>NC_077222.1:37624202-37977021 GCF_024763615.1 Phlebotomus papatasi
TTTATGGTGTTTGCTGAAGAAAATTGTCCAAAAAAAGCACTTCTTGAAATTCTTTTCTTGGAACTTTATGCTATTATCTATATACTTTTGCAATAACAATAGAAATAATGTCAACAGAAAATTCCCAAAAAGAAGGAAATTGTTTATGTAATAAAATTGTAAAAATTCTCGGGAAAAATACTTCAACTCTTGCGACATTTCAACTTTATTCTTGCTTTTGTTTTCTATGATAAGCTTTCAGTAGTTTGAAAGCATCAACTTTGCTCGAAATCCCTCAAGGATTAATGTGTCAGATTCTAGAATTTCTTTGAAATCAGATAGCATTAAATGTTATATCATCATAAATTCTGAAGCTCCTTCTGGTGGAAGTTTTAAATCAAATCAGACAGGTTACAGTATGTTTGTGGAATTTGAAGATAAATTAGCTTTTGGTCATGTAATTAAATATTCAAGCTTTCTCTCTATGATAGAAATAGAGAAAATGGGAAATGTAACAATAGATTGGGAATTTACGGCTTTTAGAGTTCTAGTTGCAAGCGTTCCAATTTTGCAGAATGCTTGGAGTTTATTGGATGTTATGCTAATTCTTAAAAATCGATTGCACATTGATTATGCATTTCGATGAATAAAATTGTAAATGATATAACTAGAATTTCACTGAGGCATATTCTCTTTAATTTAGCAATATTTATGTTTACTAATTTACATATTATTTGAAACATTTTTCAATTGCTTCAAAATTTGTCGAAAATCACGTATTAGCTGCAGTTTACCGAATCATTATAGTAAGGTGGGGTAACTGGATCGTTTTCCGAAGAGTGCTACTTAAACGCTTGTTTTTGGACTTATGAAATTCTTTTTTACTTCTTCTAAATCCATAGAATTATTCACTGTTTCATTCAGAAACATAATATAAAAAAATATCAAAAATATTAAAGAAAATTTATAAAATAATGATAATACTGAAATAAGTCAGCATGCACTAACTGGGTCGCCTTTTCGCTAATTCACTTTTAATCAAACCTTTGGATTTAAAATACTTTTTTCACAAGGAAAAAAAAAAACAATAAATGTTTTCAATCAACCAGCTTGTCATTAGCGAAAATATCACTGCTAAAAAATTTTTAGTGAAGAACCCAGGTGGCACAAGATTGAAATGAGTCGATTACACTCACTTATTTAATGGATAAAAATATTATTTTTGCTTTTTCTCAAACTTGAATAGTTATATTATGTTACTGTAGTGACTACATTACGGAAATAAAAATAAAAATATTATTTTAAGTGGATTAGTCATAAACGATCCAAATAGCGAAGCGCCCGGATTAGCACACTTGACTGTACTATCTTTATACTAGTTCAGAATTGGGAATTCTTGGCATTTCTTCAATTAAATCAATCAATTCGAGCATTCCGCAATGATAGGACGCTTTGCCATCTCTTTATTAATTCATAATGCAAACGCCTTTATTCTCGATGAATATCATTATATTTTATTAATTCAAAGTTACCGAGGGACACAACTTGTAACTACAAGTTTAATCTCTATGAAATAATAATATATAAATTTTCTTATTCTTCTTTGAATCGTGAAAAAATACAGAAATATTAAGGGCTTTCTCATTAAAATAAATTTATGGCCGGATTGTTTCCAATGGTGAATAAGTGGCTCTCAGAGTGAACCGAGTGAACCGTAAATGGTAATCAGCAAAATAGTGCCGATCTAAAAGGAGCTAAAAATTGGCAAACCGGCACTACTTTGCTAAGAAATTGACAGATCGGCACAATTTGGCCATAAATCGGTAGATTGATACGAGATCGGCAGATTGAAATCATTTTTGGAAGAAATCGACAGATAGGCACCGGAATGAACCGCGAGCAGCTCATTTATCTACTCCTGGATTGTGTCTCCGTAGTATTTAATGAAAGTGATTGAACAGACTTCTGTTCGCTTGATACGTAATCCCAAGAAATTTTGTGTTTGTGCACAGAGAGCGACAATCAGAACAAGTGATTCCCAACCAACAAATTTAACCCAGAGGCAGCAAAAAATCCCTACCTCCACCCAGGCTTGAACTGGGGGCCTTTCGTTATCTAGGCGAATGCCCTACCAACTGAGCTGTGGCTCTGATTGTCTTTGCCACTGATCTCAACCAATTGCCATGAGCACTTCAACTTGTTGTCAACTCGATACGACCCTTGAGAAACGATATTGTGCGTATAATTGTCGGGAATTCTCGAGAGTAGTATTTAATGACCAATAAAACATACGAAAAATTGTATTTTTCAGAATCTTTATCTTAATACAAATAGTTTTAGTTCAACAAATTAATTTATAAAATGAAAATTTAGAAATAAATTGGAAACTAAAAAAAAATTAAATCGCAATGGAAATATTGCCAAACACAAAAAAAAACCAACATTTGACTGACCCGACTGACCATTCAGATTGTCTAACTTTATTTTATTTTGAACAAATTTTGTTTAAAACGAATTGTTCCTAAAGCTTTGTCATTTAAAATGAGTATAGGAGTGGGGCAAACTCTATTGTTTCAAACCACTTTGCACAAAAGCATTCAGTGGTTTACAGAGAGATGTGAGAGGAGGGTTCATAACAATGTTCTCCCCAATCATTGAAGGGGCTCCCAAATGCATCAAACTTAACAAGAGCAAAGAACATCTTAATACCAAGGCTTAGAATGAGACGCACTTGGTTGACAAACAAATAATCACTCTCTGTATGGTATGTGTAACCAAGTTTTATTTTTTGATTAAATATTAAAGGGCGGTGAAGTGTCCCATACATTGCGACATGCTCGAATTTCTGACGCTATACCTTAAAAGTACTTTCACGTCCTTTTCTGATTCATAACCGATTTGAACCGATTTATTAATTCACTCAGAGGATCGCCCAAAGTAGCTTATAAGTAATACCGGTAATACCAATAATTGAGTTTCGAATAAAAATTACTTATTGGTTCATAACGGATCTAGGGTAAGTGTGCCAAATTCCGGCCAGCTTGCAATTTCGGCCACCTTTTTTGTTCCTCGAATTTACATGAATTTTTAGTTTTTACATACTCTAGAGATTATACAATGCAAATAAATAACAAAAAATGTAGCTTCGACAAACGAGATGACGTGAAAAAGGCATTGGAAGAATTCCCGAAGAGCAAGGAACTATGAGAATGAAGGTGGCCGAAGTAGGGTACCAAAGCTATGTCTACATTTTTATTCATTTTAAAATGTATTAAGAATGATTTTAGAGTAAATAAAGACGGTAAACTCTTTACAAGGTTCCAAGCAACACTCTTACAGAAAAAAGAATAAAAAAATCAAGTTATATAATATTTAAAAAAAATTACATTTCAAACTTGAGACTTTGGCGCTTGCATGCAACTATGCCGAAATTTGGCACACTTACCCTATTACCAGTGCAAAACCAAATAAAACCGGTTTAGTATTGTTAAGAATTTCAAGACCTGTCAAACGAGTCCCAACATGAGGCAATTCGATTGAGGAATACGCTCTCTAGAGCAATTTTTGCGTTTGACCTTGAAAAACGGTTATTTGGAATGATTCAAAGGTATTTTTGTATGTAAACGAAATGTCTACCATGGCAATTACTAATATATTTCCAAAAATAAAAAAAATGTGAAATTTTGGTTGGTAAATATATTCAGGGAGTATATCGACGGATCCATTCCATACAGGGCAGAGCATTCTCATACATTTTCCGTACAAAAATGTGGTTATATTTTTTCTTAAGTGGTTTTTTAGTTTTGGTATAAAACCAAATGCAATCAATTTAAAACTATTACCAAATGAAAGAGTATCTAATGTTATCTTATTAGCACAAAATTTATAATGATTGCACGAGGATAATAGTTCCTAAAACCTTTACGAAAAAGTCGTAAAATTCGCAATTCTTTGAATCTTTTTGAAAAATTTTCTTTCTGTAACACAAGTAAAATTTTAAATTCAATAAAAATATATTCTCTGTATATGTGGCTACCATTTCGTGTTATATTTATTTTTGTGGAATCTAAAGCTTAAAAATTATAAAGAATTTAAGAAAAATGTACCATTTATGAATTAAAATGCTCCATTCGTTAGTTAATCATCCTAGATTCCATACTATTCTCTAAGTTGACTTGGAATTATATTATTCCGAGAGATATGGTATTCCTGGGATCGAGATCTACAACTGGAGAAAATTTTGTGGTCATCCGATGTTCGGGTAACGAGATATTCATTTTTTTTTTTGGAAAAAAAATTACACAGGCAGCATAGGAAATTGCCAACTTTAAATGGCTCTCATGAAAAGTTGTCGTTCTGAGATAGAAGTATGGATAATGTAATCGTCGCGTCGATTTTATTATTGTGACGAATTTGCCTTTTAAATGGCTAGGGCTAGTGAAATATTCACGATAGACCTCCCATGAACCTCTACACTGCGCCCTTGAGTCCCTCATAACCTCAAATATCTGTTTTGGGGCGAGAATTCCTGTAGATTGACGTGAATGCGATGTTTACACTTAAACCTTATACTTCGGGAGGGCAACGCGTGTGCGGTAAAATGACAAGGAAGTCAATAGTAGCCAATAAGAGTGTGGGCTGGGCTCCTCTACCCATATTCGTAATATTTTGCTCTTTGTGCGGAGTTCGAGTTCAAGCAGTAAGTTTATAAAAGAATTTAGACTTCACAAAGAATTCTGAAGCTGTTAACTGACCGTTCTTAGGGGTTGATCAGGCGGTCAGAGACAACATTAATTAAGATTCATATCAAACTTAACCAAAAAGGAGATGCCAAAGCTTCAATGTGTTGCGAAGTGCTCGAACTCGTGATTTAGAATGCAATACCTTAAAGTACTTTCGCATAATTTACCGTTTATCGATTTAACAATCGATTTATTGAAGAGATTGAATCATTCTAAAGATCGCCCAAAATAGCCGAGGAATTAGTATAATTGAATTTCTGATAAAAATTAATTATTGATTATGAATTGGTTCATTACTGGTTCAGATCCTATTGGAATCCGTTCAGATCTTATTGGAAATTCCAAGACTTCCACAGAGCCCAAAATTATACCATTAGGATGAGAAATACACTCTCTAGAGCCTTTTTAACCTGTGACTTCGGAAAAACGGTTCTTAGGAATGATTCGATGGTATTTTCGTACAAGGACGAAATGTCCGCCTGGATAATCTCTAAAACCGAAAAACGGTTTTGGAAGGGAAGGGGAGGGGTGGTGGGGAAGATGAAGGTCAACTTATGACGGGGTCCCTCGAAGGTGCCAAGTCGCTATCTCTAACCGTTTGGCCTCTAGAGCTGATGACAACCGGACGGACAGCCGATTACAATTTTGATTACAATTACATTAAGCTATCTATCAGCTTAAGTCGAAAGTGTGTTTAGGGCATTATACACTAATGGGCAACTTGCTTTAACCATAAACTTTTTCCCTAAACAAATTTTGAAAAATCGTGTTTTCCTAATTTTTGAATTAGTTTTTAGGTAAATTATGAAGATTACTCCCAGTTCCCCAAAGGTGTCTGTAGGATTCGGAAAAGCATTTAATATTGAGGTAATGCTTTTTACAATTTAACAAATATATAACTTTATTTCAGTGATTATTTATAATTTCACAATTAAAAAAATTAGTCTTCAATCTTTGATTAATTGAACAGGACTAAAATTTTCTCGCAAATTAGACTACTTTTCATGAACATTTTCTTCCAAATTATTTCCCACATGTTATAACGTCCACAAATGATGACTCCACGCCCTATGCATAAATTTTAAATGGGCGTGACCTAAAATACTTTTAGGGCGGAGCTTCATTGGAAGATCTAAAATCATTTCCATGGGATAATAAGTTTATTTTAAAAGTTAAGGTAATATATTTTTTATTTAGATAAAAATACGGTTCTTAAAAGACCCCTCGCGAAGTCCTAATTTAAAAAAAAAACAACGAAAACAATTACCGAAATTCAACAAATTTTAAATTAAATTTTTGTAACGGAGGGTGCCAAATGCGAAAAACAAAAGAAACATGCAAGAAAGTTTCGCAAAGGAAAAATTAGAAATTGTAGTCAATCAAATGAAGGAATGACTAACCCCTCGTTTGGTACCGGACCCCAATCCCAAACATCCCGGAATTTCCACTGAAAAAAGTGAATAAAGGATAACTTACTGATAGTATCCGACGGCTTTCATGAGTGCCTCCTTGACGTCATCGGAGAAATCTCCCGGATCCCGCTGCCCCATGTGCTTCCCCTTGGAATGGTACACATTGCCCAAGTTGTAGAGGGCCCGGCTCTCACTGAGCCGGTCCCCCAGTTGCCTGGCCAATGTTAGGTGCCTCTCGCAGCAGATGGCCGCTTCATCGAAGCGCCCCATCACTTTGAGAGTATTCCCCAGATTCCCCGAGGACTTTGCCTCGCCCAGTTTGTCATTCATGGACCGAGCTAGAGTGAGGTCGAGCTTGTGGAAGTCCATGGCTTTGGAGTAGTCGCCTAGGTAGAAGTAGGCGTTGCCCAATTGGCTGTAGATGGCACTCAAAATCCGGAGATCATCAGTTCCCGCCTGAATGGCAGCCTGAAAACCACAAATTGCAAAATTCCCATGACAGCTGCCCAATCATTTCCTGCTCCCGGAAGCAGTTCATTACCTGGAAGAATGCGACTCCTGCTCGACAGTCGCCACTTTTGCAGAGTCTCTCGCCCTCGAGAGCCAACTCCAGACACATGGAAGAGCCATCGTTGGTCTGAAAGCAGCGTTAATTGGACGCAATTAGACTTATTTTATGACAAATTCACACAGTTCCAGGGCACACTGTCTCAGTGTGATTCACAGTGACTCATTCCATGCTTTTCTTTCGCAATCTCTTGAGTCTTGAGAAATTCTCAGGAATTGCACGAGTAGGAAGTCTTGAGAGTGTCTTCCACCAAGGATAGCATTGCGATTTTTTGTCCTGTCTTGTCACATTTTCAAATAAAATCCATATGAATCTTCAACAAGTGACCTCAAAGGGGGGAAAAGCATTGAAATTTATGGAAAATTGCTTGGAGAAATGGGTGAAAATTGAAGAAATGCGTTGTTGTTGTGGGAAGAAAGGGCTACCTGGGTGTCTGTTAGATTTTCCGCACTTGCAGACAGGGAGGACATATTTCTAGCAATTTCACACGCAATCACAACACATTTATCACACCGTCGCACATTAATACACTCGTTTACGCGGAAAATACCGTGAAAATCTTTGATTTTCTTTGAGAAAGGCGTTGCAGAGCCAAAATCGTCTCGCGTTTGTTGGTAAATTGGGGAAAGTGGTGAAGATGGTGAATAAAAGTGGTAGAATTTCGTAGCGCTAGTGGCGCCACTAACCCGTAGAACAGATTTAAACATAAACGGCCGAACTTTTCATGAAAATTTTATTTTTCCCAGGTTTTTTTCGTTTTCGTTGTAAAAAATCAGAATTTAGGAATATGAGAAATATTATAGAGAGAACAATTGTTTTTTTGATTGTGTTTCATAGGGAAATTTATGTATTTTTCCATGCATATTCAATGAAAGTGGTGGGGGGTTTCGAAAATTTTCTAAACCTCACAGTGACAGTATAACTGTCAATCGGTGAGTGCGGAAAAAGGCAATTTCGCCATAGATAAATATTTTTATCGTGCATTTTACGGCTGATTTATTGTGATAGCACCAAAAAAGAGGAAAGATTCCCTCAATTGTGATGCAATTAGTGTGATGGACAGCAAGTCCGAGATGAATGGTGGTGTGAAAAAGTGCGAGGAAAGTGAGGAGAACAAACTTCATCGTGTTCTCAGTGTTTTTCTCAACAACGTTCGTATCAACAATGATGTTTATTTAGAAATGCTAATTACACACTTGTCCGGAAAGAATAAAAATGTTGAAGGTATGTTATCTCCTCTATTTGCTGTTGGACTTTACTGTGCACTGATAAGTGTCTTCCGTCAGATTGCACAAAATTCATCAAATCCCCAAAGATTCTGGAATGGATTGAGCGGGCAGTTGATCAGTGGGCAACCAAGGGGCTCTCAGATCATCACATTGTGGGATTCACACTGAGACTCTTGGCCCTGTACATTGAGGAACCGGCAAACTTTGCAGTTGTGAAGGACAAACAACTTTTGGACAGGTAATCTCTTGGCGTCAGAGAATTTCACAATTCGAATAAATTATGTGAAATTATCTGGAGGCTAAAGAAGAATCTAATCCCAAAGAACATTCCCATTACCTGTGCCTGGATCTTCTTTTATCTATTCACAAGTTGACTCATACAGATAACTCCAAAACATATTAGCATCTCTGTGATAATTGCACTTATTCAATATCTTATCATTCAATCACGGAAGAGCAAATTATAGCTCTATCTTCTGCTCCTCATTTTCTCAGACGAGCTTCAGTTCTGAAAATTCTACTACAAAATCTCTCAAACTCTCCCGAATCATTTTGTTATCATCTACGTGGCTCCTCTAAAAAACTTACTTGATAAAAACATTGAACTCTCCTTTACTGATAATTTATTTACTGTTGAAAAGTGATGACCAAGTGAAAAACACTCGGCAGAATGCACGCGACTTTATAAATTTTTTTTTCTCCTCCAACTACAGTATTATTAATCGTATCGAGATATATTCATCACAAAGGTAATCATTTTACAATGTCCATATCCCGTGTTAGAAGAATCTGCTAGTCCGTTTGTAGACCGCCCAGGAGCGCCTTCCCCGTATTGTGGATGCTTCTTCTATGCTCCCGGAGTTGTTGGGCTTAGGCGGTGCATTATATTACGTTATTAACATATGAAAATTGCCTACATTAGACATTCAGATCTTTGCACCGGGCGGGACTCGAACTCACAACAGTAAGTCGAGCCAGGGAATCGATCCGCCCAAGAGCCAACGGTCTTGCCTATTGCGCCATTGATTCCAACTACAGTAGACAAATTAATTTACAAACTGTTCGTGGACTCTTCCACAGAAATTTACATATATTTGACCTTACCGGGGTATAGTGGTTTGGACTTGAGTCCAGGCCGAAAAGTCGGTCCGGTCAAGACATTTCTAGTTATAGTTCAGTTCAGGGAACATTGAGGTAGGAGTACGACCTATCGTTGGAAAGGTCTCGACCTCAGCTCCAACATACTCAAATTGAAAGAAAAAGTATTTCAAAATATTCGACCACGGATATTCGAAATCAAATTTTCGATTAATCAGACCTCCGGTTAAACCGGCTAAAGTTGAGGTGTTTAGAGTTGTAGGGGGAAGTGGGGAACCTTTGAAAGTGGGGCACCTTTGAAATTGGCATTTTTCCTGTAATTTAGCCTGTAATCCTGTAATTTAGCTTCTCATTCTGTTTGTGCACCTAAATTGTATCACGAGAAGGCTCAATTTTATTTAGAACTAGGTGAAAAATTCCAATTTCAAAAGTGCCTCACTTCCCCTTAGCGTTTACTGAGAGTTTTCCAAATTACCAAAAATTTTTCAAATTCTGGCAAGAACCGGAGCTATGGCCATTTAAAAATTCAAAATTTAACCCCTTGTATTCGGGTCAAAGGTCGGGGGAGCTTAAATGTTTTTTTTTTAATCGGAAACTCTTAGGTTCAGCTGTAACATACTAAAATTTGAGACCGATCCATGCCATATTGGTTGAATTATTCAGAAAACAAAATTTTTGAGTGTTTTTAATTAATTATAATGAAAAAGAGATGGTAAAGCGTCCCAGCTTCGCGAAGTGCTCGAACTCTCGAGAAACAGCTATCCGTGTATCACATTTTCGAATGATTTTTGAGTACATACCGATTTACTACACATTAAATTGATTGATAAATTTAAAGAAATCATACTGAATTAAGAAATTGCTTAAAAAATAGGTTTTAGAATATTTTAACAATTTATAATATTGTATATTTTTTTAATTTCGGAAAAATAAAAAGTAAATCTAAGAAAAGTAAGTCACTTACAGGTATATTACCGATTCACTACAGTGGACTCTCTCTCAATCGGGAATATGGGGCGAAATGTCATCCGGTTTATCGATAGATTTGGGCGTCAAAGCCTTTGTAAATTCCACAAAAAGCGCTCAATTATAGAGAATCACGATAAAATAGAAAGAACTACAGCGAATTTGAGCGAATTAGCTTCATAATTAAACGTTAAAATTGTCAAGAAAATTTGTCGCCCGATTGAAAAAGAGCCGATTGAGTGAGAGTCTACTGTACCAATGCATCCAGATATTGCAAGATCTTTCAAAAAATTCAAATTTAAGCAAATCGGTTGAAAAATTGGCCCTCAAAAGTTGTTAAACTATGACCTTAAAAAATCGATATAGAAATGTTTCCGTACATAGATGTCTAAGGACGACATATTCGACTTGACTACCTCCTAAAACTATTCGACATTTTAAAATGAAGAAAAGTGTAGACATTAGCCTTAGTGGCATATTTCGGCCACCTTGATTCTGCATTGAGAAAAAAAAGATGATGTGATTAACTTTTTTTCCTCATAACTTTAACACTTTTTAGGTATAAAAATATATTAAAATTTTTTAATGTTAATTTTACACCTTTTTAAGGGTAAAATTAACATGAAAAAGGGTAACTTTAACCCCCAATACACCTAAACAGGGTAATATTTACACCGATTTCGGATCAACACTGCAGGGTAAAATTAACATTTCCGGAATGTTATTTTAACTTTTTCAGATTTCTCTCACTCAGTGTGATAGTTCCTGGCCCTTCCGAAATTCTTTCAAAGTCTTTTTCATATCATCTCGTTCGTCAAAACGATATTTTTTGCATTATAATCTCTAGGTCTAGAAAATGCAAAAAACTAAAAATTCATGTTAATTTAACCCTTTAAGGACGATAGGAACACCGGTGTCCCATAAAGAAAATAATTTTTCCTGACTTTTCCTAGGGTTATTTTTTTTCTTATGTCTGTATATAATTGTAAATAGAAGGTTGAAGGAATCTAGAATATTTTTTGCAAGTCTCTATCTATTTGCTATGTAGTAAATATTTAAGCTCAAAAATGGTGAATTTTTAAATTCTCTTATTCATAATTGATTTTATTTATTTTTTATACTTCCAATTTTACTTAAGCAAAACCGTTTTGGCAATAAAAACTACAATACTCATACGTAATAATTTTCATTAACGCGAAAAATATTATTCATTGGTATTGTCAGAAAAATTACTTAAATTTTTGGACTATTTTTGTCCCTATCGTTCATAGAAGCACAAATTACACCGAATCAGACTGTGTTGGACTTTCCAAGGTTAGATGTAAGATTTATCATTGATTATGTTTCTCAGTTTAATTTTTATAGTTGATTTTCAGTTTGTGAAAAGTGTCTCATCGTTAAAGGGTTAAGGAACATAAAAAGCGGCCGAAATTGCAAGCTGGCCGGAATTGGGTACACTTATCGTAAAGCCATTTTAGAATTATTTTTTTTATTCTTTATAGTTCAGGTCAGGAAAATAGGAGGCCTTTAGTCTCTTTAATCGAAAATCCTTATGTTCAGCTATAACATTCTAATAAAATTTTGGAGCGATTCGTGGGGCTGGGTTATTGAGAGAACAAATTTTCGGTGGTGTTCCAAAATAGCAAATGGGGATTGAGGGATAAATCTAATATCACTATCTGATGTCGTTCACCATATATTTGAAATCTCTTTTCACTCTCTATCCCAGAAACATTTGAACTTCGTAAAAACGTCCGAAAAATTGTTTTTTAGCGGGTATCATATTCGTGATCTAGAAATGTCAAAACATGTATACAAAGTTTTGAGCGATCTGTTGAGGTCACACTTCACTTCGGATTACAGAAGCTGAGATTGTGAAGAATCTTATCTAACATAGTTCCCTTGGCTTTGATTAAAAGGTTTATGCCCTCGTAGACCACTTGCGGCTTAAGCCGAGAGACGGCTTAATGAGGAACTGATGGCAAAGTAGTTAATTATATTAAGCCGTCTCTTGGCTTAAGTCGTAGGGGTGTCCAACACATAACAGTCAAAATTTTATTAATAACTCAAGTTCGAGTAATTATAATGCAGTCTTTAAGAGTTCGAGCAGTAATTAAATCACTTTGCTAATTGCTGCATGTTTTGTGCTAAGTTTAAATATTTTGAAGGGAGAGCAGACCCCCGAATGCACTTGCGAGAGAGTATACATTTGTCATCAATATATTCATAGTCAATACAATTATATAATGCTCCATTGGTTCAATATCATTGATTGCATCTTCTTAAACAAATAGAATAATTGTCACCATATTCGATCACGCGAAGTTTCTCACTGTGTGGCAGAAAATACTGATGTTATTATTATAAATAGACTGATCTTTCCGTGTTTTCACTGACTTGAACTTGATTATGCCAAGTATCCATGTGTTTTGAGCAAAAAAAAAGTCAAAAGGTCATAAAATTCGCTTTTTCTTCCAAGGCAAATTTTCAAACAATTTTTGATATCAAGTTTACTAAATGAATTCTTTTAAATTCCATTCTAAATTGGAATTATGATTATTACTTTGTGGCTAAAAATTATTGGGACTAAAGTTCAAACAAATCTTTTCCAGATCCTATTTTAGTTTATTTTTAAGCAATGCTTCAATAATGTCCTTTAAAGTTAAAAAAAAAAACTTTAATCACTGAAATTCGGCATTATTCCGGTGGGAATTTTGAAAGTGATATACCAATTTTTGAAAATTATAGATTGCACTAGGCTTCTACAAATTAGTTCGAAGAGATTAAGGTTATTGATCTTGATTTTTCTATTTCGCAAAGAGGTTATACTAAAATTTGAGGTTATGTAAGATCTAACCCGGAAAAAAGGTAGCCTATAACAGAAACTTTTCAAGTTAATTGTAACATGCACTTTTGACAAATTATTTATTCTAGAAGTTTTTTCTTAATATTGCGAGGATTTGGTATTTTCCGGAGGTTAGGATTTGATTTGATAGGGGAAAGTGGGGCACATTTGAATTGGGGCAGCTTTGAAATTAGGCTTTTTTCCTATTTTTAAATAGAATTAGACCTTACCGTGATATTATAATTCAAAATGTCAGTTGTGAAGCTAAATTACATTATGATAAGCCTCAAAATCCTTTCAAAAATAGGAGAAAAAACCCAATTTCAAAGCTGCCCCAATTCAAATGTGCCCTATTTTCCTCCTAAATGTACAACTTTTTGATTAGTTTTTTTTTATCATTAAAATTATCAGAAAACTCTTCTACATGTTAGTGTTCAAGATAGTTTCTCACACAAAATATGTTTTAACCTCTTTTAGGTTAGGCTTAATATAGGGTAAGCGTGCCAAATTTTGGCATAGTTGCAAATAAGCACAGAAGTCCTAAGTTTGAAATGCAATATTTTTAATACATATTGATATTTCTTGTTATTTCCTCATCGGGCGGGTTGTATAGAACCTTGGAAACTAGTTTATTATCTTTGTTTTCTTTAAATGAGTTCCTAAAATACTGAAAAATCAATAAAAATATAGACATTGCTTTGGTTAGTATTCCGGCCACTTTGAGTGTAATACCGGCCACCTTGTTTGTGACCACCTTTTGTGAAGCAACGTATAGAAAATTTCAAAACGACATACAGAACGAGTTTAAACATATTTACTTTAATACGTTTATATGACCCATAAGCCCTGAGATCTTCCGTGTAATTTGTCGTGAAGACCTGAAGAGTTTAAATTGGCATCCCAAATTTACGCGTAGATTCCCGTATCAGTTTGCCCTTCCTGAACTCTTCCAAGGCTTATTCTACGTCATATTTTTCATAGGGGCTATGCTTTTTCTTCTAAGGGCATCGTAGAACTCAGAAATTGAAAAAAAAAACAATAAATAAGAAATTTAGGAAAGGAAAAGATGTTGCCGGAATAGACAAACATTATCTCACCGGAGAGACGCTCATAAAGTATATATTTTTTTATGCGAAATACAAGATCCAGCGTAGAAATTTTACCGGAAATTTAAAGAATGATTCACTATTAACCTAAACAGAAAGAATCTTTAATGAAAACTAAGACTGCTAGAAACACAAGCGATCTGTCATATTTTTTGTAAGATTCTTTCCACACCGAATTTTTACTACATCACAAATTAAATTCCAATTATATACCTAAAATTTAACGATCTTTGCGTTAGTACATCCTAAAATGAATAAATATTTAAAAGCAAAATAAATTTATTGACTATTCGAAGATTAAATCCATAATTGTAATTCATTTTAATTGTTTGGCCGAAATTACACTCAAAGTTGCCGAAATATGAAACTGGCCGAAATTTGGCACACTTACCCTAACCTATGATTTTTGAAATTAACCTATGAACCAAATAAGAAAATGAAGATTATTAATCAAATTATTCTACTGTTAATTCAACAGATTTAGTTATCTCCTTTTAAAATAAGAAGAACCATTTTAGTCCATCTTATTGATCCTACTCATATAAAACTTTATAAGCACGCATAATGGTTATCTGATTTTGGGGTTTCTACAAAAAAAAACTACCAACGATTTTTTGAAACAAGAAATTCATAAACAAAAAAAAATAACCTTGGATTTCAATTCAATTATCTATTTTGCAATTAGTTTTTTTTTGTGTCACTCAAATAACAGTGCCTCTAAAAATAATTCTCTGATTGAGAAGATTCAGAGCTTGACCTTTGAAAAATTTTCAGGGTGCATGAAATCATTAATAGTCCATCAACCGTCCAAACTCCATCGATTCAGCTGGCAAATGTGATACTCCTAGCGGGAATTGCAAAGCACGAAGATGGACTTTTGTGGATCAAGGATAAGAGAGCCTGGTTGATAACTGTTGACTATTGTCATACCGATCGGACTGTCTATGTTGTCCGGGAAGCTTTGACTTTTATCCATGGAATAATTGGCAAATTGTGCTTCAGTGAAGATCGCAAAACTTGCATTGAGATCTTCGAGGAGATTTGCAAGCCATTGGAAGAGATAAAGAAGACAGATTTGAGTCCTGTAGTGTCTGTGGATGATTCAGAAATGCAGAAGTATGTTACACCAACGCTGCATATTCTGGGTTATTTGTTGTACAAGACGATCAAGAAGAATGAATGTGGGAAGATTTCCAAGTATATCATAGAGACGTGTAACTTGGAGGGGTATTTGTGGCGTCTGGCCTGTGTTACGCACGATAATAGGTTCCTGGGGAAGTTGATGAGGATCTTTGTGCTGACAAATTTTGCCCAGGTGCAAGTGAGGAGGGCTGAGCAGGGACACGATGATGAGAATTTCAATGAATTTGGAGTGAGATTCTTCAATTGCATGAATTTCTGCATTAGTCGCCGAAGTGGAGGTAATATCTTGATGATGGCTGAGCTGAGTCATATCCTGTGGAAATCTCTCAATCCTCCGCCACCAATTGAAGTAGCCATGGAGAATCAAAAGATTCAGTTTGAAGATCAATTTATTGTGCTGCAAATAATGCCGGTGCTGTACAAAATTCACAGCCGTGCTGAGGAAACAGCCTGCCTTGATCAGTACATCATGAAGCTTCTCAATGTCTCATCTGAGCATACAATCCGGCTGTGCTATGCCTTTAGGGATCTCATGCTCACAGTTGACAATGATACTGTCACAGATTTTGCCTGCAAAGCCATCCAAAGTATCCTGGGCATGAAGGAAGTTTTAACGCGCGAAAGAGCCGTCATTGTCTTCCAAGCCCTTATTTACTGCTTACACTCCACGGAACCTGACAATGGCTGCATGCTGGATAGGCCCAATATCATCTCCACGGACCTTCTCGTTAAATCACCCAATCTTCTGTCCTTTGTCCTCACTGGACTTCATGGACTCGTCAAAGAGTACAAGATCACATGGAAGGAATGCCTAGAATCGACATGTTTGATTAACTTTATGCTAGCACTTCTGGAAGATCCTAATCTATCCTCAAGAGTAAGTTTTTTTTTATTCTTGTAAGTGACCAAGTAGAAGCAGACTCAATCTAGATTTTTCTCCATGAAGCACGTCGTGCAAGCTCTTCAGCTCACTCAATTGTCCATCGAACACTTCTTGGCTCCTAACTTGGCGCTCCTGGTGGACACTCTCAAGGGATCAGCGATGGAAGGACTGGGGCAAATGATCTTCAAGAAGCTCCACGACAACTCCTGGGAGACTCGGGATAGCACTCTTGAGCTGCTGTCTGCGATGGTGATGATTTCTGAACAAAGTAAGTCATGAAATTATCAAGCAAAATCTTAATATTCTCTAATTGGGCTTAAACTTTATCTAAGTCTGCTTTGGAAAAATGCTTGCAAAAATTAAGGCGTTTTTAAACTTGTTGCGAATAATTTGAAGTTCAATATCGAGAAAACGGTGGGAGATATCACCTTGCGGCTCTTTTTCTTCAAAGATTGAATGTCTCAAAAAATTGCAATTCAATATAAAATTTTAGCATTTAATTTAAAATTAGTACAACTTCGATTTCCAACTAGATTAATACTAAAGATCCAACGATCTTGAGAAAAACGCATATCTTATAAATAAATACTTTGCAAAATATTATAAAAACATAAAAGGTTATGAGCACGACTTCAATTCAATTCATATTTTTTATTCATCATTTTTCCGGGAAGTTTTTATACATTTTGTCTTTTTACGCTAACCGCTTCAAAAGTAATTTAAAATGGTTCAATTCTTAAAAATTCTAGTCGAAACTTGGGCAAAATCTCATATAAGTAGTACAATTTGAGCCAGTTGATCTTAATAAAAAAAATCAGTGATCGAAAAATTACCGGTTCATGACCGATTAAAATTATTTTAATTTTGTTCTATTTTCTAAGATCTTTTAATTTAATCAATTTTTGCCCTAATCGGTTGATAAATAGGTTCTGTAAAGCCTTTTTAACCATAGATTTAAAAATAAAAAAAAAAAGTTTGAAGGAATGACAAGAGTTATTTTTGTAGAATGGAGTCATAACTTTTGAATAGAGAACTGTGGATGGAGAACTTATGGAGGGAGTCATGATGTATTTTTGAGAGATATAAAATTTTGCTATTTTTGGCTAGGTTTTCCAGTAAGGGATCCAAGAATTACGAGTTTTGGCTTAAAATTTTCAGAATCTCGGGATTTTTAAAATCCGGGAAAGTTCAGGGTCCCATAAAAAAGAATCTGGGGCAAAATTAGACAATCTGAGAAATTAGGCTTGTCTTATTTTGCTACTGTTTCTCATAATGAAAATATGTCTATTTTTAATTATACTCAGAAGATCTAAAAAACTGCCCCATAAACCTATATGAAACTGCCCCTCACACATTTTCGGAGCCTAACACAAATCTTTCAGAAACGTTTTAGAATTCATGCAGTGCTTAAATAACATTATTATTATCATGAAATTACTAGACAGCTAAATATTGCAAATAGAGAAAACTGGGGCAGTCGTAAACATGGGGTAGTTGTAAACATTGATTTTTATGTTTACACTACTTGAACTTATGTTGACTTTTTTCACTGAACAAGGATTCCTATTAAGTCTATGAATTTATATAGAATTTGTCCTCTAATGTCTGATATATCTAACTGAAAAAAATGGTAGTGTTACACCAAGCGCATGTTTATTATTGCCCCCTTTTTTCCCTATGTTATTATAATAGACAACTGAAATGGTTAGAAAAAGAAAATAAAAAAAAATAAGTAAAGGTTTTTCAAAAACCGGAACCAAGCGTCCAAGTTTTTCAAAATTCTCCAATTCACAATATAGAGCTCTCCATGATCTTTTTGCACTGTTTTGATGTTTATAACGGTATAATATCGATTTAAATTGGTTCGTAAGACTCATCTCAAAATTGAAAATTACTTAAAAAAGAGATGGCAAAGCGTCCCAGCCTTTCGGTATGCTCAAACTCACGAGGAAAAGCTATCCGTGTATTATCTTTTCGCATGCTTTTTGGGTACAATATCGCTATACTACCGATTAATTTGATTGATCATTAAAAAGTCATTCCGAAATAAGAAATTGATTAAGTAGGTTTTAGAATATTTTAGCGTGAGTAATATGCGTGAGATTTCAGTTTTCGAACAGATAAAAAAGTAAATCCGGGAAAGTAAATCATTTACGGGTACTATACCGGACTCATGATCGATTAAGTCCGATGCGGCCGGGTTGGAATTGGAACTTTAAAGGTCTTTAAAAAAAAACTAAATTCAACCAAACCGGTTGAAAAATATACTCTCTAAAGGGGGTTAAACTTCGATCTTCGAAAATTCGATATCGAAATGGTTTTATAACATAGGTGTCCACGAACGAAATATTCAACTTGACTATCTCTGAAACATATTCAAAAAAAAAATCGTAGGAGCCGTTTTCAAAATAAACCAAAAAACATGGTTTTGGAGGGAAAGAAGGTGGGTGGAGGAAAAAGAAAAAAAGGCTGTCCTAGATAATGTCGACTTATGTGGGGGTCGTTGAAGGCCGGAAGTCGATATCTCTTACCGTTTGGCCTCTAGCCCTGTCACAAGTTGAAAAAAAGTGGATTATATTACTGCACTCTCTTTGAGTTCGAGCAATAAAAAGGGCTAATTTTTTAAGAATTTTATCTTTAAAATTTAATTGACTAAAAACTTTGGAAGGAATTAATCGACTTCATTGCCATAGACAGGGGTATGACGTTTTCTATGTTTCCCGTATGTTTCTAGTGTGCCGAAAAAAAAAACTTTTGAGATTATTAACTGTTTTCTGTTATTGTAGAATGAATTAACAAAAAATACAAATACAAAATAATAGATAACTTAAGGACAACCAAAAACCCTAAATTGGCACCTGCGTACTTTTGGAGATATCTCGTGAAATGTGTACGAAAACAGGAAAAAATTTACAGTAAAACCTGTCGCATTTTTCAGAGCTAATAGCTAAAAAATACTTTCTCATCATTTACCGTTTACCGGTTTACAACTGATTTTACCCGATTTGTAAGTCACTCAAAAAAAAAACGCCCAAAATTAATAAAAAATCTCACAAGTGGATTCCCGATAAAAATTACTTATCGGTTCATAACCAGTTCATTACCGCTTCAGAAACTATTAGAACCAGTTCAATCTTTTCGGAAATTCCAAGACCTTTCCAACGAGATCAAATGTGATCCCATTCGGTTGAGAAATACGCTCTCTAGAGGCTTTTTAACCTTTAATCTTGAAAGACCGTTATGTCCGCCTAAGCCGCTTTCGAGTAAATCTAAAAAATATTATTTTTTGGAGGTTGTGGGGAAACATAGAAAAATGTTTCTAGATAATTTTTAGGAGGGGTCACTAAAGACTAGAAATTGATATCCATTTCGATTTGTCTTCTAGCCAGGTTGAAAAAAGTTTAAAAAATCGCATTTATTACTCTGTTTCCTCTGTTTACTATTGAGCACTAAAAATGCTATAAAGTTTCAATTCCGCCTCCGTAATATGAAGAATTTGGTCTGTCAGATCTATCCCTATCAAATATAGAAAAAAGCTAAAATTGTAAGTGCCCTTTTGTGAAACTGCCCCAACTTCTCCAATTGAATTCAGATAGGGCCGAAGCTCATATAGGGCTTCCAAATAGAATGAAAAAATGTAAATTCCTTGCAGAATTCCCAGCCTTCCAGCAGCACATCCTGGACAATAAATTGTGTCCGATTGTGGGCAGCATGGCGAAGAATGATCAGGAACCTTATGTCAGAGCCACAGCTCTCCATTGCATGTACAAAATGATGAAGATTCCGGGATACTGGGAGAAGTCCCTGAATTCCTTGGACCTTGTGACGCATTTACTGACGTGCCTGGGTGAGGAGAGTGAGGGAGTGGTCAGGAGGGAGGCTGTGTGTCTTCTGTGTTCGCTGTATGATCGCCAGAAAGTGCCTAAGAATCAACTGGATGCTGTCCTGTCGACAATGGCTCACTGTGCGGTAAATGATCTGCACTGGGAAGTGAAGATCAATGCATTGTTGTTCTGGAAGAATGTCATAATGCGTCAGTGTCAGCATCAGGGAGTCATCGATGGGGTCTTCCCGTCTGTGACGTTTTCCAAGGAGAACAAGAAGATTGTGACTTTGAATGAGAGGGAGATATCTCTGAGGATAGGAAGGATTTTGCATGAATTGTCTGTGCGAGGATGTTTGGGAGTGTTAATGGAGTGTCTGAAGGATGATTGTGATCTGGCCGTGGTGAAAGTTGCTGTAGAGGTGATAGAATGCCTAAAAGTTTTCCTCTCAAAGTACAAGTACCTCGAGGGGAGGAAGAAGTTGGAGGAGGAGAGTGCAAAAAAGGAGCACCCAGTAATTGATGTGCCCTATCAAAAGATCCCACCCAAAAGCCAAGATAGAAGTTCACTGGAGAGGAATAATGCTGATGTGTCGCCGGAAAAGAATTCTGACGTTGTCATTGAGTCCATTCTCGATGCAACGGATGTGAATCTTCTTGCCATAGCGTATGAGAATCAAATGACTGTGAATGGGCACGAGGAAGATGATGCCGTTAGGGAATCCCCAATTGATCCGAATCTGTACAAGAAATTCGCCAAAGTGACTCCCAATGAATTTCTCACGACACTCCTCGAGATCGATCTGGGTGAATTGGTAAGATCCAGATCGGATTGGATATTGCAAACGGAGAGCTTCAGCTCTCTCCTGGATGACATTCTACTCTCCTTCAAGGACATCAAGGTAAACGATGCTGATTGCTACTGAAAGAATTTATAGATTTGTGTCTGATGCACTGAGAGAATTTTTTAACAATTGTATAGAAATTTGTACACAAATTATTTTGCAAAGAACAATAAAACAAAATCAGGGAAATTATTTTTCAGTTATTGTTTATTGGTTTGCAATTGCAACAAAATTTTATCGAGTTTCCATGTTTTATGAAAGTGGTTTGTCAGCTAAATAAAGGTTTGTGTCTTAAGCAGCTGATAGTCATTTTGTGTCTTGGGTACAAATAGGCACTCTTCGGATATCTTCCAATATTACTTCTCAGGTAAAATAATAATAGTTAATTAATTCTAGCCTAATTAATAAATTTAAAGTCTATATAATTAATTACTGTAGATGTGGGTGGTTTTGTTTTCCTTTTGTTAATAGATTTTCCTTTAATTCTAGCAATAAATGATGGTCTTCATTGATCGAACTTGGTGTAGATCCGATAGGTGTGAATACTATCCTTAAAGCTAGAGAATTAAAAGAAAAAAACTTACGAGCAGAAGGGGTAAAGTCGCCCATATCCACGATTCTAGCCAATAAACTAATTTTAGGTTATCTCGGATCTAACCTCAAAAAATTCAAACATTTTTTAAGTTAGTAGAATCTCATCTTGTTTTTAATTAAGAATTTTGTAATTTAACTTGGAGGAAAATTAAACTAATCTTAAAAATCTTTAAATTTACTAAATTTAGAATAAATCAAATTCCTAACCTCAAGCTTTCCTTTAATTCTAGCACTTAAGAATGGCTTTCAGACCATCCTTCCTTAACTCTTTCGCGTCATTAGGATCATATATGGCCTCGGGAAAAAAAGTTTTTATTTAAACTATTTACATTAATTGAAATCTATCGGTTTGTGCACGACATCATAATAAAAGGATGTAAGATTCTTGGCTAATTTTCTCCAGACTCCAGATATTCAGGAAAAGAAAATATTTGAGATCAAAAATACTAATTTCGAACTTTGTGAAATGACTTTTTCAAAATTTTTTATATTCATTTATTTTTTTCAGCAAAAAGTTCTTTAGAAACACAAAATAGAATATCCAAAGATTGTATATTGCATATTTTGATATAATAAACTACTCTCAATTTTCCAGAAAAGCATGTAGAATTTTCCGGGTCATATATGACCCTATTGTCCCCAAGGGTAACAGTGTTTTCGTCCCAAACCCATAGCGAAATGTAGTTGGGACATTGTTTTTCTTTGTGAAATGCAGGTGGGACATCTTGCTCCTGGACATTTCATCTTATATCTGATGAATTATAACATATTTTGCAATATTTTAGAGTATTCTGCAAGTGTCTCATATTGTGCTATTGTATTGTGTGTGAATAAATATGTGGATAAGTTTATTTTTGCCAAATACCACTCAAAATATTGTGACAGTGACTGTTCAAGGGATTACCAGAAGGATTCCTTGAACACCAGGAGTACAGTGTTCATCAAGACAATCCAGTTTGCTATGGTTTTGGCCAAATTTATAACTTGAAGCAAAAAAAAACTCTTAGAAAGCCCGTGATATAGATTTTGAAAATGGTATGTACACTTCCCTTAAGGACAATAGGGTCATATATGACCTGGGGTTTTTCCGAGTTTTCGCGCAATGGAATTTTTTTTCCTCTCTGAACTATTATATTTGATCATAAAGCATTAGGAAAAACTCAATTTTACATGAATTCATCTGCTGAATAAAGGTGTGACGCGAAAGAGTTAAGGGCAAAGAATAGTGAAATAAGAAATTTGAACACTGTTTAAAATTCAATGGAATATTAATGCAAAATCTGTAAAAGAGAACAGTGTCTGTCACCTACAAAATGCAGTTTCATCGTTTATTTGCACAAAGAAAATGAATCCATCAGAAATATTGAACAGAAATCAAAAGTTTCCAAAGGCGCTGTTGAGAGTGACATCACGATTTTCAAGAAAACTAATGGTTTCAGCAACTGAAAAAGTTCCGATCGGCCCCGAATGGCTACGACACGCGAGGATAAGATATGATTGCAATACATAGCATGCGAAATCGGTGACTTCCAGCCCCTGAACTTACAGCCTATGCATAGACCTGAGAAGGAGCATTTCCACCGTTTGGCTTCGGAGTAGGTTTAGGCACATTGGGCACCTACGCTAAGACGGCAATGGACGCATAAACCTCTGTTATTATGCCTCAGAGACTCACAGTTTTAAAGGCAGTTTGATTTTTAAATAAATAAATCAATAAATATTTATCCCTCCTTACAAGGTACAGAGTGTACACTCAGTCCCGGGATTATGCACAATTTCGGGACCGAAAAAACGCGCGAAATGGCATGCATCGAGAAAATGCATACTCGCAGGGGCTTTCTTTTGAATAAATCGGCCGTAGAACGAATTTCGCGCGGAGTAAAAGTAGTCAGAGATCAAAAAGATTCAACTATTTAAAAGAAATTCATCGACAAACAGTGCTCTTTGGCTACAGTTTTTCAATAAATTGTTAGAACATTCAAACATTTTACCTTATTAGAAGAAATTAAAGTTTTATACTGAAAAAAAAAGCATCGTGTCTTCAAATTTCCCGCGTCGCGGATAGTATACATTCAGGCGTATTTCAAAAAATGATTTCATAAATTGACTCCCAAAAGTAGGCAAATTTGCATAATTGATAATGTGCATAATCTCGAAGTGCATAATGCCGGGACTGTGAGTATAGTCGATTTCTAATTTTTTTTTTAATAATACCCCCCCCCCACCCGTAAATCTATGCAATTTATTTGAAGCGGTAAATTTGAAATGCGTAACTTATGAACCATTGGTGCAAAATAACCCAAGAAATTGGCGGAAACAATATTTTGCATATTTTACGGCGTTTCTGTAACTTATTCAAAGAAGTACCTGGAAAATATGCAAAATTTCTGTATGCATAAAGCCCTTTTGCGCGCTCTTTCTCGGTCCCGAAAATATGCATAATCCTGGGACCCCCTGTGCTCTGTATAAACTTTCCAAGAGAATCGTCAGACAGCCGTAGTCGGAATTGTGATCAAAACGTTGTTTTTACGCTTTTTACCCAATTTTATATTAATATGCTTTTAATGAAATTATTCTTGGCAAGAGTAATTTTATGAATGAGAAATTACACGTGTTTGTATATACAGTGCCCGCTCTCTAATCCGGATCGCCGTAATCCGGACGAGTTTCGACTGTTACATTTAAAATCATTTTGAGGTTATGTATGCATGTGTGTTCAGCAATGAGAATGAATTATCCTGTGAAGTTTTTGTTCAATAAATGAAGTATAATAGCATAGAATTCTCTAATTATGTCTTTTTAAACTTCTTTAAAACTTTTATTCTAATTCTCGGAAAAAAACCTTGTATTATATTTTCAAGACGTTGAACAAATTCAAAAAATCCATCCGGATTACGAAGCGGACATCTGTCAAATTGTCTCCCAATCATCCGGATTACGAAGCGGGCACTGTAATTCATAGTTTTTAAAAGATCCTAATTAAATTTATGAAACTTTTATAGTTGAAAAACTTTTGAATTCTACACGTTCAGAATTCGCGCTCAATGAACTGTCTCGAATTAGTAGTAGTTCTCGCCTTGACCGCCAGTGGCTCTGGGGTCATCAGTAATGTCAAAATAGTTTTGAGAAATTTCTCCCCGAAAAAAACACTAAATTCAAATGTGATTTTCTTGGTGAAAAAGGGAGTGTGTTGTGATTGAATGTGAAAAATTGGCTTTGCCAGCAGGCGTGGCATCACCATGGACAGCAATCATGAGTCCTTCTGGCGACACAATGCCCGTGCGGTGCCCGGAAAAACTGTCTCTGCCACTGTGAAAAGCAAAACACAGCAGATGGGATCCACGTCATTTAAGGACTTCCAGGACTCTGTGCGAGATGCCTGGGAACTCGGTGATGATGAATTCCTCAAATTTCCCATTGGAGATGAGAGAGTCAATAAGCGAAGTGCCAGCACTTCCACTGCCCTCGCGGTCAAGACACACAGAAGCAATCTGGGAGCCAGTCGAGCGTCCGAATCCAAGCCGGCTGTTCAGGTTGTACCTCCGCAGACTAATCACACCCAGGAGAGCAACAATGTGCCTGAAGACCTCATCACCGAGCTCAGCCTGGTGGATGATTCCATCGGTCGCGAGCGCGGAAGTTCCGAGCCAAGGTTTGTCGCATTTTGCAATTAATTTTATTCACTCTCAATTTCCGCGCTTTGATTGTAATCAACTTTGATCAAGGAAGTTCCCTCTTCATGTCCAATTAGTTTCCTACAAGAAGCCCCTTTGCAGAATTTCCGATTATCCTAAAGATCCTAAATATCACTTAGTTTTTTTGGCAACATCTCAGGCGGTGCAATAATGCATGGGAAGTAGAGATTGTCTTGTGGTTAGCAGAGATCTTTATCAGAGAACATGACAATTAGCTAATAACAATAGCAAGAAATTGCTTGTAAATCTGAGAACATGTATTAAATTCCCACAGATTTTCCATCGAAAGAGAGAGTGAGAGAGTTGACGATTTTCTTGTTACTTTTTTATTTGGTAATATCGTGAATAAGTCCAGTGAGTTGGCTCTATACGGGCTAATTCAAGGTATCTACTGATAGCAAGTTTAGTAAAATTAGTAATTCAATCAGCTAAAGATGAAGTTCATTAAAAGTAAATTACAAAGCCAAAAAATTCTTTGAGTTGAAAAATAAAATTTTGAATATTTTTTTCTCAAAGAAAATATTAAAGATTTCTTATGAATTCTATTCGAATTTTCACTTTCTATTTACTTTTGCCATTTTTTACTTTTGCTCTTTAGCTTCCACTAGAACCCAAATTGCAAGGTCAATTGGTTTTCATTTTCACAGTGAAAAGAGCAATTGCATTGTGTTATCGCTTTGTATATACATTTATGCAATTAAAAAATGGTGAAAAAAGAACAATCTGCGAAATATGTCCGAATTCATGATTTATCGCCAGAACTTAAATTTAGTAATGTGGCTTAACTTTTATAAATTTTTACCAGACAAAATTTTCAGGAAAATTTTGGTTTAGGACGGGTTTTTAAAGGGCAATGATCAACTATCTTGAAAAATCACTAAAATCGATTATTATTTAGGATTTCGAGATCTTCTGAAACCGGGCTAAGACTTTAGTCTGAAATCTAAATTGTTTACGTTTAAATGCTTAGATATACATGAAACTGCTTATACTAGAGCGGTCTTTAGACTGGAGATTTAGCCCAGTTCCCGACGGCCTCAAAATCCTAAATAGCAACCAATTTTATTGCCCTTTCAGAATGTAGTAGGTCATTTGTCCTTAATAATCCAATACTAAGTCAAATTTTTGCCAAAAATCTTGATTGTTGAAAAATTAGAGCAGTTAAGCCAGTTAAGCATGATTTATGTTGAAAAGGATGTGGCCGAAGTTGTGGAGTGGAAATCCCAAACAGCCAAAATCCTCAAGGCAGGGGCCCTTCAAGCCCAATAAAAAGTAAAGCTGTTTTTCACTTTTGCTTGTAAAAATTTTGCAGATATTGCACAGCGACTTAAACAAATTTGCTCGTAGTTCTTGTATTATTTCGGCGAACATTATGAAATATGTATTTTTAGATAGCATTTAATGCACAATTTCGAAGTATATCAGACTGATAACTCAATTCTCTTTAGTAAAAAACTTGCCAATAGTCTTCAGTGCCTCTGCAAAAACGTATGGGAAAATGAAATGTCGAGAGACCCCTATTTAAGGGGTAAAATCTCGAATGCTCAAAATCCTGAAAGTAAATATCCTAAAAAGGCAAAATTCCAAACGTCAAAATCCTGAAGCCAAAATCCCGAAAGTTTAAATCTCTAAGGCCAAAATCGTGAAAGCCGAAATCCCGTAAGCCAAAATCCTGAAATGATCAAAATCCTCAATGGGTAAAAATACCGAAAGCCAAAATCACGAAAGCCGAAATTTCGAAAATCCCAAAATTGCAAATGGGTCAAAATCCCGAAAAGCAGAACCCCTAATGGGCCAAAAGCCGAAAAGCCAATATCCCGAAAGCCAAAATCCTGAAAGCCAATATTCCAAACGCCAAGATCCCGAAAGCCAGTGTCCTGATCGCCAAAATTCCAAAAGTCAAAATCCTGAAAGCCAAAAACCGAAAAAACCAAAATCGCGAATAGATCAAAACCTCGAATATGCTAAAATCCCGAAAGCCACAATCCCGAAAGCCAAAATCCTAAACACTAAGCTTAAGGGCAGATTCACATTGACAATAAAATGCTCGCCGTAGCCTCACCGTATTTCGTTAATTTACGCATTTTCATTGCAAATCTTACGCAAATGTTCCATTACCGTATTACCTTATTTCATACTCGGTGGCACTAAATGTGAAAATAATATAAAACGAAATTTCGATAAACGGTGAGCTAAAAAAACTGTAAGAGAAATTAATCATAGTTTTTTTGTTCGCAGTTTATCGCATTTTCGTTTTATTTCTTCAATTGTCTTATATTATTTTCACCTAGTGCCACCGAGTATGAGATAAGGTAATACGGTAATTGAGAATTTGCGTAAGAATTGCAATGAAAATGCGTAAATTAACGAAATACGGTGAGCATTTTACTGTCAATGTGATTCTGCCCTAAAGCCAAAATCCTGACAGCTGAAACCAAAATCCTGAAAGCCAAAATCCTATGAATTCTAATAAGTGCCATAGCTACTCCCAATATTGCATCCGCGCTGGAGGAAAAGGAAATTTTCCCTGTTTTGGGTAATTTATTCCAATTTACTGCTTTTGAGCTAGTACTCTATTGTTAAAATTAAAATTAGCTAGTCTCAGGATAATGACATTTCCTATAGGGAAAAAATTTAATTTCCGGACAACGCAAAATTCCTTACAAACTAATTTAAAAGTTCGAATTTTGATAAACTAATAAATAGTTTAGTATATTTTTGCAATTCAAGATTACTTTAAAGATCATTTAGTTATCTTTTTATCAAGTTTTTAGAGAGTTGTTTAAACATTAAATTGGTTTGTCCGGAATGTTGCGTTGTTCGGAATTGTAAATTTTATTCTATAACAAGCCAACCTCAAAATTTATCAATATTTTGAAAGATATTAAAGGATATCGCGAACAGCTTAAAGAATAAAGAAAATCTATTTCAGCTTAAAACTGTGCAGTTTATTCTGTAGTTTTATTTTTTACACACTTAATATTTTATTAACTTCATAAGATGTTAAATTTAGGATAGTCTCTGTTAAGTAGTTCGAGAGATTTGGCGTAGTTTCTGAAGGCTTTAAATTTCTAAACAATAAACAATTTCAGAATTTTCTTCAAAATTTAATTGATTAAATTAATTAATTAAGATGGTTAAGATATTAAACACTAAACCTAATGGATAAACATTATTCCCTAGACACCCTTACGACTTAAGCCGAGAGACGGCTTAGTGTATCAAAATCTGAAATGAGAGCAATTTCATTGTCTTTTGAGAGCCTAATAGGTCATTTAACTTTAATAATCCAATCCTAAGTTAAATTTTTCCAAAAAAAACGTCAATGATATGAAATTAGAGCAGTTAAGCCATTTGGCTAAGCCTTATGCCCTAGACACACTTATGACTTAAGCCGAGAAACGACTTAGTAGAAAATGATGGAAATGTAGTTTGACCATTATTTCTAATATAATTACGCTAAGCCGTCTCTCGGCTAATCCTCAGGTCTGTCAAGGTCCTTAGGTCTGAAACCCGTATAAGTCACTAATCGGCTTAACTTCAGGTCTGAGAAGAGCATTAAAGAAAATTCGATTCAATAATTTTACATCAACAGAGTTAAATATTAAGTTCATTAGCCAATGTTTTGGTGGGGACTGTTACAGGAAGCGCTATCGGCAGTTCCATACATATCCAGGACGTCCACAGCTACTCAAATTGTCATCGAGTTGTCTGTCCAAGGATGAGAACAATGAGTCCAAATTGGAGAAATTTACGGTGCTGCTGGAGGAGCCATTGCTCAATTTGATAGCCCTGAAACAGCTCAGTTGGTCAGGAATCCCCAAGAAGATGCGCCCCGTCACATGGCGCCTTCTTTCCGGCTACTTGCCCACCAGTCTCGAGCGTCGCAATTCTGTGCTTGAGCGCAAGAGACTTGACTACCACAAACTCGTATCTCAGTATTTTCCCGTAGACAGTCGAGATGAGGCTCAGCAGGATACTTATCGTGAGTCCCTCTCAAATTACTTTGAGGGAATTTGTCATCCGAAGATTTCTTCATTTTTTTTCCACAGATCAAATTCATATCGATGTTCCGCGAATGAATCCGCATGTGCCACTCTTTCAGCAGCATCTCGTGCAGGAAATGTTCGAGAGGATTCTCTTCATTTGGGCCATCAGACATCCAGCTTCGGGCTATGTTCAGGGGATTAATGATCTCGTAACGCCGTTTTTCATAATCTTCCTGCAAGAAACTCTCGATGCAAGTGAGTCTATTTGTTTTTATTTATATTTTTTCAAGTGTTTCAAAAATTGTTGCCAATTTTTTGGGCTATTTTTGGGAGCTTCAACAGATGTGCCTAGTGAAATAGACAAGTTTTTTTTTCGAGAGTGGATGAAATTGTTAATTTTACGGATTTTCAACATTGGCAAGTGTTTGCATGAGTCACAAGAATAAAAAATGAAATTGCATTGTCACGTGGAACTTTTTACATGGGAAACTAAATGTGTTCAGTAGTTAGTTGGTATTCCCCAGTTATTATAGTTTCAACAAAAAGTACTTATCTCAATATATCTCAGAGTTAAATACATAAGATTTTCCCAATGCATCAATTCCTCAGGCGGCATCAAGGCCTTTTTAGGTCTCAGAACGGTTTTGGTACTTATTTTGGTTTTTTGTTGATATTGATCATGAATGGCCTGCAATTTGAACACACGACAGTTAGTTGTTGCGCTCCAGTTTGTTTGATGAGCGTTTCAAGGGCGTCTTCTCTTATTATAGACTTCCTTATTTGTGAGAGCCCTTATACTGGTTCAGGTCCAATTAAAACAATCTTAAGTTCGGAACCAACAAAACGGTCTGCTTCCTCATTGAATGCGATTCCACTGTGTCTAGGTACTCCAGTGTAGTCCAACTTCACATATCTGTGAGATCGATTCTAATACCTTGAAATTCGGAAACAAGATCAGATCGCGTCTTCTAACCAGATATGGAAAGAATCACGGACTTACTATCCGAAAAGAGCAGCCTGTGCGCTCCAAACACTATGGCAGCAACCTCTGCCTGACACAGGGTTGTGTATCTGACAAGAGGTACTGATCCATTTAGCTGAAGCCTAGAACAGTAGTAGGGCACTCAATGAGTCAAGTGGTAGAGCACTCGCTCTATGATGCAAGTGTCCCGGGTTCGAATCCCCTTTAGGTCACCAGGAATTTTTCTGGCGTTAAAGGTGTTTGAATTGCATCCAGTGAGCTTCACTGCACTTGATTCCACGGGGCATGGGACTGACAACCCCATCCCTGTATAAGAAAAAATAATAATGGATATCCCGAACTCCCTTTGTGGGAAGGCCTAGTTCATCTATGGAACGTTGTGACACCATTATTATATTATTATTATTATTAGAAGAGTAGTAGCCGGTGGCTGAAGAGCCTTCCACACGAGGACCATCTGTGAATAGTGCAACCGCTCCAGGTTCAATAAGTTCCTCCTCGCGGTCGCTCCATTCAGATCTGCTGTGCATTTTAACATTTATCCATCTTCTAGGATAGCTTTCGTACCGAAAGTTATCCCTCTTGAAAAGATCAGGGTGCCTCCTGACAGGTACGTCAAGTATTTTCGCGTATTCCGCCGGATGGCACCCCCGATTTTCGAAATCCCTGCCGAGTGTAACCTCAAAGCATCCAGGCTCGCCCCTGTCTCAATAAAGAGTGGAAGAGGCGATATGCTCAGCATTACCTTCCAAAACAGTCTTAGGCGCTGTTCTGTTAACTCTAACTGCTAGGTACAGCAGTCTCTGAAGCCGTTGTAGTGCCCGCGCCGAGTTTTTGAACTCTCGGCCATTAGATCCCACTCTGGGGACTTACGAAATGCTCGTAGATCGTATAAGCCGTATAACTCAAAAACTTACTTAGTTGCTTAACTAGCGCTACAACCAATTGCTCATCTTGACTTGATTCAGGATCCGTCGCCACTCGAGCCCATGCGGCATTGTCCTCCAATACCGGACCACTAATGAACTGGCGTCCTGATTCACGCCGTCGTCGGTCCATCGAAGGATGGGTCGGCCTCGTGTCCTCGAAGCATAGAGTCCGCTCACAGAGATTTTTCACGCTGGGTCATCCTCACCCTTTCGAACCAGATGATCAGCCCACCGGAGCCTATTGAGGCGTATTTACTTGACGACAGTTACCTCTCGGTAGCGTTCTTACATTTCATGGTTGTATAGAGTTCGGAATAGTCCCTCCTTACATAAGAGGCCAAAAATCCATCGTAGAATCCTCCTCTCAAACACGACTAAGAGTTCGTTACTCCGTTTGCTGAGGATCCAGGTATACACGAGGACTGGTAGGATCATAGTTCTGTACACTCTGTATCCTCTGTACAGTAGTATCTTAGTCTTTATGCTCAAGGTTCTGGACCGGAAAACTCTTGATAGACTGAAATAGTCTCTCCTGTTGGCTTTCAGAAACCGTGCGCGACTTTTGTTGAATGTTGTGATTGGCTGTGATTGTTGAACCAAGGTAGGTGAAAGAGTTTAACGGCTTCGAACTTCGAAGTGGTAGTCGTCCATCGGAAACCTTGTTTGACCGATGCTCTTGTTCCTGTTTGATCGAAGGACCCTTGTACAGCTCTTGGATTACGTTCCATGATATCAGTATTGTCAGCATAGGCTAGGAGCTGCGTGGACTTATTGCCAGGGTAAAGAGAACGAAGGATATAGTCCGTTCTCTTGTCTGAGGCCGTTGTGCATACGGAACTCCCGTGACAACGATCCGTTACCCTTAACTTTATTCCTCACATCGGTCATGGTCATCTTAGTCAGTCTTATCAATTTGTTCGGAATATCGAATTCTCCCATCTTCATATAGTTTTACCCTGACTATGCTATCGTAGGCTGCCTTGAAATCGATGAAAAGATGGTGAAATACTTGGTCATGCTCTCTCATCTTCTCCATAGACAGCCGAAAGGAAAAATCTAGTCTGTTGTTGATATGCCTTTGTATTGGAGTACAGCCACATTGATATTGGTCATATTGGTGCTGCTTGACTTTACGAAAGCCTTTGATAGCCTTCCGCATGATCTGGTCTGTTATAAACTTTTCAACTTTTTCGGGCTCTCTTCATCTGCAGTCACCCTTTTCAAATCATATCTTAATGGTCGATCTCAAGTTGTGAACTTTCGAGACGAAATGTCTCCCCCTGCCTTCTTGTCCAATGGCATCGCTCAAGGCTCTATCCTTGGGCCTCTTCTTTTTTCTTCTCTTTTCATCAATGATTTGCCCTCTGTCCTGCGCAGCTGTTCCTATCACCTTTATTCGGATGACCTCCAAATTTTGTGTTGAGGGTGACCCCTCAGACACTTTTTCAGCGTTTCGAATAATGAATGAGAATCTCTCAAAAATTGAGCACTACTGGTCAATCTCCAATGGATTACTTCTAAATCCTAAAAAGTCGCAGGCTATACTCATTTCTAAAAAATCTGTTCACATTACTCCTTATCCTCTGATTCTTCATGGTGAAGTTATTCCTTTTTGTGAGCAGGTCAAAAACTTAGGAATCATCTTTAATACAAACCTGTCTTGGTCAGATCATGTGTCTTCTATTTGCCGTAAGGTCAATTACTCTCTTTATACGCTCCTTAGGCGATACCGGGACATCACACCCCGTGACACACGACTGCTTTTGGCCCGAGCACTTTTGCTCCCTTATTTCAATTATGGGGCCGAACTGTTTTTTTTTAGCGGACGCAGAATCAATGCGCAGACTCTCGGTGACCTTGAACAATTGTATCAGGTATATCTGTTGGCTTAAACCTCGTGACCACATTTCCTCGTATAGGGATGTGTTTGTCGGGTGTGACCTATTCACTTGCAAATGCGAGCCCTCACGTTCATTTGTCGGCTCCTTGTGTCGCGGTGCCCCGAATATCTGGCGGGCCTCTTGACGGACGGTGGTTCGGCTAGGTTGAGGGGGCTCATTGTGCCGAAATCTCTTAGTGAGACATTCCATCGCACTCTCTTTGTTAGGGGAGTCTACCTGTACAACTCCCTTCCTCCTCTTACGAGACGATCGGTTGCTGCTATAAGGGAGCACTTCCTGAACTCATCTGAGTAGCTTTTGAATCTTAACAATTTTTCTTTTTTTGTTTTTAACTATTTTTTTTTATTATTTTTCCAAAATCTTTTTTTTTCACTGATTTTTTTATCTTTCATCTGCCACAAATTTGTAAGAGGGAAATACCCTATTTTTCGTGATGAATAAATTAATTGAATTGAATTGAATATTGCCCAATGGTGTGATACCTGATACCTCAACAGGGGGTGGTTTATACTTCAGCGTGTTGAAATGGGGTTCAGAAGGACCGAAATACTTCTAGTTTATTCGGGAATATAGTCATTGCTGGTTGAACCATTGAAATTTAATGGCACAGCAATTGTGATGCGAACTAATGCCATGTCCTGGACACCATAATAACCCAAAAGCAAGTTTGTAAAAGTTTGTACTTCTTCACAAACGTTGTTTATAACATGATCACTTGATTCGTCCCGGGACCCCGGTTCAAATTTCCTTTAGGCCAGTTTTCTGGAGTTAAAGGTGTTCGAATTGCACCCAGTGTCAGGAGAACTTCACTGCACTTGATCCCACGGGGCATGGCATGGAACTGACAATTCCATCCAAGAAATGTAATGGATGTTCCGAAGTCCCCTTACGGGAAAGCCTAAGTTCCTCTAATGGAGCGTTATGCCACTATTATTATTATTATTATTATTGCTCCTTTCGGTGTTGCAGAAGTTGAGCTTGAAACGTGCAAATTGGAAGATTTGTCGGAGGAACAGAGGAATATCATTGAGGCGGATTCCTTTTGGTGCCTCTCCAAGTTCCTCGATTGTATCCAGGATAACTACATTTTCGCTCAGCTGGGCATTCAGGCCAAGGTGAATCATCTGAAGGAGCTGATTCAGCGCATCGATGGGAATCTGCATAAGCATCTGGTGCAGCACGGAGTGGATTATCTGCAGTTCTCCTTTCGCTGGATGAACAATTTGCTGACGCGAGAATTGCCACTTCACTGCACAATCCGTCTCTGGGACACGTATCTGGCTGAGTCTGATGGCTTTGCTGTGTTCCAGCTCTACGTCTGTGCAGCGTTTCTGCTTCACTGGAGGGAGCAGTTGCTGCAGGAGAAGGATTTCCAGGTAAAAATCTTTGGCGTTTTTCTACCTTGATTTCCTCGGATGATTGACTTTGTCTTCCAAAAGGGTCTTATGCTGATGCTGCAGAATTTACCCACTCACAACTGGATGGATTCTCATATCAGTGTTCTCGTGGCTGAAGCCTTCAGACTGAAGTTCACTTATGCAGATGCTCCTAAGCACTTTGAGGGGAAGAGTTGACAACCGATAGGCATGAGCAAATTCATCGGCTGATTTACAATTTCCTTTAGTAGACCTTTTCTCCTGTTCACATTGCAAGATGGAATTGGCCAAAAAGAGCATGAAGAGGGGAGAGTTTGTTTAATTTTTGGGACAATTTAAAAGATAAAATCTTTATTGATAAAAAAGAAAAGAACAGAAAAAAACAATTCCTGCTAGTTGAAATCTCTTTTTGAGAGAATGATAGTGACACGAAAAATTATGCGCGGACTTTTATGTGTGAGCATTATTGCAAATAAGAAAAATATTATTATTAATAGGTTTTAAGGCAATTTCATGGAACACGAAGGTGAATTTTGTGGGAGATTTGTTTTATTTGATCTCCATTCAGAATTCCCCAAATCAACTACTTTAAATATCGATTGAACTGGAAATATTAGACCTTTTTAAATTTATAATAGTAATAAAGAATATGGCTAATTATGACTTCTTTGTCATGAAAAATAACATTTTTCTTTCTAGTTTTCTTTGTTTATGGTGAAAATGTCCCAAAGTCGTTACTTTTGAATTGATTTTTTGTCCCAAAGTCACAACATCTTTTGCTGTGAGAACTGTGAGTTTAAAATATAACGGTTTTACACATTTAACTGGAAGAATCACTGAAACCTTAGGATTCTGTGAATTATTAACAAAAATTCATGATAAAATTTAATTTTTCTTACTTATTTAAGTTTCTTTTTATATCCCTTTTACGAAAACTCTGAACAATTTACGCAAATTCTTCATTTTTTTTGCACACTAGGAGGAATACTCCCGCCATAAATTCTGTCATGTCCATAACCTCACTCCGCCCAGAAATTACAAAACAAATCGCGAATTTCTTCCAGCCATTATTTTTTATTGCTTTTCTCCGCATTTTATTCAGTTTCTTGCATGCCGTGAGAGCGATTTGTAGAGATGAAGTAGTGCTCTTGCAACGTGTGATGAGATCGTGCGAATTTGCAGTGAGTGAAAGTACTTAAGATTGGGAGAAAGTTTCTCCACTGAAGCAGAAAAAAATCTTCAAAGTGATTTGTCCAAGGAGATTCTATCGCTCTCGATTGCTAAAGATAGTGTCCAGAACGTGCCCGATAGCAAGTAGCAATGGCATACTTGCGGGAGTCACTGGAGAAGGGAAGTACAGTGCGTGGAGTGAATCAGAAGGTGCCGGACAAGATGGAGAATAAAGTGAGCAAAGAGTCCATTCCGGAAGTAGCGGCAACCCACAAAACCGTCTACGTGGTGTTCTTTTCGCTGCTGCTGGATCTCCTGGCCTTCACGATGATCCTGCCACTCTTGCCATCCCTCCTGGACTACTACAGACAGCACGATACCCAGGGACTCTATCACAGACTCTCACAGAGCATCAAGTTCTTCCAGGAGACAGTGGGGGCTCCTGAGAAGTACAATTCTGTGCTGTTTGGGGGCTTCCTGGGATCCATGTTCAGCTTTTTGCAATTTGTAGCGAGTCCCATTGTAGGGGCATTTTCAGACGTTTACGGCAGGAAGAGGGTCATGATGATTTGCATGGTGAGTCTTCTTCAGCTTTCCTAAAAGGTTTCTCCTCAAATTACTGTATCAGATTAAGTATTTCAAAGGATTAAATAAGGCTTGACTCGCTTGAATATATTTAAAAAAAAATGGAATAGGGGAGAGTGGGGCTATTTGTAAGAACATTGGGAAGAACGAAACCAATGTAGTGCTTACAAGATGATTTATAAAATATTTGCATTTTCTAATATTCTGAACAAGTTTTACGCGACTATAAATTAATACAGAAGTTCTAGGCTGGAGCACTGCTCACAAATAAAAACTAATTAAGAAAATAGAATCGGAAGAACTCCCTCCTCATCTACTTCGATGAGGCTTAATCCACGTTCTTGATTAATTTGATAAGAAGCTAGATCCTTGAAGAGCCTCCTAGAATTAGATTTGTGGGAGTGACTTTGTCTTGTTTTTTGACTGTTCCTTTGCCTCTTTCAACTCTTTGGACTTGAAGGTAGGGGAGGGTGGGGCAGTTTAACGACGGGGCAGTTTCAATTTATGCATATTCTTCTTATCCCTTTGAAAGGAATGAAATAAAACCTTTATGTTACTGAAGCTATAACAGAGACCCATGTTCATAAAAATAATTAATTTCGTAACGCTTCTCGTTTGAGTTCTGTAATTGATTTTATAAAACTGCAATAAAATGAAACTTTTTATAATGTCTTATTTTCAACAATTTCTGAACCGTTGCACTTATCTATCGAAGTAACATAATTGTATTAAATTACCAGTGGTTTTATGATTATTATAAGGCATTTAGCGTTGAATGAATTCTAAGACGGTTCTGACAATTTTGATTTGAGTTCCGAAAGTGCGTAAGGGGCAGTTTCAAGCAAGCACATGGAGAAGTTTCCTGTGTCCAATAATTTACTTTTTTAATCAAAATTAACTTAAAGCAATCACTGAGAACGTTTTGTAGCTGTTTTTGTCGATAAACTTCGAAATTTTGGGAAGTAGATTTTCTAAAAACTCATTACCAAAAAAATAAGAAAAAACAATCTTTCAATGATTTTAAGTGCTTAAAAACGCTAAAGTAAATTGTTATAATATTTTTCAGAATGTTTTCAGCAAGATATTATAATTTTTTGTAGTATTATGACAATTCAAGATTTTAAAATACTATTATAAAACTGTTTTACTAAAAACGACATGTTCTAAGGCGACATATTGTTCCATTTATGTTCTGAATTAGCTTAGAACTACAAAAGACATTTCTTTCGTATAAAATATTAAAGAAAATTGCTCAATAAATGAGAAATAGGATTGGAAATTTGTGGCGATATTTTATTTTCACTGTATGATCAATAAGAGTTAAAATTCTGTTATAAAGTTCTTGCTCGATTATATTTTTATGTTTTAAAGTCCTAGAAGACTTTAAAATAGTAATTTTAATCAATTCTGATATCGCAAGTTTCATATAAACACATTTTTTCTTTCTCAAAAATTGCCTCATTATTTATCTTGAAATTGCCCCGCAACGGGGGACTTTCACGCATTCTGCCATTCAAATGAAATCATCTTCTCCACAATAGGCCAATGAAATTAAAGGATTATTTTTTATTATTTTCATTAACCCTAAACCCAACTGTAACTCACAGAATATATAAAGTTTTAATTCTGTTTATCATATTTTTACAAAATGGTCTCAAAATCCATTTTGCAATTTAGGGGTGAAACTGCCCCACCCTCCCCTACCAACATATTAGGTTTAGTCCGTTTAGTACTTTTAGTTGGCTATAACTTTTGAGAAGGGCGTTATCTAAAATTTGTATATTTGAAGCTACATAGGAAATCTCATTTTACCTTCACGAATAATAGGGAAGACTAGGGCTGTTTGCCAACAAATGAATATTTCATTCCACATATTTTGTAAAATAATATGTTTGTATCCGATTGATAAATATTTGAATGAATAAGCAAGAGGCAAGGTTCTAAGGCAAGCTATAACATCCCACAGTCTAATTCTATCCGTAGCTAATTCTGCCTCGATGTCCCCTGTAATGCTTTTTGAAATAATGTGTTTAAATTTTAAAAGCCATAAAATTATTTAGCTTTCAATTACAAAAAAAACCTTGTAGAACATTAGCAAAACGTAGGGGCATATTGTGCAAAATTTCGGACAGCGTGAAATATCGGACACCTTTTCTTGTCTCAAAATTTTATGATTATTTATTTATTTATTTATTTCAATTTCTAGAGGTTGTTGCAATGACAAAGAAAGAAAGGAACGTCGTCTCAAACATAGCGACGCTGTAGAATTGGAAAAAAAACCTTGGAACAATCTCAGAAGTGCAGGGGACTTCGAGAAACTTGGTGTCCGATATTAGCAAAAAAGCAATTTTATTCAATTTTAAATTTATTCAGGATAATTAAAAAAAAATATAATAAACAAATTAAGATTTCAAGCAACAAACCTGAAAAAAAGTAACCGAAAATTTCAATTGGTAGGGAAAACTGGGGCAAATAACCACAAAAATTGTAAATTTTAAAAATAAATTTTTTTCTGATATAAAGGAGACCAAGGCTTTAAATTTTTATAATAGATAATCCTCATGAATCTTTTTAAACGTGGAAAGTTTTATTGAATTCGAGCAAGGAATATGGTACATAAAAGTAATTTAAAATTTTGAACTCTGTTTTAAAAATGTTTTCTTTTCAGGAAATATCGAAATTGGATTAACTAATTTTCTAAAATTTTTGAAGTAGTGAGCATTTCTTGTACTGACTGAAACGAATCCGTTATCCATTTCTGAGTTTTCATATGAGTTTTTCTTCTAGGAATTCTTTTATTAAAAGGGCGACAAAGCGTCCCAGACTTTGCGAAATGCTCGAACTCGTGAGTTAGATGATATACCTGAATCACTCAATAGATTCCACAAAATAGTTTGAAGAGTAATAAAAAATATATTCGAACAAAAATTACTTATTGGTAAATAACCGGTTCCCAACCGATTTGAACTGACTTATAAATTATTCAAAATATTTCCCAAAATACACCTCAGGAGTAATTTAATTGAATTTCGTATAAAAATTATTTATCGATTATGAACCGGTTCATTACCAATTCAAAACCGATTGGAACCGGTTTAGTTTTGTCGGTGGGAATCAGTGGCGCAGTAGGCAAGGAATAAAGTGGCTCTTGGGCGGATCGATTCCCCGGCTCAACTTACTGTTGTGAGTTCGAGTCCCACCCGGTGCAAAGATCTGAATGTATAATTTAGGAAATTTTCATATGTTAATAACGTAATATAACGCACCGCCTACGCCCAACAACTCCAGGAGTATGGAAGAAGCATCCACAATGCGGGGAAGGCTCTCCTTAATAATAAATAATAATAATATTAATAGTTTTGTCGGAAATTCCAAGACCTTTCGAACGAGCCCAAATATGACCCCATTCGCTTGATAAATGCGCTCTCTAGTGTCTTTTTAACCTTTGACCTTGAAAAACCGTTATTACACTGAGAGAAATGCGAAAAAGTTAAAATAACATTCCGGAAATGTTTATTTTACCCTGCAGTATTGATCCAAAATCGGTGTAAATATTACCCTTTTTAGGTGTATTGGGCTAAAGTTACCCTTTTTCATGTTAATTTTACCCTTGAAAAGGTGTAAAATTAACATTAAACACCACATTTTACACCTAAAAAGTGTTAAAGTTATGAGGAAAAAAAGTTAATCGCACCCCCTTTTTTCAGTTTTGGAAGGGAAGGGGAGGGATGGGGGAAAATGAGGGGCATGTTAACGATCCTTGGGTCGACTTATGGGGGGTCCCCCGGAGGTCCCAAGTCGCTATCTCTATCCGTTTGGCCTCTAAACTGGCGACAGTGGACGGACAGATGGACAAACAGCGTGACGACATTTCTCAGAAATGATCTGAAACGTGAAGATTTGTTGATAAATGTGGTCTCCGGAGGGTGGAAGGTGGAACTTTTGGAGGGGTGAAAAAATCGAGGGATTGTTATATACTGCTCTCTCCGTGGAGTTCGAGCAGTAAAATGATAACTCATTCTACAACTTTACATGCCTCTTTCTATATCTTACCGAAAAGTGTGCTTTTCAGGTCATTTTCTAAAAATCGTGTTTTATTTGTTTTTTTTTGCGTTTTCTAACCCAGTTAAGTGACTTTTCAAGTTTTGATTAAGAAATAACATTTCCGTTTTCCGATTTCCGATTGTCCCAGTCTTCCCTCTATTCCGTCAGGAAAATAATACAAAAAAACTTAATATTGCATAGAAGTTGTATTTTGAATAAATATTAATTATCGGTTTTTAATAGTTTTGAACTATTTTTGACTTATTAAGGATTCAAAGACCTTTCCAACGACGCCAAGTTTGTCGATATCGGTTGAGAAATACGCTCTCTCTAGACCGTTTATAAACTCTGTTATTATAAATGATTCAAGACTTCTCAAATGACTTAAAATATAAGAGAAATTGCACGATTTCGAGATATTTTAAATATCGATTTTGAGGGTCTCCCGACGACCCTAAGTCTCTATTTCTAACCGTTTGGCCTCTAGATTTGCTAACGGTCGGACAAAGAGTTAAATAAAGTTTACCATATTCCATTACTATTATCCTGTGAAATTTTAGATCACTTAGGAGGTTCGTAAAGGTTCTTCTAAAATTTGAAGCCTCAGTATCTTTTACCTTTTGGAGATATCGAATTTTCAATTTTTCGGCCTGTCATATTTGCCCCACTTCCCCCTATTAAAGGTTATTTATTTTTTTGATTTCAATTTGGTGCGCAAGATTTGCATATCCCAAGACAGCCCGGTAATCCCCTACAAAATGTTGCGTCTACCTGAAATTCTTCCATTTTAACCATCAGCGATTTGTTTTTGATTTATTTCTGATTTATATTTTATCAATAAAAAAATCTCTTATTCGTCAAATTCCTCGGACAAATTGGGTCACAATCATGACGGGCGCTTTTTTTTGCTTGTCTCACATATTCTAGAAGCGTGAGCTGCCTTTCATTCCTTTTTTTTGTATTATCAAGCAATAAACACCATTTTCTTCTTGCTTTATACTGACAATAATTAAATTAGCACTAAAATAAGAAGTGTTTTGTTGCAGTGCGGGATTACTCTCTCTTATCTTCTTTGGGCTGTGTCGAGCAATTTTGCCATCTTTGTGATTGCTCGTTTCGTGGGTGGCTTGAGCAAGGGAAATATTTCCCTGGCCATGGCCATTATCACGGATGTGTCCAACAGCAAGAGTCGTGGCAAAGGAATGGCTCTTGTTGGCATTGCTTTCTCGTTGGGCTTCATTGTGGGCCCGATGATTGGGGCCATTTTCTCAAAATACTCAGATAAGAGCAGTCCGGATTGGTTCTGGCTTCCTGCTACTTTTGCCATGTGTCTAGCACTTGCGGACATTCTCTTCTTGGGAGTCTTCCTGCAGGAGACTCTGCCAAAAGTAAGGATCTTTTCGTGTTTTTTTTTTTTAAGAAAAAAGGAATAATTTATTTTATTATTTTTTTTGTGGTTGCTACAGAAAAAGCGCGCCAAGAAAGTTCTCATTTCTCTATCGAGAGCCCTTGAGTACATTAATCCAACGTCACTCTTTAAATTTGATGCTGTGAAGAATCTCTCGACGAAAGATCTCGAGTCCCTCAAGAGACTGGGCTTCATCTACTTTGTCTACCTATTTATCTACTCAGGACTGGAGTTTACAGTGACTTTTCTTATGTATCACAAATTCGGTTTTACGTCCATCGATCAAGCTAAAGTATTCCTGACCACGGGAATTGTAATGGCATTGCTTCAGGGATCCGTTGTCCGGCGACTTCCGGAGAGACTGACTAAGAAATCGGCTGTTCTGGGACTCTACCTCATCGTTCCATCATTCATTGTTGTCGGCCTGGCTCAGACAGCTTCGACTCTCTACCTCGGGATGATTCTCTTTGCAATCTGTAAGTAATCTTTTATTGCCATTCTCTTCAATAAGTTTTACAAATTGCTTTTGGGTCCATTAGTATTGGACGATTAATTTCGAAGTTTCGTTATTTATTTATAGAAATTCAAACATTTCCATGAAATATGCATTTTTTCACTGAACGTGATTTTATGTAATTTTTTTTAATAAATTTGAGGCTGCAATACTATGATCAGTTATTCAGTAAATGCAATTAGAAGAAAAATCTGATAAGTAATTGAATAAAACGGAAAATGTAAAATTCTATTAATTAAAAATAGTGAAATTTTTTTTCCAAAAATAAAATGGATGGCAAAGCGTCCCAGGCTTTGCAAAGCACTCGAACAACGTAACTTAAGATGCTGTACCTCAAAAGAGTAGTATTAACGAATTCAAGGATTTCGCAGAGTTTTTTTTTCCACAGGGAAATTTCTTTTTGAGTTTATCGGTACACAACTGATTTGAAATGTTTTGTAAAGCACTCAAAACATTCCCCAAACGAGCAATATACACCTGAGAAGCAATATAATTGTATTTCGAATAAAAATTAGTTATTGGCAATGAATCGGTTCATTACTGGTTTAGAACCGTTTCAAACCGGTCTAGTTTTATGTGAAATTCCAAGACCTTTCCAACCAGCCAAACATGATACCATTCGGATGAGAAATAAGCTCTCTAGAGCCTTTTTGATCTTAGACCTTGAAAAACCGTTATTAGGATTGATTAACCCTTTAACGACGAGACAGTTTTCGCTGACCGAAAATCAGCAATAAAAATGAAACCTATAAACAAAACTTGTAAAATGTCTTACATTTAACCTTCGAAAGGAAAACAGAGTCTGATTTAGTATATTTTTTGTCTCTATGAACGTTAGGGACAAAAATAGCCCAAAAATTTAAGTAATTTTTCTTACGATACCAATGACTGATAATTTTCACTCTAACGAAAAATGGTATGTTTGAATATTGTAGTTTCCTTTTCCATACCGGTTTTACTTAAAAAAAACTGGAAGTATAAAAAATAAATAAAATCAATTATGAATTTGTGAATTTAAAAATTCGTCATTTTTTAGCTTAAATATTTATCATATAGCAAATATGTGGAGACTTGCAAAAAATATCCTAGATTCCTCCAACCTTCTATTTTGCCATTACGTAAAAACTTAAGAAAAAAACAACTTTAGGTAGCCAGAAAAAAATATTTTCTTTATGGGACACCGGTGTTCAAATCGTCCTTAAAGGGTTAAACGATATTTTCGTACAAGGACGAAATGTTCGCCTTCGCAATCTCTAAAATATATCCAAAAATGAAAATAATCCCGGGACGGGTTTTCGAGCAATCCCAAAAAAACTTGCTTTTGGTGGGGCAGGGGAGGGGTGGCCGGAAAATGAGGGACATGTTTTGGATAGACTTACGAGGGGTCCGCCGAAGGCTATAAATAGAGATCCTTCTAGGATATTTGTTTCATAATTATTTGCGATATGTGTGTTGCAAGGTCCATTTGTCTGTAGCTATCGTGCGGATTTCGTTCAATTCGCTTCTTCAATTTAAGGACAGCGGTTGCCGATCATGTAATGTTTTCCACATCCACCATAGCGTTTTATTATGCTGGCAGTATCCCTCTATTGAGTTATATTTAAAAGCCAATAGATTCAATCACATTCAGGTTCTGGAGGGCTCTAAAGACAGCCATTTGCTAAAAATTTTCATAAATACTTTTGTGGAATTGTAACCAAGAAAATGAGCTATAGAGTAAAATTTGTAAAACGGGACAGTTTGAAAAGAGGGACCAAACAGTGTGGAATGTGGGACACCTTCCTAAAAATTTGGTAATAAATCAATTAGATATTTTAGTTTTCGATCAAAAGATTATTCAACTTAATTTTATGCTTATTTGAGAAGTTGAAAACGTGAAAGGTGTTAATGTAAAATTTTAGCGTACTGTCCTGAATGGTTCCAAAGTTATAGCGATTTAATTTTAGTTGTAGTTCAATTGACTCATACTATACTGCACATTTTAATTGCTAGAAAAAATTGGCGCGTCGTATGGCAACCAAAAAAATTTAAGGACCTAAAAGATTAAAGCGTTATAAATAAAGACGCTTTAAAAATAAACACTTAGAAAATTAGAGCTCCTAGACGCCAAGAAATCAGAAAGAAAAAAATCTGACGCAAAAAATTAGGGGTATTTTTAAAAATTAGGACATTTAAATTGAGAACGTCTAAAAAATTAAGGGCGCCAAAAAATTAGATTAGATGGTGAAAACTTAAGGCGTTAAAATATGTAGGCGACTCATTTCTGAAAGATGTTCATCTTAAGCTAATTCAGAAACTCTGCTAGATGGACCATAAGTTTCTCTGAGTGAGGGATATTCTCAAGAAATACCAAAGAACCCGAAAATACCAGTCCTTTGAAAGAACACAGAAAACTTTATTGCACAGTGTTATACGATGAATTTCATAGTCAATTTTGTCGGAAACCATAAGAGATAGATGCCTAGAACTTTACATCCGTTTGGAGCACCATTTATGCTTATACGGGCTTCAGGCATAAGGCTTAGTCATAAGGCTTAACTTCTCTAATTTATTATTAGTCGAAAAGCTTTGGAAAATTTTGACTTAGAAATGGACTATTAAGGGAAAGTAATCTATTTGAATCAAAGGAACAAATTAAATTGGTTGTTATTTAGGATTTTGAAACCTTCGAAAACTAGGCTTAAACCTCTGGTCTGAAAACGGTTTTACGATGTGCGTAATTCCCCTTGGGAATAAGGAAAATTCCATAAACAAAAAATACAGTCCGGGAATAATTTCGCAAAAATCCGTGGTTGTCCCAAAAATCCGCGAAGAATTCCTCGAGTGCCTACACTGAGAAAAAAAGAGGGTGCGATTAACTTTTTTTCCTCGTAACTTTAACACTTTTTAGGTGTAAAAATATATCAACATTTTTTAATGTTAATTTTACACCTTTTTAAGGGTAAAATTAACATGAAAAAGGGTTAATTTAGCCCCCAATACACCTAAAAAGGGTAATATTTACACCGATTTTGGATCAATACTGCAGGGTAAAATTAACATTTCCGGAATGTTATTTTAACTTTTTCGGATTTCTCTCAGTGCGAAATCGGGAGATAGATTTCGAGATAAACTTAAAAAAACGATTTTTTTCACATTTTGCAAAATATTAAAAAAAAAAAAAAGCGAAAATCATGAGTATTCACTAAGGACTTCTCGTAGGCACAAGAATGTCGATACGTGCTTGTAGCTATTTCTAAACAAACTATAGTCAGTTCAAGAACCAATTGCAGCCATTCCCTGTCCGCCATCTGGGACGCGCCCAATAGACCCCAACCACATGGGCGGCATAAGCTATGAATCAAAAATTTAACTTATCTCTTGTGCTGAAATAAAGGGGAAATGACAGGGATACAAAATTAGCACAGTGAAAAATAGGGGTCAATCTTGGGGTCAATCCTTGGCATCTGTCACTACATTTTCTAAATTAAATACTGGATTAATTTAAGATAAAAGTGAACGAACGAATTTCGCGATACGATGAACTAATTTTAAATTGTAATGTTTTTTTTAGCCACTGCATTTGTAGTAACCTGCATGACAACACTTACATCGAAATACGGAAACTTCGACCAGAAAGGAACGGTTTTGGGAATCTTCAGATCACTGGGAGCTCTGGCAAGAGCATTGGGACCAATCGTTGCTTCCATGGGTAAGTTCAATGCCAAGAAAAATATTTTAATTAGAGTTTTCTCTTAATTTCTTGCATCTTATTTCTCCAAATGCAGCATTTTGGAGCATAGGCTCATCATTTACGTACATAATTGGCGGCATTTGTCTGCTGTATCCATCACTTTTACTCCAATTCACAGTATTGTCCTAGTATTACAACAAATACTCTCTCCAACTTAAGAAATGAATTTGGTATATATATTTTTGTCTTGAATTAGTTTATTTTCTATATGCCTCTTTGATGATAGACTCTTAAGCAATATTAACAACAAAGTATTTTTACATAATTTTTTTTATCTAATAAATTATACACAAAAAAAATCTTCACAAATCTTTTTTTTTCTTTGCTGACCCTTAAAATGTAAGAAAATAAATTAGGGAGATATTCTTTGCAGGTTGTAGGGGAAGATTTTAATTACACAAATTTCTTTACTAAAATTTAGTATTTGGCAACAACGATAGAGATTATCTCTTTCTTTGACTGGACAGTAGACTCTTTCACATGGAGTTTTGGGTGTTTACTTTAAGAGAATTAGTGCTAGTGAAAGTGTGAGAAATGCGAGGAGTTTTGTGGGAAGTGAAAGAATTGATGATGAGGAACATTCGCCGTTGATGTTTACAAGACCTTCCATGCAGACACATCGGCCTTCCTGGCACAGAGAGAAGGGGTCCAAGGAACAATTCTCGTCCACTTCACAGATTCCTCCCACTTCTACTGACACAAAACACGCCTGAAATTAAGAGAAGGTAGTTTAATCACTAATTTATTAATATTTGAAAAATTATAAAGTGAAATCGTGAAATCAAGGAAGTGAAATGCAACCTTTTTGTCTTGTATGCAAATTAACAAATATTTATTTTAATTAAAAATATGAAAAATGTCATATTAAAAAAAATATGACACATTTTCATAAATTGAAGAATTTCATGAATTTATTCAATGTTATGCGTTCTCTTAAATTAAGAGACAAATTTAACAATCGAATTTCCTTTTTTCAGAATGAAAAATGATTAGAATTTTAATAAAAAGTGTTTTTGAACAGTTAAACAGGTTTGAGATTGTAGTTTAGAGATTTAGGAGAAAAGCATTTCTGGCTTAAAATGCCTTTTGCTAAATCTTATGACCTTTTCAAAAGAACAGAATCATTCTATTTGGGATTAAAATGGATTTGTGGTGATTTTTTTAAAAGATAAATTTCACAAAATCTAATTTTATAAACTTCAAATGGATTTTTGGGGAATGTTTGGAGAACCTTTTGATCAAATATTATTAAAGAAAACTATGGTTTCGTTTTTAAAGAAATCCCAGACGGGGAATCTCTAAAGTTTTATGTTGTATATCAAAAAGGGGTGGTAAAGCATCCCAGGCTTTGCGAAGTGTTCGAACTCGTAACTTAGATGCCATACCTCAAAACCGTTGAATTTTGGTAGATTACTGACGATAAATAGCTTAAGGTCAAGGAGATGAACTTCCTCCGGATGCGATCAGGGGGTACAATGCTTTTAGAACAGGAAAACACAAAATTCTTTGCCAAAGCTTTCGACGCTTCAACTGGCTTCAACGCGTCTTCCTCAGTCAGTGGCTAAAATTTTATTTAGACAATGCTCTTACATTTCTTTGTCTTTCAACTCACTCAAATCTGTGATTTGTCTCTGAAATCATGTCCACACTGTCTATCCATTACTCCAAATAAGGATTTACTAAACATTAAAAAATACATAACATTTATGGCTTTTTAGTTACTCAGGAAGACGCGTTGAAGCGTCGAAAACTTTGGCCAAGTATTTTGTGTTTTCCTGTCGTGAAAGGATTATACCCCCTGACGCATCCGGATAGAGTTCATCTCCTTGACCTTATACGTCAAAAGTACTTTCGCATCATTTACCGTTTACCGGTTCTCAAACCAAATTCGATTGAGCTAAATTGAATTTGGAGTGAAGTTTAAAAGAAGAAGAAGAGTATAAGAGAATGAGATAGACATATTCAAAGCATGTGAGAAAGAAAGGAATTCAAATTTCGACTTCATGAAATTTTCCTGATCTAAAAGGTGTGCCGGAGCCATAAAGAATCGGGTCGGGTAAACTGTTCTTGTCGGTCGAAATTGGGATAAAACTGGCTGCAACCCTAACTCCGAAAAACTTTGTCCACCGAAAGTTTTTTTTTCAAAAAGGTCTTCGAAAATCAAATCCCCTAAGACTGAATATTTTAAATTTTTTAATGGAAATGTCAAAAAATATAGTTTATGTTGTAAGAGCTTGAATGAGATATTTTATTATGTTGAATAAAATGAGAGAAAAATATGTTTTTTTGTCATTTTGTTCCACGTAACCCTTTAAGTAAAGTCTAAAGCCTTTTTGGTCTGAGAACATCTTAAGCTTAAACCTAATTTTCTCCCCGTAAAGCTAGGGGAATGTAGGCATGGTTCGCACACAGTGAACCTTCAAATGATGCGAACTTTCTCTTTGTTTGCAAGGAGCTGGTTTACCATTTGTCATCTCGTCTTTTGAGGTTAATAATTGTCTATCTTATGGCTAATAAATTACGAACTAGCTCTTTGCAAACAAAGAGAAAATTTGCATTGTTTGAAGGTTCACTCTGTGCAAACCATGCCAACATTCCCCTATTAAGATCCATGAGAACGTTTTTGTACCTTAATCAAATCCGATAAATCATCAAGATCGGTGCAGAAATGGGACAAAGAACAGAATTTCCTTAAAGAGCAGTTCCGAGAAATCTTTTGTTCTTTACATTCGAAATACGTTTTTATGAAGGATAATTCTCTAAAAGTATTCCTCTAAAATACCAACTAATATAATTTCATATTTGTCCCCCTTCTTAATAAAATCCTGGTTACGCCCTGTAGCAGTAAAAACTTGAATTTAAAACCCTGTTTTTGTGTGGATAACAAACAATACGAATATGCAAATCTAGAATATTTCTTTGGAAGTTTGATTAATTCCTGTACTATATTGCGTGAAATTATCTCACTGGATATGTTACAATTCGGAAATAATAAAACGGAAATCATAAATGTTTTATGCATGAAATATTAAATTTACAAAAAAGAAAGTCGTCAAAATACGGATCATATGACGAACTTAAAGTATTTAAATGAGTAATTCCTTTCTCTGCAATTCATCATTGCTCAACGCTATTTAGCGAATAATATTGCATTTGTATTATTTTTTTAGTTCTTTACATCCATGAAATTAAATTTAAATTTGGCTAGTTAAAGTTTTCAGATATAATATGGTTTATTTTCTTTCCATAAAGAATTTTCGTTAGTTATTTCTCAAAGTAAGAATATTTAAAGCTACGAAATTAATAAGGATCATGTCGTAGGGGGAAGCGGGGCACCTTTGAAAGTGGGGTTACCTTTGATATTGGGATTTTTCACCTATTTTTAATTAAAATTGGACCTTATTGTGATATAATTTAGCTACACAAACAGTTTGAGAAGCTAAATTACATTATGATATAGCTCAGTTCCGGGCCTCGAGTGGGTCAGTGGATAGAGTAGTAGCTCTGTGACTGCGAGGTCTGGGGTTCAAAGCTGAGCAGCAGCAGAAAAAGATTTCTCATGCCATATCGGCTTTGAATTCGTCCAGTGAATGAATGAATAGTAATGTCAATGGTGCATATTGACAAAAAAGTGAAACGCCTAAACAATAGAGGCTGGTACGAGAACGAGTTTCGACATGAAAGCGGTACTTCAGTCGATACAAATATTCGCTGTCACTGATCCCAAACACACACTGAGAAGGGATGCTGTGATATAGTAACGGCACTGACTGCTCACAGAGCTGTGATATAGAGCGGCTACCCGTATCGGGGGATAAGATAGAATAGGAGTGGGGAAGCATAAGGGGCCCAATTGGTGGCCTGGATGCATCGGAATATCCGAAATGGAGAACTGACCCCTGGCAAAATCTAGCTCAGTTCCACTTAAACATAGGAGAAAAATCTCAATTTCAAAGGTGCCCCACTTTTAAAGATACCCCACTTCCCCCTACGGTCCTTGTAATTAAATTAAATGAATTAAATTCAATACATGTATTTACTAAATAATCCAGTTCAAGCCATTGCAAAGTGTTCTTGAAATTCAATGATCGCTGAATATCTGTTACATAAACTTTGCTAATTATTTTCTAATGAGATCGCAATTATAAGAAAAGTGTTCAGAATGAGGCCAGAAGCCCCCATTCTGGACAACAAGCTATCGCGCTTTAACTAGAATGTGATTGTCAATTTATTGCAACACTTGTAGTACAAATTTCTTCACCGATAAGAGTTCAATTATATCAATATTTGTTTATTGATAGCGATTGATCGTCTATTAAGAAGTAGTGTTGCAATCTGTTAAAATTTCGGAGGTGAACATTCTAGAATGAGTGACTATGCATCAGTTTAAGAGAGATTTACACATAAATTTAGAAGTAGAAAATAGTAATATTTACCCCGTTAGTGCTTTGATGATATCCCGGTCGGCATTTGCATTTTCCCACCGTCTCTGAATCATAGTCAAATTCACAGCTTGAGTAATTGAGCTGATAAGTACACTGAATAGACTCCTCACATTCGTCGTATAAATGCTCGGCAACTGCAAAGAAATTTCACATTAGATCCCAAAGACGGAGATCTTCATCAATTACTCACTTTTGAGGCATTTCGTGCGATCGTGACTTAGAACGTGACTCACGCGACATCGACAGATATCGTGACATCGCGAATTGTTCGCCACACACTGAGAATCCCTCGAGCAGGGCTCGCCCAATTGAATGTCATCTTCGCATTCCGTGAAATCCTCATTGGGATGCTTATTGAAGGGACACAGGCACACTCCTGACCTACAGACCGTTCCTTCGCCCAGGCAATTGTTTGTCAGGCGGCACCAATCGTTGATTTCTGGAGGGAAAAGATCAATCTCTCTTAAGTTAAGAGATGGCATTGGTTGGAAACAAAACGAATGACGAATGTGCGAATTGACTTGATTCATCAACAGTTTCAATTATCGAATTTGCTGGAAGATTGGAAAACTTTTCGCTTGTTTATTGGGAGGAAGCTACAATTTCTCAATTTATTATTTTTAGCTGAAGTCTGTGTTCAATCAAATTGTAAAGCTGGAGTTAAATGGGAAAGTGCTGATTTTTTTTCTTTCACTCATTGCTAAGCTCATTTGTATTATGGCAGAAGAGATAAACCAATTCAAAAGATATAAACCACGGTCAGAAATTGTAATTTACAATTTAGAAACTGATATGCTTTATTCACGTATAAAATTGAAAAATTAATCATATAAAAATAATTTACACTTCAAACGAATAAATAATTAATAATTTTTTTTTTTAATAATTTTAAAAACTGAAATATTTCATGGAAATATATTTGATTAGGTACTGTTAACGCATGATTATTATTTTATTGAAAATGCAATTATTTGCATTGAGGGGTTACGTGGGTCCAAAAGACTGGAAGACAGCATATTTTCTCTAATTTTTTTCAACATAATAAATTTTTATTTTAATTCAAGTTCTTAATCATATAAAAGTGCAACATTTAAACTATATTTTCTTATATTTCCTATAAATTTTTTTTTTAAAAATTCAGTCATTGGTATCTGCTTTTCGGAGATCTTTTTGAAAAGTATAAATCATCTGACGCCAAAAAAATTAAATATATCCTGTTAGCTGATGAGTTAAATTCGTACTTTAATGGCACATTTTTAAGGAAATTTGGATTTTTGGCAAAAATTTGATACAAAAATTACAATTTTTGGCATATTTTTACACCACGTTTTCTCTTGTAAAAGAAGTTGTGATCGAGGTATAAAAAATTCTACTATTCCAGTCAGATGAAAATACTCTAAGAAGTCCACCGAAAAGTATGTGTTTTTCAAAAACAATTTCGAAAAATGAGGACCCAGTGTCTGAATTTTTAAAAATTTGAAATGAAAATTGCAGAAAATATAGTTATAAATGTTGTACTTTTGCTTAGAAGGTCGAATTAAATATTTTTTTTATTATGTTGAAAATAAGTTAAAAAAAGTCGATTATATAACTGCTCTCTCTTTGAGTTCGAGCAGTAAAAGGGATGGCGAAGCGTCTCAGGATTTGCTAAGTGCTCGAATTCGTGACATTACGCCTCAAAAGTACTTTTGCATCACTTTTCGCTTTTGACTGATTCATAAATTACTCAAAAGATTCTACAAAATAGTTTTAAAAGTAATAAAATATATTTTCAGACAAAAATTACTGATTGGTTCATAACCGGTTCACAATCGATTTAAACCGATTTATAAATCAATCAAAAAATTTCCCAAAGTACACCTTAGAATAATTCAATTGAAATTTGTATAAAAATTAGTTATCAGTTATGAATCGGTTCAGAACCGATTCGAACCGGTTCAGTTTTATAGGAAATTCCAAGACCTTTCTAACAAGCCCAAACATGGCCCCATTCGTTTAATAAATGCACTTTCTAGGGCAGAGATGTACAAGAACCGTTTCACTGAGGAAAAACAGAGAGTGCGATTAACTTTTTTTCCTCGGGACTTTAACACTTTTTAGGTGTAAAAATATATCAACATTTTTTTATGTTAATTTAATACCTTTTTAAGGGTGAAATTAACATGAAAAAGGGTTAATTTAACCCCTAATACACCTAAAAAGGGTAATATTTACACCGATTTCGGATCAATAATGCAGGGTAAAATTAACATTTCCGGAATGTTATTTTAACTTTTTCGGATTTCTCTCAATGTTGAAACCAAACAAACGTCAAATGACACTTATACGTCAATGGTCAAAATGCTACCTGAACTATCTTATTTTGACGTTTATTCGGTTTCAAACGGTTCTTGCTCACCCCTGCTCTTGGGCCTTTTTAACTGTTGACCTTAACAAACCGTTATTAGGAATGATTCAACGGTATTTTCTCACATGGTCAAATGTCCGTCTTAGTAATCTCTCAAACACCTCAAACGTGAGGGACACGTTAACGATCCTTGAGACGACTTATGGGGGGGGGTCACCCGAAGGTCCCAAGTCGTTATCTCTTATCGTTTGGCTTCTATAGCAGGCGACAGCCGGACGGACAGACGGACATTCAGCCTGACGACATTTCTCAGAAAATCGTCAGAAACGCGAAGATTTGTTAAGAAAAGTGGTCTCAGGCGGATGGAAAGTGGAAATTTTGGGAGTGAAAAAATTGAGGGATTGTAACATTACTGCTCTCTCCGTGAAATTCTAGCAGTAAAATATTTTCCATATGGTGTCATTCATTTCTTTTGATTTAAAAGTAAACTGAACATTATTTGAAAGAAAAAAAACAAACGAATAGTAAGAAATTATATTTTGTTAAAAAATAGTAATAAATTGTGAATAATAAAAGATTGAAATCGTTAAAAAAGGATTTAATTTATATTAATAACATCTAAGATAATAAAATAAAAATAAATCTAAATAATAAAATGAAAAGGACATTTCACTTTCCCTTTGTCAAATTTTACATGACGATTTTGGTGCTTTTAAAATTGTAAACTAAGTATTGATCAAATTTGATTTAAATCAAATGCCAATAAGATATTAAAATTTTATTCAAAAACTGAACTTTCTTACTACTTATTCCAAATTGAGAATTACAATATCAAGTATTTTGTATTTTCATCTATATTGAAAAGTTCATAATAATTGGTTCTGAATCATCCGAACTACAACCGGTTTAAAATAAAGTTTTCAGTTTAATATAACGAATTTCACTCTTTATTTATTCGTTTTCAATATTATTAAAATTACTTTTTCAATGCCCAATTATTAAAAGAGATGAATCACAAAAATTTGACGAGTTATCGTATAATTTTAGCGTTTGTCATTTTCGTGAGCCAAATTAGTACTTCCTTTTCCGAAATAAACAAAAGGTGAAAAGAAGAATGAAAGAAGATTATGAAATTATTTATAATTTTTGCCACTGAATTCAATTAAAAATCAGATAGCATTCATTGCCATTTCATTGCGCTATTACTTTGAGGAAATGGAAACATTATTTTGAAAGTTTCTCAAAATTTAACAAATAAAATTAATTCATCCTTTCTCTAAGTGGTGTTGTTGGGTAATCTCTATTGCATCTAAATTAGTCTTGAATTGTAAAAGAACGTAAGTTGGGGTAGGGTATGATTTTGAAGATGAAACCTCTATTACAAAATTGTAATGAGAGCGAAATGATTAATGAATTAACATGCTTTTGAAATTGATGAACTTACTGACACTTTTGTAGCAGGTGTTTTCGCGCCTGACAAAGTGCGTGCCCAATTTGCAGTCGCACGTGCCCTGAAAGCACTCCGATTCCGTGCTAAAGGCCATCTGGCACTGATCGTCATGGGTGCAGGAATCCCCTAGATTTTTAGCCACCGGATAGCACTCGCGTTTCTTGTGTTCAGCCACGATTATGAAGCCTGGATTGCACACACACTGACCAGTATCCAGAGGATCAGAATTGTATTCGCAGTACGCATTTGGTGGACAATCGTTGCTCGACTGACATACATTGCTGGTCCCTGGACCGGAAGAGAAGAACATGGCATTGTTAGTTGTAATTCCCACAATTTTAGCATAGAAACAATTGAGAAAAAAATACAAGATATATTTTAGAAAAGCCCCATTTCCATCTTATCCCTAAATACAGATGGAAATTAATGCGTGGAAAATTCAGTAAATCTCGCAAGAAGATTTTAGAAGTTGCAACTGAATTTTCCATATGGCTGTTTTGTTATTACTTGAAGCCTTGGGCCACCCATTGCATAACTCATTTACTACGCATCAGAGAATCCGGCTGAATGGGATTGTTGTCTGATGAGCTCAGAGAATTCAATATGTTACCATTTCTGATGATTCTTTGTCATGGAAATTTTATGGCTTGAGAAAAATGGGAGGAAATCCACCCATAATGTGGGTCATTTGAGTTCACTCATTCGGTGAGAGTGTCTCCTTCCCGTGTTGAAAATAACTTAAATTGGCCCGGCAATTTTAATTTAATTTAATTACATTGAGAGATTCAAAAATTCTCTTCAATTGCTTCTCTCATTGAGCCGAATGTGGCTTCAAAGAAACCACTTTTTACTTCCAAGATCACTTTCAAAGAAAACTTCTATATAGGCATCCAGAGTTGAATGGAAACATTAGTAGATAATGTGCTTTTTAATTATGTACGGATTCAAAACATGGATTCTGTAAAAAAAACCTTTAAGCCTTTGTACGTTTAAGAATAATTCAATAGGGCTGAACGGGGCAGTTTAGATCGTACATCAGGGAAATATATTAATATTTATAAGCACCTAAATATTATCGTATGATGATCGATAATCCATTTGAATGTTGCTGGATGGGCTGGATGTGTCTCATGTAATATGCGATAAACGTGTAAAGGTTCTAATATATCGTTCGAATGGATCACTAACTGGACTATTTTTATGCTATTTACATTTGATTTGCATAATGAATTTGCAAAACGACGAATCACTGCGTTGTTGTTTGCAACAAAAGCAAATACAGTTGCTGATCCTGACAATATGTCGATTGATAAAATTCTAAATACGGAACAAATTCTACATAACTACAGTAGACTCTCTCTAATTCGGCTCTTTTAAGATCGGGCTACTTTTTAATTTCGGCGGCAGTTAAATTCGAAAAAAGTTTGTTGAGATTTTTCAAGTTTGATTATGATTATCGAATGAAGCAAATATCCTTAAATTTACCATGGTTTGTTTTAGTTTTGATGTGATTTTGCATTACTAAGGAATTTTCATGAAATTTACAATATATATGAGCATGTAAACTTAATATGTGAATGCAGATGAACAAAAAATCGATGCATTTCAAAAAGTTTGTTGCCCGAATTTTTCCTAAATTCGGGTGACATTTCGGTCCCAAATGCTCGAATTTGAGAGAGTCTACTGTATGTTCATGATAACCCTACTTGCTGTCGAATGACGATCTACAAAGCCTTAAAGTTAATCCAAAGTGTTCAGTGACTTTTTAAATGAATAATAAAGAGCGACAATTCAATATCGATAAATATTTAGGTATAATCTATATTTCTGGTATAATCTCTCAATATTTGTGGTATAATTCGGTAAACTTTTAATATTGTAAGCTCCTTGTATTCACTGAAATAGAAGGTTCACCGGGAATCCTTTCAAAACCTTCCGTGAAGTATTAGTTCAGTGATCCAGGTAAATGATCCTATGTAAAAACCCTCTGAAAGTTTTCTTCTTTTTAAAGAGATAAACACATAAACGTATACTTCGGGAGAGAAAACCATAAAAGCACTACTAAATTGAGCACTCTGACATTAGTTTCCGGAGTTAAGTCTGGATGTCTAAAATGCTTTTTTCTAAGGAAAGACTATCCAGATAATGGGCACTTAATGAATCAAGTGGTAGAACACTCGCTCTATGATGCAAGTGTCCCGGGTTCGAATCCCTTTTAGGTCATCAGGAATTTTTCTGGCGTTAAAGGTGTTCGAATTGCATCCAATGAGTTTCACTGCACTTGATTTCACGTGGCATGAGACTAACAATCTCATCCCGTATAAAAAATAATAATAATGGATGTTCCGAACTGCCCTTGCGGGAAGGCCTAAGTTCCTCTATGGAATGTTGTCACCATTCTTATTATTACTATCCAGATAATGCGGTGGGAAATACTTCCCGAAAGTCAGTTAAGAGAAGAATATCCTCGTATTGGGTGTGTTGGACACACCTGCGACTTAAGTAGAGAGACGGCTTAACGTAATTATAATCAAAATAATGAATAGAGTACATTCCAATCTGTTTCCCAGTAAGCTGTCTCTCGGCTTAAGTCGCAAGTCTGTCTGGTGCATTAGAGTCTTCGTCAACAGCAAATGTCTCTACTTATTGAGAGCACTTTTTGTCAAAAATTGTATTTTTGACAGAATTTTGACATTTCTACCTGTTGCAGTGCAGACGGTTTACTTCAAAAGACGATTTACTTTGTTGGAAAATTAATCCCTTTAAAAGTTATATTAATACATTTTTGAAGGTATGGGATTAAAAAAAATACATTAAGTTAATCATTTTAAAATTTAAACATTTTTTAAAGTTACAAAAAAGCAAGAACACGATATAAACCTTTTAAAAAGGACAATCTCCCGAAATTTTCACGAATTTTTGATTTTTGTTTCTTACTAATATTTAGCAACAAGAATTTCAAGAATGCAAGGTTTGAAGAATTAAAAGTGTAAGGATTGAACATGGGAAGGCCTAATGGTGCGTACATACTAGAAGCAATTTTCGACAAAAATTTACTTTTTTAAAAAAATCTGACGTTTCTACCTACAAGGATAGGGGAAGTTTTCTTCAAAAAGGCATTTTTTAAAGAAGAAATTTCTACTAATGTGTAGAGGCCATAAGAGAACTAAAAAGAAAGTTACATAATTGAGAAGAGCATACGGCTCATTCGACAATTGTTAACCCAGTCGATGGACGGTAAAATATATCAATCCTAATCCTTCGTTCCTAAGAGCTCAAATAGACTTAATGTCTCTACACACTAAGACCATTTTTTTAAAATACTTTTCTAAAGAAAATTTCTCCTATTATTGTAGACAGACACGTCAAATTTTTTCAAAAAGGCAATTTTTGACAAAAATTACTTGTAGTGTGTAGACGCCATTCGGCGGATTTTCAAGAATATGACCGTAAAATTTGGTAGTAAATTAGGTGAATTTTATGGAAAGGACTTCCAATCTATATTATCCTAAACTTTCAGTGCATGATAGTTTTTGATTAATCTTTATTGTCATATTTTTACGTTACAAAAATAAATATTTTTGAGGCTCAGCCTGGGATTATTTGGTTCAAAATCCTTTTCCTAGATGGCTGCTGAAATTTGCTGGGCTATTGCTATAGTCCTTCGCCCTTTCAGTGAGTGGAATATTTTAGTCGTTTCGGACAGTTCCTTCCGATTAAGTTGATTTAGGTGACATTTTCAATTCACCATTCTTTCCTTTTTAACTGTTAGCTCATCAGGACTCAAAAATTAATAATTCATACCCCTCAAATTAAATTATTGAATATGGTTTATTATTATTTATTTTTTGAAACTAGGTGTGAAGGAGGTTGGAATATTTGAAAGACCCACTCTCCACTATTAATTTACTTTTATATCCGATTGTCGTATTGTGGGGTCTTTATGCGTGGTTAATAGCCCAATAAATCTATTTTTTATTGATCAAGACGTTCCATTCCAGATCGGAAATAAGCCTTGATCTATTACCTGAAAGAATATACTAACTCTATGTGAATATAAGAACGATTATTTCAATAAAATTGCAATGGTTTCCATCGGGACGTTCCACTTGAGCAATTTTGATAATTTTTCACGATTTTACCATTTTCTGTGGGGTGACTCTGTGGAATATCTCTGAGAATGTTCTCACCAATAGAAGGTTAACAGAGATCACCAGTAAAAATTTTAAAACAATATTTTTTTTCTGCTGTTTTTCTTTGCCATGAAAGTACACAAAAATGAGAATGAGCAAATGAAATGGAATTCTTAAAATGTAATTTTGTTAATTGATTAACATCTGTGACTTTTTGTCTAAGCTTTCCTTTCATCTTTTACTCTCAGTACCCAATTTCAGAGGAAAAGAAAGAAGGAAGAGAAATGCGAGATGAGAGTGAAAAATGATCGTGAAAAACTTCCCAAAGAACATTGAAATTTTATCCACATTTTTTTTGTTCTTCCTTGTCGAACCGCGAAGAAGTACAGCGTATTTGTGGTTCAATCAACAATAACGGCTGAGAAATTTTCTGTGAGAATTCTGTCGAATCATGGTGCACAGGAAATTTTTTTTTACATCGAATTCATACTAAAATTATCCGAGAGAAATGAAAGAGGAAGGGTAGTGATAAGGTCTTTTAGCTTATAAAAGCTGTGATTATTTTCTTTTAATTTTTAATTGAAACGTATAAATAAATCAATATTTTTTTAGAATTTGATTATGTAGTATTTTAATTGTATTTTCAACTATTAAACTTAAGGCTATCGGGGATGATAAAGATGATAAAAGTTTTCTTTTTGATTCAAAATGACCTGTTTATGATTATGTTATTGAAAAATTCACAATATAGAAACACGTTCATTAAGACTCATTTATACGGGGGTATTTTGATTCTAAGTATTCTTTCCGAATATAGATCTCCCTCTGAGCTTACCATGTTACGTAATTGCCTATCTTTTGGCGCATAAAAACTTTTTGGAAAATTTTATTGTAAAAACTTCGAACTTTGTCAAAGATGATCTCGGAATTCGTTGTATGTTATCTGTGATCTCTTCTTAGGTAGGGATACATTAAAAATGCTATTTTTTATATTTATAAATGAAATTGGGCTTTATCGTAATGTAATTTAGATATACAAAACGTACAAAACAAATGTGGATCTAAATTGAATTTTGACCAAGACCAATTTTATTTATAATAGCTCCCGACACATCTTTTAGATTAAGTAAGTTTCATAATGTTAAAATTTACTTTTCTTTGATTCTCAAAAAAATTTGCATGAGTCTATCACACTTTTTTCGGCTTCAAATTGGATTTAACTAAAATTTAATTTGGTGTGATGTTCTAAAGAAGAAGAAGAGTGCGAAAGAATGGGATAGACATATTGAAATCTTATTACAAAAAAGAGAGGGATGTGAATTTTGACTTTATGAAATTTTCCTGATCTGAAGAATGCGTAAATATGCAAAATAGCGTTTTCAATGTTGCCCCAATTTCAGTATAAGTCCTACCTCCATCTACATTCAGAAATAAAAAAGAAAATATTTAAAAGAATAAGCAAAGATATTTTCCTAAATTTGCAAAAACAGATTAAAATATTACGTTAAGACTGGTTTCTTATAGACGGATAGCACTCTACCTTTTCCTAAATTCGAATTTATCATATTTATCGGTCTGATGAGAGACAAACGGAAAGAACCCACTTTGTTAATTTTTACTTTTAATTTTACATTTCGTAAAAGTTTAAAGAGTAGAGTAGGGGAGACTGGGGCAAAATTTGTCAAAACGAAAATTTCAATATTGACTATTTTCTAAAATAAAAGATGCTGAGCCTTAAAATTTTTATTATAGATAGTCTTCATGAACCTTCTTAAACTTACAAAGTTTCAAGGGATTCGAGGAAGGATTATGTAAAATAAAAAAAAAAATGAAATCTTGAGCCCTATTTTTGGAATATTTGGCTTACAGAAAATATCAATATTGATTAGCTCAATTTAAGCACATTTCTCGTTAAAATAGAGAAAAATTATCTTCGACAAAGTTGTAGAGGAATAAATTTCCTATAAAAATATGTCAGTTTGATATTTTTAGCGTTTGCAAGAGTAAAACGCTACAAATTATCCGAAGACTGACAAAATTTGCCCCAGCAATTTTGAGAATCTCCACAAAATCTTCTTTTAGAAAATGATTCGAAAATCACATTTCTTTCGAGATAGAGGAAAATAGTCTTCTGCAATGTTGTAGAGCAGCAAATTTCCTATAGAATATGCTCATTATAAAACGTTTAAGTTTTCTCAGAGCTCGTGAAAGAATTAAATATGCGTTTTGACAAGTTTTGTCCCAGTCTTTCACTAGTATATTCTTTATGTGCATTAAGGTGTCGTCGGTGTTGTTTTACACACTCTTTCCGACTTAACAGTATTTTAAACCGAGAAAAAATAAGTTAGACTTTCTATTTTAGCCGAGGCGCACTTGGGGGATTATAACGGATAGAAGTGAGACTTTATCTTCAAACACTATTAATAGTAGTATTTTGAAAGGTTCATAGGTTCACAGTGGTACATTTTGAAATTCCTCTTTATTAGAAAATGAACATCTTGTTCAGTTTAATCAACTAATTAATCTTTAACTCTTTCGTCTCCTTTGGGACTCTGGGTACCCATGAAAAAAATAATTTTTTTAGATTATTTAGAATCGATAAAATTCCGATTCTTGTGGATGATTACAAACTATAAGGATGTCCAAATCTAGGATATTTTTTGCAGGATCCCAATTAACTCCTGAGCTAAGATATTCTTGGTCAAAAATCGTGAATTTTCGATTTTCTGCTTCCTTGCAGATATTGTGACTTTTTTCATATTTCTAGACCCGAATAAGGAAAAACCTCTCGGGGCCAATAAGTATGATAACTAACAATTACAAATTACATAAATTCGAAAAACAATTTTTTCATAAATTTTCAAAAAACTTGTTCAAAGTTGATGGGTACTCTCGTCCCCAAAAATATAGAGGTCAAATGTAAGGTTATCCCGCCAATGCCCGCCATTTGCTTTTTGACACCAACCTTGTAAGAAAATTCAAGCGGGAGCGAAATTTTTGTCAATATGGCCGATAATTTTGACATTTGGCAGCGAAAAAGATTGCTTTCGGGGAAGTTTTTCCTATTCTTCCAGATTTTGGTGAATTCTGATTGTCCAGGAAGTGTTTTTTTGGCTCTTGAGAAAGCTTAATGTGTCTGCAATAACATCCTGTTGAGAGAAATGTGTGTTAAAGTGTTATTCTGTGAAATATTTTGAGGAATCTGTTGGCAAGCAGGAGCTGGGTGTCCTTTTTAGCACTTCCTGGACATCCCACAAGATACTGGTCAATAATTCTTCTTGTTTTAGTGATCAACATTGTAAAGGAGTCATTTGACACGCAAAAATAATTCACAAAATTGATATTATTGGCTTTTGGAAAATTGAAGTTTGTCCAAGTTTCTATCTTTTGCATTCTTTAGGGGACGAGAGTTCCCATGAGTTTTCCAATTTCCCAGAGGCGGAGAAAATTCTTTCTCTACAAAAGTATCATATTTGACCACTAAGACTTACAATAAAGTGAGATTTACTGAAAATCGTTCGCTGGATATGTTGTGGTCCGGAAAGAGTTAACAGGGAAAATTCAAAACAAATGAAAAAAAACTCGGTTTTGCAGGAAAAAGAGGGAAATATTAGACCTGTTACCTGTGTTGATTTTCGTAATTTTATTCTTTACGACGTTTCGAGGATGAATGTACTCTTCATCAAATATCGAATTTTGTTGGGAAAAGCACGTACAGACGGGAAATGATTACACTGCACTTGGACTTGAATTACATATCGGATTTTGAAGTTGACCATTTCACTCAATGATACAGAATCCGTAGTTTCATGCTATACCCCATCGAACCGAATTTTTTCACAAAAATTTTCTCGATTTTGTCGGAGCATAATTTTGGCAAACATGGCTTTTAAAACTGCTTTATGTTGAATATAAGCTCAATCCAATAAACTTTATTGAGGTGCATGAGAACAGTAGCTGTGAAATGAAAGAATTACAGCAAAAAATCAAATAGAACGGTGATTTTCATAATTTTATTCTTCTTTTTTTCCTCACTCACCAAATTGCTATAAAATGAGTGATCATGAAATGAAAATGATGTTCAGTGAAGGTGAATGTTTATCCACCATGGCAAATGGAACGAATGTGTTGGGAAATTCTCAGTTCCAATTGCAATATTCTCAAAGTTTATCTTTAGCACTTATTTGCACTTGCAAGCGATAACTCTCATATTGTGATATGACTTAGTGACTAAAATTTCACAATTCTCGTACGATAACTTGCTAATTCGAAGGTTATTCCCATCAAGAATTTACTACATTGAAGATCAGTGAAGATTATAGCAAAATTTCATCAAAATCATCATCAGAAATTCTTTTAACGGCAAAATATCGTGTGAACATGAAGTATCATTAATTGCCTTCAGAATTGCGTTTGCGCAAGCAAAATGGGATCTTTTAGGGTGATCTTTCAATGAAAATTGACGAAAAGATAATTGGAGAAAATTTCATAACGCCAAATTCGACGATAAACGTCTGAAATAATGGCCCTCTGTCTTCGCATTACGTTCCCAAAATATTTCAAATACCAATTTTACAAAATTTACGATCACGATCTTTCGTAGTCAATTGAAAAGATATTGTGAAGAAAAACACTTTTGATCATTCAGATGGTAAATTTCCATCTGTTTTCCAAGTGTTTTCTTTCTCATTTTTAGAGAATACAACAGACTCTATATTTCTTAACAGAAATGCCTCTCAAACAAGAAAAACAAAATTTAGATTCAATTTATTCCATTATTGTTTAAACATTGTGCTAGGTCAATAACAATTAATTAAAAAAAAATACTATCTAAATTCTTGTAAGGGGATCCAATTAATGTCTTTTAGAAGTGTGAGTCTAATGAATAGCAAAAGAATGGAGATAATGAGAACATGAATTATTCAAATTCCATTTCATCAATAAATTTCAACTTTACAATGTTTGAAAGTGATAATAAAGGGATTATCTTTTACCACTTTAATGTTTGTTTTCTTAGATAAGAATTGGTTGTTTTAGAAAGTTTCCTTCTATGTGTGTCATAAAATATTTCTTATTACGGTCTTACTGAGGGGATATGACACTGAATAATTAATATCTTTTCAAATAAGCTTTAGTGTGAGTAATAGAAAGAATTATTTGGAAACAATAATTCATATAGAGCTTTGTTAGGTAAATTAATAAATATTAATTTATCCTGTGGTTTTGTTACTACTTTTGATTTATTTATTTTGCATCTCACACGGTTTGTACTAAAAAGGGGTAACAGAAAACATGAAGATCATAAGTTGCTATCTCTCACCGTTTAAGCTATAGTTCGTTTTTAGTACTTGAGCGGTTCATTCCAATAACGATTTGTGATGCTGTTCCAATAAAAAATGAAAATCTTACTCATAAACATTTTTTTTAGAACATGACTGATCTCATGTGCTTTTGAGTTATTGACTTTTCTTTGCGTTGGTTCCAAGTTGGTTCTTGTCACGACTGTTTTATTTCAGATCTAGTTGTGTTTGTTGTGTTCTGTTGTGACAGGAATTAACATAAAGAAAAGTCAATAATGCTAAAGCACATTAGAACAGCCATGTACTAAAAAAAATGTTCAGGAGGAAAATTTCCTCATTCTATTTTTTTAAGGTTTTCTTTTTCACCTTACTTTAAAAGCCACAGAATTCTTTGGGATTTTTTTAGTACTTCATTAAGATTCCTTTTTCCATGTTCTAAAAATTTCGTATTATTGTCTTTATGTATTTTATTTATTGTTATAAATCAAAAGAAAAGAATTTTTATAATATTATTTTAAAATCTAATTTTTCAATTATTTTAAAATTATTCTTCAAAAATTGTGAAATCTTTTTACAAATTCATTTAGTACAATACTAAATGATTAACATATTTTGGATTAAAAATAAGCTTTTTAGTTAACATTTTGTGCTTTTGTAATATAGATTTTCCATTTCTCAAGCTTCTTAAAAGTAATGCCTTAATGCCTCGCAAACGACTAAAAAAAGTTTTACAAGATAATATGATTCAAATATTATACAGTCTCTAGAGCAGCAAAAACGATAAAAAGCATAGTGTGGAAAAACAAATTAGTGTGTCGGGCAAATGATTCTTTTTCTTCTCAACTTAAATTACATAAAATTATTCGTTTTGTTCTTATTGATCAACCAATAAAAATACCTGTAATGTCATTGCACCGAACTTTCTCTATATAGAACTGTAATTAACCGTGGAGGAAAAAATATCTACTAAAAATATTCTTGAGTGTATGATACACAAAGAGTACAGTATCGATCTAACATTGGAAGAATTTAAATGTTTCATTATGCGATACATCAGTTGGTCCTAAGTATGACGATGTTCTTGGAGCCTTGGATAATAAATCAATAGAAATTTTTCATTCGTCTCAGCTGTGAATGTTGTTTATCATGAGAAGAATATACACAACATGTGATCATCGTGGTAATTGCAATCACAAGGGTTTCTAATCAAAAATCACGGGGAATGATGGGTATCCATGGACAATTGATTGGAACTGATGATCAATAGATCCACAAATGAGAGATCACTTTTGGTGACTTGTGAAGAATGTAATAATTTAACTGTGACAGATGCGTATTAGGCACGAGTGCTAAGAAGTATTTTGAACACCTCTATAACTGAGGTAAGAAAAAATATGGAAAACACGTGAATGTGACATTGATATAAATTTATATTTAATATGTAAATTGAGATTACGCCAACAAATGGCCATAAAAAAGAGAAGAACAGCACAAAAAGGCACACGCAATTGAGCTCTTAGTAAGAAAAAAAAAGAGGAAAATTGGCATTGTTGTTAAGGGGATAATCATATGAATTGAATTTGCCCAAAGTTTAATTATAGAGGAGATATTTTTTGACAATTCAGTATCTCCAGAAACCTTGAAAAATTTATTGTTACAGATATTGATTGTCAAATGAAGAAGAAATAAATGTTTTAAAATTACACTGGTAAAAATAAAAAGGTCAAATTAACCCTTTTCAACAAAAATGGATCATATTTGATCAGGGTGGAGCATTCTCTTACATTTTCCGTACGAAAGTATGGTATATTTTTCTAAAGTGATCTTTTAGTTTTAGTATAAAACCAAATGCAATCATTTTAAAACTTTAACCAAATGAAATGATTTGATTCTTTGAAAGGTTCACTTGAATCTTTTGAAATTTTGTATGCAAATTTAGTACGATAGATTACGTTTTATCGTAAATTTATTACTCCTATAATATTTCTCTCATCTGAGCAAACACTAAAGATGACTTTTTCATTGTTTTTATTCGTTTATTCCGGAGTTAAATAGGTGCCAAACGGTGACCCTTTCAGAGGATTAACGGTGATCCTTTAATTTTTATCAGTGTACCTTTGTGAAAAAATATTGATCGATAAAAAATAATGCTATTCTTTGAATAATTTTACGATCACCATGTTTTTCAAACTTAATGTTTTAAGAACTTCTTGAATATATCAGCAAATAACACAGATTGGACCGAAGCATTTGAAATTACTCTACAAGTCTAATACAATTTTTTTTCTAAAATTGCACTTACATATAAAGAAAATATAAGTAGGTCTTTTCCAAGAATTTAAACCTTGTTTCATGAAAGAAAACGGTCTCAAATATTAGCTAATTAATATTCTTCTGAAGGGTATAAATAACTATAGAAAAAGAAGTAAAAGATTGACACAAAATAAATTGTATTATTTTTTTGTGTTTAAAAATTAAAACGACTCTAATTTTTTTTTTAGTAGAGGAGACCGGGGCAGACTTAGCCAGGAAATGAAACTTTTCGTTGCATACAATTTGTTACGAATAAGTTTGAAACAGACTGATAAATATTTCAATGAATATAGCGAGGAAAGGGAGCGAGTCAATTTACTCTGAATAAATAGTGGTTTACTCAATATTCTTCCTATAGAAAACTAAAACACCCCACTACTGTCTCACCTCCATGACAAGTTGGTTTTTTTATATGGAGCTATTTGTAGCCGGTTTGCGGAATCGTTCTTTTTCCATTTTGCTTTTTACACTTTTTTCCAGTTTGTCTTTGGAAATTTTTGGAAAGTTATAAAATATACTTATTCAAAATGTATGAAAGGCAAGATTTCCAAAGACAAAGTTTCCAAAAAACAAAAATTACCGAAGACAAAGATAAAGACAAACTAGGAAAAACAGTGTAAAAAAAGTGTAAAAAACAAAATTGAAAAAATACGAAGATTCTTGATCTGAGGGAAAATGTATTTAAACAGAAATCTATTATATTAATTCCTCCGCACTGAATCTTGTACACTCGACTCTTCGTTATCCGGCTGACCGGGGGACAAAATGACATTGAGGTTTTTTGAATGATTAACGGTTTTATATTTTGTGCAGTGTGAATTTATTTTCTGTCTGACAAAGAACAAGAGTACTTTCTTCATGGTGTGCTTATGTTTCATTTTTTTCATAATTATGTATTAAAAACTTCGATACTTTAACACTTCGTAAAACCCTAACTAAAAGTGTCACGGAAGGACCAAGTGGCAGCCGCTGCCACTTATCGGATTTTACATAATATTTTGATAATTTTAATTACATTTTAACATTCGGAGCTTTAGTCAGTTCTTTTCTGGTGTCTGAATCAGAAATTTCACCTCCTTGGGTACTGTATCTAAAGATTTTTAACCATTCGATGTTGTCATCCTCATCAGAATCATGGAGTCAGGGAATGTGGTGTGCCTTTCGATGCGGCAGCCTTTGAATGTTTCAATTTTTCTCTTATTTTTCAAAGCAAAAATTCTACTTTATGAACAATAGTTAATACTATTAACTATTTTCTATTAACTTCGCTTAACAAAATGGATTTTTAGCTTTGGGAAGTAAGAGAAAAATTGAATAATTCCCAAAATTATTCATATTTCCCAATTCAATATTTCCCATAATTCTTCTCAATAATTTGCAAAAACACTTTCAATTTGTTCTTTTAAGGCTTTTATACACTAACAGTCAAGAAAATTACATCTGCAGAACGTCAAAGTCCCATATAAAATGCATATGGCAGCAACTGCCACTTGGTCCTTCCGAGTGCAGTTTTTTGTTTTTGCAATATATTTACATTAATATTTAATTTTTATTAAAAATTTTATAACGAAAAAATAGCCAGATAAATTCTGCACGCATTCAATCAGGCCTTCAAGCGAAATGGTATATTCTTCACTATAAAAAATTAAATTGAAAACTAAATTGGCAGCGGCTGCCACTAGGGTCCTTCCAAGTGTTAATAAATAATACTTCAATTTACACAGGAGAAACTTCAAGTTTAGTAAAAATAATTTTGAATACATCAACCGCCAGTGTTTGGCAGCTGTCACCCGGATAACGAAGTGCCGGATAACGAAGAGTTGAGTGTAATACGAAAAATCTTCTCATTTTTAAAATATTTCGCGTAACGATTGCAGAGAATGCAGAGAAATTTCTATAAGTGTTTGCATGTAAATGAGATTTTGGTATCAACTTTTAAGCAACTTGGTAGGTAGGGGCTTGCATAACATATATTGTTCATGACATTTTTTTTGGGTCACTGATAACGCCGGTAACCCAACCGTCCTTAAAGTGTTAAAGGAATATTGAAAAATATGAAGTGTACGAAGTCTCAAAGCTTTCCCTTAAGTCAATTAAAGTAACATGGAGAGGCTAGTGTGACCCATGGCCATGATTAGAAACGTTAGAAAGTCAATTGACTTTGTAATACGTTATACTTTGTGAGGCGTCAAAATTTAAACAAATACACAACTTGAAATCAAATTTTGAAATGAGTAGCCCCTTGAAGTCTTATTATGAAAATTGAGATATTAGTACACACTTACGTCTCTTCACTATGTCTTGGGCACTACCAGAAATGAGAAGGCTGCAAATGAGGATTGAGCAGAGGGTGAGAGCATGGACACGCTTCTTGGTCAGCATTTTTGGCTTCTTCCGCAACTGATCAAATTTTAAGGGACACTTTAGGGGAGACTAAATATACACCACACATAATTCTATCTCTTTTTTCCTCCGTGGTTCCCTTCTTTCCACTACACAATTGGCACTATTCTCGAATTTCTCCCCGTAGAATTTGCTTGCACAATTCACTTTTGTCGGATGGACTTTTTTGTTGTTCAACACAATTTTACCAGCGATTTCCCTTTACTGCAACTCCCCGATGCGAGACCATTTTTGTGACGTGCGTTGCACTGAATCCGTGAAAGTGATTCTGTGAGCGGAAATCAGTCGTGGGAGATGTTCCTTCAATGGAATGTCTTATCACTCATGAGCCTATTCTTCGGAGACTTATCGGTTGTGCACCCACGAAATTCACTTCAAACACTAAACTCCACGGCACTAGAAGTGAAATTCTCCACCTGCTGTGTCCCACACATACACGCGAAGGTACTTGGGTTCTTTCATGGGAATGATAACACAGAATTTTCTATACAGTGCACCTGAATGAGCCGCCACCTCCGAGACGCAATCGAACACTAATGGGATTTTGGTGGGAAAGCGTGGGCGTTTGGGAAGAACAGGAATTTTCTGTTAAGAGGGAAGATCTCACTGAGCACCAAGGGTCTAAATTTGGAGAAGACTGTGAAGGACGCGCGCGAGAAAAATTGAGACGCGAGTATTTATCGTTTGGCTTCTCCGTGGAAACTGAGAGACTTGGTCAGTTGGAGATCACGAATTGAAGATCGCGGAGAATGAGATGCGAGGAGGAATAAAAAAAATGGAAGGGAACAAGAGTGCGAGAGAGAACAACGAATGGCACTCAGCGTGGTATTTTTTATTCCTTATTATTCTTATTGTACGTTTTTTTCACCTATTTATGTTTTATTTCCTTTTTGTTGTTGTTTTTTTTCCAAAGTGCCTTTTATTACACGGTGCGTCGCTTTTTTTTTAGTCTGCACCTTTCCACTACGATCCAGAACATCCAGAATCTCTATCCGTCGACAAAAAAAAGAACTCTCCCAAACATTTTTTTTCCTTCAAGAACCTCGCAAGTAAAATGGGTCAAGTTTGAGCGCGATCGTGATGCGACCGCGGCGGTATTTCGGATAAGACTGCGTACCCCTGGTGCGGAAAATGGAATTTATGGAGGAAGAGGCGAAAAAAGCTAAGTATCGTGCTCATACGTTCGAAATTTCAGCGATCATGGGAAGAGCACTTTGACGATCGTGGCCTGAGATGCGGCAGTGATCGTGGTGTTGAGGGAAGCCAAAGACAAATTACAATTTAAATTTCCCACACTGACTTTAGCGAGACACAATAGTTGATTGCCCAGGAATGAAATGGGAGAAAGAGAATTTGTAGTACAAATACACAAAGAAAAGATGGGAAATTGATTTCACTGAAAGTTCCATGAGAATAACATATTTCGGCGCTTAAATTTACCGCACGAGAGTACACCACATTAACTTGAATGTTTAGGATCATAGTCACAAGAGATGGCGTTTTAAGCAAAGACACTATCAACGTGAAACTGTTTTATCCTCCATTTTCGAGGGGCTTATCAACCAATTTGTATTAGGAACTTTGTTATTTTTAGCAATTTTACAAAATAAATAAAATTTTGTGCTTTCTCTAATATAGCGAAACACATACTTAAAAGATAGGCAAAGTGGCCTAGCTTTACAAATTTCTTGAACCCGTGACTTTGATGCTATTATCAAAAATAGGTTTGGATTATACTTCCCTTCCTATTCATTGAAATATTTATAAGCCTCATGCAAACATTTTTTGTACAAATTATACGGAATGAAAAATTGTTTTTGGTGGCTAATTCTACCCCGGTCTCCCCTAATTAGTTTACCTGTAGGGAAAAAAACTCTAAATTTGTCATATGACATTCTCGACCGAAAAACCTGCATTCGACCGAAAAAACTGAAAAAGACCTTGATCGAAAAGGCTGAGAGACTATTCGATCAAAAAAGACCGAGAAAAGTCAGGACTGAAAATGCGAGAAATATATCGAAATAAAAGACTGAGAGAGACCTGATTTAGTATACTGAATCGCATTTTCGAACTCATATGATATGACAAAAAAGCTCGTATGGCATTCTCATTTTTCGAACTCACACGTGACAATGCCATATGAGTTACAGAATTCCCCTCCTGGATCGAACAGGCTGAAAGAGAACCTAAATCGAAAAAAAACGGAGAAAGGTCTGGTTGGACTTCTAATGCAAAACCATCGAATTTTTGATAAATCGATCTTTTAATTAAAGCACTCAGCAGGGATCGTAGTAAGTCGTGCTGTTCTGAATAAGACGATCAAATTTAGACAATTAGAATGAGTCATTTCAAGATTGGTTTCTAGACACTTTATTGTATTATGGGCTCAAAGTATTGAAAGTTTGAAAGTAATTTTATTCAAAAATTGTAACACAGCCAATTCACTTAAAAAAAAACGCTTTATATGAAAATTGCTCTCAATGTGCAGAGGCTTTTAGAGTCAGGGGCGGGGGGATCCATGTTGTTTTAAATCAAAACACAGTTAGAATAATCTCATAAAGACTCAAGCAAAAAATTATGCAAAGTTCAGGTAATAAAAGCAAGCTGCTATGAATTTTTGATTACAAAAAAAAATGTGTTTGGAGATATTGGAAAGGGAATTATTGGTCAGGCAGGGTTGATTTATGGGACCCCTTATCGAACCTGGAGGGGAATTCTGTAACGCTCTGACAATGCCATATGACAAATTGGGTTCGAATCTTAGGAGAACTTTTTCGAAAATGCGATTCTGTAGCCGTGGCATTGCCATTTCAGCTCACATAGCATTATCAGAAGTCACATATTTCAGATTTCTGGCAGTTTAAATGACAATGAATTTGTCACTGAATTTGTTTTCGCCCTCAGACGGTCTCGCCCTCAGACGGTCTTGTTCGGCGATGCTCCTGCGTGTATTTTATTATGCCCTTGCGGAGTCAAGAATTAGATAGGGGAAGTGCTTATAATTTTGGACAGTCTGCATATAAGCATCGATATCCTAAGTTTGAAGTGCGATATTTTCAATACTAATTGACTTTTTTTGTTACTCTCTTTTCAAAAGGATTGTTTAGAAACTTGGCAAGCTATTTATCATCTCATTTTTACTAAAATTAGTTTTAATACGTTTAAAAATGAATTGATATGTAGAGGTGAATTTGACTCTTATTTTGGACTACTTGGTTATTAATTTTTACAACTTGTCTGTAAATTTGGACAGATAATCCGCCTCAACAGGATGCCCATTGCTCTTCATTTTATGAACCAATCTTACCAAGTAATCTTCCTGTCTATGTAAGGGAAACGTAGAATGTCACAAGAAGCCCGGAAACTTTCCATATCATTCATTAAAGTGAGTTGACTTCGGTATTCAAAGTACGTGCGGATTAGCGCATTCCTTGACCTTTCCGGGAGCCTTTCAAGGCATTTCTCGCTACATCTCTTTCGTAGAGATGATGCTCCTTTGTTTCTCCAGGCATTTGTCCAACCTAGTCATCACAAAAGCTAAAACTTCACGAAATTTCGTGAGAAAAACACCTGTCCAAAATAAGAATCATCACCTCACTGGTGAATGTCTTAAAAAATTTCCCATTTTTCACACGAAAAATATAATTCACAAGGCAAATCTCACTTCAGGTCAAATGTACAAATCATCAGTAACGTGAATCAACACAATATGCAATGAATATTCAATAATATCACTCAAAAACAGCGAACAAACTTTGTTAGTACTTCACCAAAACTAAATAAGACTGAAGTAAGCCACGAAGTTCTGTCATATTTCTCGTAAGCAATTGCTCACACTGAATTTTCAACAAAGCAATTTCAACTCAAATCATATTCAAATTTTAACGTATTTAGTGTTAAAATCTTCCAAAAAGAACAAATATTTAGATAGAATTCATTATTCATCAAATATTGGAATAAAAATCCATCATTTTAATCAATTTATTTTTAGTGTCCAATGTTATCCTCAAAGTGTCCAAAATAAGAAACTGGACAAAATTATGAGCATTTCCCCTATGGATTAATATTCTGGGGAAACACTCATAATGTCTATCTTGACCCCCTTGTGGTTGCACAAAAGTCGCTATTGCGAGTGATGTCCTATGCTGGGCGTAGAGAACACTCGAGACCTCTGTTCGAGAGGTGGAGAATCTGGCCGGTGAAACAGCTCTATATTCTGAGAATGGCTGACCTCTTCTTCAATCAAAAGGAGAGCTTTTTGTATCCCACTTTATTTGTGGAGCGTGGTGGACGAGGAAGGTCGGAGATGTTTGTGGTGCCCAGACCTAACACTGAAAGGTTCTTGAGATGCATTAACTATTCGGCACCAACGATAGTTAATAACCTGCTTCGCGAATTGAGCCCGCTAAACAGGGCGACCCTGATGGTGATATGGCTATGGCGGGTGGATGCGGACGAGCTACAGAGTGTCGTGAGGTCACGATACGCTTGAGTTGGGTTGGGATCCACACCTCCTTCATTTTTAACGTTCGTTTTTGCTGAATCCGTGACTGTGTTTGTTTTTTTTTTTATATATAATATTGACACTGTTATAACTCTCTGTTGCGCGTTACGTGTATCTTGCAATTGCAATGGAACCAAACAGCCATTTTTGGCTCGGTATCCTTACCCTCGGTGGCACTTCTCATTCCAGGGATTGAACCATTGTACACTGAGATGAGACATAATATATCTATCTATCTATCTATTTTGTTAAATAAATCAACCAAGACGTACTGTATTTTCATAAAATCATCAAGTAAAGGGATTTCATTAAAAATTCAATGAATTGCATTTTCGAACTCATATGATATGACAAAAAAGCTCGAATGGCATTGTCAGGTTTCGAACTCACGCGTGACAGTGTCACGAAAATTACAGAATTCCCCTACTGGTTTGCTGTTTAACATAGATAAATTTTGATCAACTATATTCGAAAATCGTCAGATTCTTATTTTATTTCTAAAACTGAAAATTTTGAATTACATGACTCTCGTCTGAAGCTTCAGAAGACGAGATCTATGTATGAATGCATTCATTACTATGATTGTCTAAAAAATGGTCGACATAAGTCCAAGTGTTTCAAGTAAAGTAGCCATAAAAGACAGTGTTTACAACTATCCCATGTTTACGGCCTCAGTTTCCCCTAAACTTACTTCAGTGGACGTTTCCCAACTGTTAGGTCGCCTAGTCCTAGATTAAAACCCAATTGAGCAATCAATCAGAAAGTACACTGTGAGCTCGATTGCTTTTGTGAATTATTTCACGATTATTTTTGGCAAAATGATCGTTATCGAAAAGGAAAATTTCTGATAAGATCGTCTTAGTCTCTAAAGCAGTATGATTCACAAGACGAGCTTCCAATTGAGATCATAAATGACGCAAGTTCTCTGAAAATAATTCACCTGTTAGTTTAAAGTCCAGTCTTTAGATGACGAAGCTTGCCTTAAGTTGTGCAATCAAAACAGAGCAATTTGTGTGATTAATTCGGATTTATTTTGTGTAACGGTGAAAAATATTTCCTAGCTATTTAATACTGACGTTATAGTTTCTGTGGGACTTAAATCAGTCCTAATGGATTAATCTATGACACGTTTATAGGCGAGTTGGATTCTTCAAAGTTATCTTCTTCATCAGAAGATGTTTCATTTAGGTGTGCTTTCGAGTTCGAGTTGTATTTTGTATGAGGTCCTGCCAAATTCAATGGAGGGGTTGAATTGTCGTCAGAATGGGTATCTGAGGGTCCTGTATTAGGGGAGTCCAAGGTAGTTGCTCCATTATTGGATCTTCTCCATTTGGCACGTCGATTTTGAAACCAAGTTTTTACCTGTAGGGAAAAAGACGTTAAATTTTGAATAAAGAAATCAAGGATTTGGAATAAAGGTAAGCCTGACCTGTCTATCGCTTAGTTTGAGTTGCATAGCCAAATGTCTCCTGTCTTCTGGCGATAAATACTTGTGATTGGAGAATCTTCGTTCGAGACTCTGTGTCTGTTGAGGGGTAAATCGCACCTGTCCACCTTTTCTCTTTGACCCGCAAGGTGGGAGTAAGTAGCCGCCATAGGGGTGAGGATAGAAAGGCCAGAGGCGTGGCGATGCTGAAGATAAAAAAAAGAAAACAAACATGGAATCAGTCGGCAAATGTAAACACTTTGCGCGTAAAAATTCCATAGAGAAAATAACCACATTAAAAGGTTGAAATCCACCTTCGATATCGCAAGAGTATAAAGTAATTTAAGACCATTATTATGAGTGGATTGATCTACTATCGCGAGAGCAATTAATTTCTGGTCAAATCACATTTTATCTTTCAATTAAATTGCCATATTATTGGGTCGGTAGCATTTCGCTTGAAGTGGGCCCACGAATTCTTTTTTTTTCACAAGGATCCGACACAACAGTTCCTCAATACTCAGCCAAATAGAAACGTAAGATAAGGAGAAAAATGGCTCAGTGTAATGATAGCGTGTCGGCAAAATGAATTTATTGGAGTAGCCATACAATATTGAACAGAGGATCAGCAATATAACACTCCTAAATTGAGGGAATGATCGATTTGATTGATTATCAGATTTACAACACTCTTGGAGCAACTCATAACACTTCAAATAGAAAATGCTCTTTCAACATAGTATTGTATCATATTGGAGAATTTTAGCTTCTGGAAATTACATCAAAGTACGATGACACTGCAGCTGTACAAATTGCCAAAATATTCCATATCAATTCGCGTTGTAATTTTACGCAAAAAATGCGTATTCGGTGCGATGGCAATATTTCAGTATTTAATTGATAACACATGCAACTTTTGCGATAAATCAGAGCCTTTATGTACTTTGTGATTAACACGCTTTTCCACTTCTTCCAAATAGCCAAATATTTTGTTGCCCTCCTCAATCACGGTGATGGTTCCTCATGAGCTTCTGATAATGTATAATTGATCGCTATATCAAAAAGTCTAGCTATAGCATTGAGGCAAGAAAATGAGAACGCTGAACTCTTAACACCTTCTTATTAATTCCGAGTAGCTCTTATAAGCTACGCACAACTAATCTTGTTTTGTAAACATGTATTGTAAACTAGTTTAGACTGAGCAAGATTACTTAACCTAGATCTTTTCTCTTTAATTTGAATTACCTATTTTTATAAAAAAAAGTTATTATTCTTCTTAAAATGGCGTCTTCATAACAGTACCACACACTCTTAAAAAAATTGTAATAGTTCACTTTTATTTCTTTGTTCTATAACAAATAGGGAAAGGCGCCGTATCTTAGGACGATTCAAGCTTCGAACAACTAATTTTTTCAATATATTTTTAAATGAATTTTACTCATTCTAATACGCCTTTTTAGTATCTAGTCCAATTCCTCAAATTTCCTGAAAAGAGCCATTGATAAAATCCACTACGAACATAGAAAAAAATTGAGTTTTCCGAAGCTTGAGTCGTCCAAAGGTAGCGCGACTTCCTCTACAGCGCTATATATTAAAACAATTTATTTTGTAAACATTTCTTTTAAACAAAAATCAGGTCAATTATGGTTTTATAAATTTTGTCATTTAAATTATATTTTCATAATAAGAATATGAGAGTGAGAATTACAATTCGGGGAGACAGGGGTAGAATTAGCCAGCAAATGAAGTGTATTAGTAAAAAATCAATGATAGTTTTAGCCCGCCACGGAAGAGTGGCTACAATTGCCCCGAGGGCTGTTTCAGTGCTTGTCATCTTATATAAAAAATTGGATAATTATTATTCAAGTGAAAAATATTTTTTAATTAGGTTTATTAAACCAGAAACGAGGTAAAACTATGAAATTTTGACTAACAACTTAGAAAACCAAATGCTGGTCCAAAAACTGTAACATCAAAATTACAATGTTATACCGATTATATAAAAATGCTCCTAAATTGTTGGATAACAGGATCAGACTTATAAATATTTCTGGGAATATGGGGATGTGTTCCTACTTTCATTAAAAAATACTTTGCTCGATGTACATTTTAAGGAATATGAGAAAAATCCACTGACTACTAATTCTACCCCTGGCTATAGGTATCCCGGTATCCCCTACTTATTTTTTTCGAAATACTAAACGCAGGCTCGAAAAATAAAGGTTTTTATATTCCGTGTTACTTTATTTTTTGTCTTTAGGAATTATTATAGTAAATAACTTTTGGTTTTATATGTTTTTATGTTTAATTTATTGGAAAATTCTTTTGGTCTGGTGAAATTAATAATTTCTCCCTTCAATTGTAAGATGAATCTTTATGCCTTCGGCATAACTTTTAACTCGGTTTAAATTATTTGATGAAATCAAAATTTGCATCCCTTTGTCTCACAAGAGATTTGCATAAGTCTATTGCATTCCTTTTTTGTCTCAAAATTTGACTGAATCAAATTTCATTTGGTAGAACAACAAGAAGAGTACGAAAGAGTTGGAAAGACATGAAAAACTTTTAATAAAGATAGGGAAGTGAATTTTGACTGAAATTTTCCTGATCTAAAAGGTGTTCCAGAGCCATTAAATTTCAAATTCATCTTTAAAACCTAGTTCGTATTCTCCGAAAAGATCTTTGATTTTAAAGTGTCAATTTTTTCGGATCTTATAAAAAGAATCCAATACACTGCGCAAAAAAAATTCGAAATGGAAATCTTAAAGTGTTTTGAGTTGTCTTTTAATTTAATATCAATTAAAAATATCTTGTGAACACTTAAATACTGCAAATTTAAAGTAAGTTAAAATTAGATAAATAAAATTAGATTTTCATTTTCAGTGTCGATCGTTCTATCAATTCCTTTAAAAATTTAAAATAAAATATAATTTGTGAAATATTTCCCTCAAGTCTGAGACCAAGATCAAGATTAAAATTTCAAGCTGTCAAATATTTCCAAAATCAAAATTTCATATTCTGACGCGAAGCATTTATGAAACTTAAAATGTCTTAGGTAAGAACCAAGATTTTCCACACTTAACGAAACGTCATTTCTGGCAAATATTTTCATTTCTTTGCCGAATTCATTGAAATTTCGCCATATAAATTAGAAAAAATAATTATAGGTTGCATTAAATAATATATGACATGATATTATCGGGAATAAAAGAAGTGCACACAAAATTTGTGACGTGCGATAAACCCTGAAATGCTTATGAAAGATATCATTCTTTTGCAGGTATTCTCAGGATGTTGTACTTGAAAACGTACATCTAGAACCTTTTGAAACATTTCGATTAAATTACAAGATCAAACATAGTATTTTTCATAGTCATTCTCTTTTTGTATCATCTCTTATAGAAACTTTCTTAATCAAAAACAATTTCCGCATGAAACTCTTCAAATTGTTACTGTCTTGAAAATTCCAAGCACCTCCGAGAGGTTATTGGAATTATTTCTTCAATGTCTTGAAATATTGGTTCTAGAATTTCAAATCTTAATATCCACTTAGAATCTTGGATTTCAAGATTCTACAAGACATTTAACAGATTTGACATCTTGATCTTGATTTTTTGATTTCAGAATACGAAAATCTTAAAATTCTCTTTATCTTGATCTTGGTCTCAGAATGGAGGCAATTATTTGAAAGATTTTTCCAGGATTTATCATTAGAATTTTAAGGTTTACTTATAATATAAATTGTTAAATAAGTATTATAGAAATAACAAGGACTCTCTTTTACAAAAAAGGAAAACTCTTCAAAATATATACAGCTACATGGAATTCAAATTTCGACAAAGTTCAACTAACTCGATAAAGTTCAACTTCTAAATTAATCCAAATTTTCTAGGGAATTCCATATGGGTTTGCATTAACCTTCTTTCTTGCTTTTGCTGATTGATAAAAAGGGTGTCAGTGGCAATTTATGTTGATTATGGAAGATGACATGATGTTTGGAAAAAACACGAGTCCCGGACATATTTGTCTATGAAATTGTGTAAGGGGGGGTTGCAGGGCTGTATGAAAGAAAGGTAAATAATTTCAGTGTAATCTCAGCTACTGGACGTAATTGATGACTTCCATTCGAGTTTCAGTCTTATCGATTAGGTGATTGAGTATCGAATGATGGTGTTCAATTAGATGTTTGATTTTTTCTATTCGACATTTATTGATGTTTTCTACGACTCTCAATTTTATTTAGTTCAAAGTTTAATTACATTATACTATCGTTCATCTTTTTTTTCTCGACAACATATTTGTTTTACTCCTAGAATATTTTTTCGGTAAAATATGAATTTATTAATTCAGTGAGGTATAACAGTTCTATAGATTTCTCAAAATAAAATCGGTAGTTATAAGTCTTTTTAATTTTTCCACGTAACATGCTTTCTGTAAATTCCACGTCACGTTATTGTCTCTTGTTCAAATACTTGCGGATATAATGTCAACCAACACAATTTGATCATCATTTACCTGATATGGTGGCGCGATAAAGAAGTATAACAGTTAATTTACACGGTGGTAGAGATACCAAATGAAGTAGCCAAAACATGTATTGGCCCTAGCAAATTGATTTTTACGGTATTACTGTATGTGTGATCACATTTAATATTTGTCAACGTTCACAAAATTGATGGCATAAGATTCATTTGTGGCAGTGAAATGGGATTTACAATCACGGGCAGACAACGATATTGAAGACATTTAGTACGATTTCAGGGAATTTTTTTACGGAAAATTAATTTCTCACTGATAAATGATTGAGCTTGAATTCCTGATAGACTATACGTGACATATTACCTTATGCCTGATTCATAGAATTAGATTTTACAAATTGATTTCAATAATTTGGTATAGGTATAGTTTTTTTTTAAAGTTCTTTTAATGAGAATAATAAATAAGAAAATTGAATTAAAATTTGGTTCAGATACATTTCATATATAGACTTAATTTTAATTTCTAATGATTCGTATCTTTGAATAAGTAAATTTAATAGCATTATATTTGTGTTCGTCAATGGATCACGTTATGAATAATGTTTGTGAATAAGGTACAAACTTTTACGAACTTATAAGTGAGCTATACAGTTCACTGTATTTCATAAATCCCCGTCCTAATTTACAAATATTTACCAAAAAAACAACAAATTTTTTGTCAGTATTTTTGAGACTACTCGTGACAATAAATTGTAATGAATTGATGTAGAAGTTATAGACAAAAGATTTATTAAATTATGTGAAGTATGTACATGTTTTCTCGATGGGTCCCGGTCAAAATCCCGAAAACCAAAATTCTAACCTGCAAAATCCAGAATGACAAAATTCCCGAAGGGCCAAAATCCCGAAAATGCCAAATTTCCGAAATAGGGAAGGAAGGAAGGAGGAAATTTTGTGTTTTGGGAAATTATTTCACATATTATCCTCTGTATAATTTCGTGACTTTCAAGATTTTGACCTCTTCGGGATTTTAACTTTTAGTATTTTAGTTGATACAGGTAGAAATACTATTTATTGCTTTTATTTTGTCAAAGTCAAGTACTAAAAGTTCGACATAGCATCAATTTTGATATTTTTTTTGGTACTTCAATAGGGTAAGTGTGCCAAATTTCGGCATAGTTGCATGCAAGCGCCAAAGTTTAATGTTTGAAATGTAATATTTTTAATACAAAGTGAATTTTTTTAATACTTCTTCTTAAGGCGTCTACACATTGGGAGCAGTTTTCTGTCAAAAATTGCGTTTTTGACAGAAATTTGGCGTTTCCCCCTACAACGGTGCAGGAAATTTCCTTCAAAAAAGCAATTTTTGACAAAAATTGCTCCCAATGTGTAGAGGCCATTAAGGAGTATTGCTTGGAACCTTGTAGACAGTTTATCGTCTTCATTTTTTTTTAAATCATTCTTAATAAATTTTGAAATGAATAAAAAAGGACAGATAATCCTAACCGGCTTATGTAGGTGAGATTCTTAACGTGAGCTAACTCGGAGTGCATGCAAATTCGATTTAGAGCTGAAGTTGGGAGACGCCATTCAGTTATCTTGAATAAAATTCGTGAAATTATACAAATTTTGTATTTAAACCAAAATATCAAGGATTTGGATGAACTGACAGAAAAGTGTTATATGGGTGAAATGTAGACCAGAATGTTCTCTATAATTTTGCCGTAGAACTTGAACTCATCGATTACTCAGAAGCCAAGATAAGCGAGGTTTTTTGTTTCTTAACTCGTTTTTTCATCCAGAGTGCCCCAAGTAGTCATTTGTTGAACTTCAACTATATCAAAGAATTGTTGTATTCTGTGGGACTTTCCATTTAAAACCCTATTTTAAGTGTCTTGGTGGAGTAGAGGCAGTCAAATTGGCATCTGAGTGATTTCAAAGCGTTATTATGGGAAAAATCAATTTTTTCACACTTAAACGGCAAAATCGGAGTGATAGCGTAGTCTGAGCGGAAAATGATGTATGGACGAAATGTAGAGACAAATATCCCCTACAATTATGTCGAAGTAATCATCAAAATCGGTTCAGCGACAGTCGAGATAATTGAGGTTATGTGATATTGAAATTGGTTTTTCGACTGTGGCGCCCCTGGTGTTAGTTCCACAAAGTTCAAATGTTATAGAAAGTTGTAGCATTTGGTGAGATCTTTCGTTTAAGCCCTCATTCATCAAAATCGGTCACATAGAACCGGAGATATGATTTTTTAAATTTTGTGAACTTTGACCCCTCATATCTCCGGTTCTATTGAAACCACAGCGCACATACGCACCATTTTGGAAACGTCCTAGACTGGACTACAACATACTAAAATTTCATTAACTTGCACAATGCCGTTTTTGAGAAAAGTGACTTTGAATTTCGATGAATTTTGACGCTATCACAGCGCCACCTGTAGTGACTTTTTGAACTTCCATCTGAAAGTTCTCATCGAGACGAAACCAAAAAGGTAAAATATATGTCGATATGTTAATTAGAACCGGAGATAGAGGCCGGTCAATGTTCGAACTTTGACCCCTTATAGCTCGGGTCAGGGGTTATGGATCGACTTAAGGTTTTTTTTTGTTTGATAGGTATAATCAACGGCTACAACATACTAAAATTTCAGCCCGATTGCATAAGGAATTTTTGAGTTATTTAACTTTTAAGATTTAAAAATTTTCTTTTTAATAATAGCGCCCCTAGCGGTGGTTTTATGAACTTGCGATGTTAGAAGAGGAAGTGGCATTTCACGAGAGCTTTCCAAAAAGCCCTCATTTTTTTAAATTCTGACAATTAGAACCGGAGTTATGGCCATTTTAAGAAAATTTATTTGGACCCTTATAGCTCGGGTCAGGGGGGTCGGGGGACCTTAAGTTTGGTATTGATGGAAAGCTCTAAGGCCCAGCTATAACATACTAAAATTTGAGTCCGCTCGATGCCATAGGGCCGGAGCTATTGAGAAAACAAAAAAAGGGGGGTCTTCAAAATGGCGGAAGGAGGGGTGGGGGGTGGGGGGTCAATGCACCATGTTGCAATTTTCATACGATATTTAACCTTTGCCGAAAACCGCAAGTCGATATCTTTTTTAGTTTAGGAGCTATTAAGCTCCAAAGAGCGGCCGGCCGGCCGGCCGGCCGGGAACGTAAATTAGCCACATATATATTCGTGATCAGGAAGTGGCGAAACACATTTTGGCCAAGTTTGAGCGCGATCGGAGGACATGAAATTTTGTTAGGATTATAGTAGGTGAGATTGTTAAGAATCTCACCTAATATAGACATAGCTTTGGTGGTCTATTTCGGCCCCCTTGATTCTCGTAGTTCCTTGTCCTTCCGGTATCCTTCACATCATCTTGCTTGTCGAAGCGACATTTTTTGTTATGTTTTGCATTGCATAATCTCTAAAGCATGAAAAATCTAAAAATTTATGGAAATTTGAGGAGCAAAATAGTGTCCGGAATTGCAATCTGTCCGAAATTTGGTACACTTACTCTATGCACCATTGCATTCAAGACAATTTTGTTCGAACAGGACTTACGTGTTGTCTCGAATACTCGTTAGACGTATCAGATTTCCAGATATTGGTTTCCTAGAAATACATTTTGTTTCATACTTCGTAATCGATTTTTCAATAAATTTCACTTTGAGTTTCGCAGCCTAAACTTTGAATTTGTCTTTCTTAGTTATTATTTTCTAAATTTTTGCGACTTAACAAGATGACTTTCTCTTATATGGGCTTTAGACCTAAGGCTTAGCCATAAGGCTTAACTTCTCTAATTGCTTATCAGTGGAAATTTTTTGGAAAATTTTGCCTTAGAAATGGACTATTGGGAGAATTAATCTATTTGAATCAGAAGAACAAATTAAATTAGTTGCTATTTAGGATTTTGTGACCTTCGGAAACTAGGCTAAACCTCTATAGTCTGAAGACGGTCTTAGTATACTCATGCTCAATTCAAACTTGAACTTGTAACAATTAGAAAGATACACGCGAAGAAAATAGATCAAATAATTTTATATAAGATTTTTTACAATTTTTTTTCTTTGCCTAAGTTAATTTTATGGTCACATTAAATTATACATTTATTTTGTAAATACTTGCTTAATATTTCAGTAAATATAAGTGAGATACAATAAAAGCTTTCGTGTTGTAAGTATGCTTTCAAAATTGCATATGAGAATTATTGAGACAACTAGAAAAAAATCATCAGAAATATATTGCAAAATAATATTTATTCAGATTAAAACAAAAGTTGTTGTTTATTGCTCACAAATGGATGAATAAAAGACTTTATTTTATTATGCCAAATAATTATAATAATATCCTCTTATTATTTGGATATCTTGATGGCAAACATTCACATGATGGAAAAGACTTAACGACTATGGATTACTTATTAAGGCTAAAATCCATCCACATGACAAAATACTGCAACGTCACCAAAATGATAATATACTTATCGATGAGGATTATGGGGGTAGAATTAGTTGATCGTGCTCCCAGGTATAAGTGTCTTTTATATATCAATTGATGTGTGAAAATGTATTATCAAATCGCACAAATCGTCGCTGAAAGGTGGTATCACTTCCAAAAGTTGATGATTTTCTGTGTAAATGGGACCTCGAAAGGCAAATTTACGATAAAAAAATCACAATTTTTCGTCCTCAGTGTGTAATTAAGCAGTAGATAAAAATGCAATTAATTTTTGGACGAACTCATTCGATTGTGATTAGCAGAATATTTGAGCCACTCACATAGGTAAACGCGTAAATCCTCCTTTCAATTAATTAGGAAATCATTATCAGGCGTGGAAAGCATACGTGGATTAGGTATCTAAATTGCCTGTTTTTCGCCTCGAATTCCATCATTTGCGCACTGATTAAGTGCGTTGAGCACCACAGGGTGATTTTCATATTTTCCTCACCCGAGACACTTACACTAAATTCACAAAAAAGGTGTCTGATCATGATATTTTTTTGGGTGGTTTTGAAGTCAATAATTCTGTGCGACAGAGTCCAAGAATTGGAATTTTATATGACCCAATGAAGTCATCAGAAGCAGCGGTTTCCCTTTGATGTCTGGTGCAAAAAGAGACCCACTTCAATAAATAACTTTATTGGAAGATTTTCTCTAAATAGACCTCATTCACGTCCGCACTTTGTGTGTAATCAAGAGGCTTATTAAACATGATAAAAAGGTATTTTGGACATTGATATGCCACAAAAATGTTACTCATAATCCTTCGATATACTCAGTATTTTCGATATATTCTAATCATATGCACTGTTGAACTTGTATTTGCACTTTTATTGTGCGGGTGTGATCATCTTTTTTTTCGAGGGTAATGAATGTGAAAGTAATCCTTAGGTATGGGGACAAAAAATCAAATTCCAATTATCACTGCTCGATGAGTGATTGCTTTTTGGAAAAAGGTGTCTTCAAATAGAGATATCAACACCAAATTGATCCCTAATGGCGCCAAGTCTATCTATTTTCATCATTTAAGTTTCCAAAAATTGTGATTTAATTGTGAAATATTCACTCAATTGACGCAATGAAGTTTTATTTTGTTTTTATCTTTTTTATATCAATGAGTTTTTTATAAAATTTTATTTTGACATAGGGGCAGGTGGGCACCGTAGAATTTGGTAAGATTTGAAATAGGTTTATTCTCTCTTATTTTTAAATACATAACTAATTAATTTTAATTTAATTTAACTTCCCAATTTGTTTGTAGACTAAATTACAGCGGTGGCTAAAATAATAATAATAATAAAACATTCACAAACCCAACTTTTTTACTTTTATGATTTTTTTTCTAGTAGGGGATTTCTACTGAAAAAATTTTGACGTAGAAATCTTTAAATAATTATCTTACATCGAAAAAGTACAGTTCTGAAATAGATCAATATAGTAAAGTTCTGCTTGGATAAAAAATAGAATAATTTTCATTTATAGTCATAAACTGAAATTAATTTTGAGTAATTGGAAAAATGACAAAATTTTCATGCAATGGTAATAATTATTTAGTGCCTTGACAACCAATTTCCCAAGTTTGGATAAAGGAAACTATGGGAAAATATAGAACTTTTCCGTTCGGGGCTCTTTTTGAGGATACGAGAGCATGAAATGATCGTAAGTCATAGCTGACCACATTAAATTACGTAAATGAATAGTCCGTAACCTCGTCCGTAACTCAATATAGTATTTGCGTAAATATAAGAATTGGGATTTTTGCTGTCACCAACGGTTCCACATGTCAATATTATTACGGGGGTTCCCCTAATTTAGGAGTCTAAAAACGACCTGGTATTTGCGAGTTTTTTTTTGAAGACAAAGAAACTACCAATCTTTTTGAAATTTTTGGTATATCTTTATACATAATTTGAAGTGCCTAAATTATTTTGTTCAAAAAAAAATATTACAAAATGGCGACAAAATGAATAGTTCAGTGGAGCGTCTCATCGTATCACTGCAGCTGATAATTCTTGTCTGAGAAAAGGCAACTCCATTTTTTTCTATTCTCGTAAGTGTATGTAATATTAAAACTAATAAAACCCGAAGAACATCGTGAAATCGGAACTTTCTTCAGGGTTTTTAAAAAGCATGCATTTTTTGATTAAGATTTTGACTTTAACATGGCTAATAAAACATAGAAAAATTGGGTTTTCAATAATTCTTTTAGTTCAACTCAAAAAGCATTTTATTCTGAAGAAAACAAGTCTTCATTCGTTTTATTCCGTCAATAAGTTTTTTTTTAATGTTTCCCGCCAATTTTAAGATATTGTAAAAATAAGGAGTGGAGGAGAGAAAGAGCTCTTCAAAATTTTGGATGGTCGCCCGAGCCCTTGCAGATGTGCTCGGCGTTTCTTTACTTTTATCTCTGTATATTCGGAAATAATTCCAATTCGCTTCTGAAATTCGAGATAGTTTATCTATATATTAAGAAATAAAAAAAATAGATCTTTTTTGATCTTGTAATTAAGGGACCCCATTAAAAAAGAATAACCATAATTCAGTATTATCGAATTGTTCAATGTGTTAAAACCATCCTGGCATTTTATTACAAATTGTTCTATAGAAAAATTATAGTTGAAATGTTGAAAATATCCTTAGATAACTTCTGGTTGAATTATATAATAAATGGATTTTCTTCGAGAACTTATGACCGGTCAGTCTATTTTTTGCTGATCGGCTCAGTAGAAATATACTGAAACGCTGGGAAGTTCTGTTACGTATTTACAATTTTAGAACCTGACACGTTACAGGCACTTTGTGTCACTAGCTCACTGGTGACCAATAACTATGTGATTTTTTATAGGTATATATTATATATCAGAGGCGTGTAAGAACCGTTGAAACAGAATGAACATCAAATAAACCATGTACGTCAATGGTCAAAACGCTACTATAACAAACTTATTTTGACGTTAATTCGGTTTCAACGGTTTTTGCACACCTCTGTTATATTTATATAGGGGAAAGTGGTCAGATAGCTTCCAAATGTGCCAGCTTTCGAAGAGTGTGTTTTTTTCCGAAGCAAAATTCTGTTCTACTAATTATTAGGGATAGGTTGTGTTATTTTGAACAATAAGTGTAGCCCAATATTTATTATTTTTCTCAAGGAATACTAAAAATTTACAATATTAGAAGTGTGACGCATTTGGAACTTAACATCCTTTCTTTATTAAAATTGTTAAGAATCCAAGATTGTATAAATTGGACGACTGGATCTGAAGGTTACTACATTATAGCAACACAACGTATGAAAATTGGATTAATGTTCGAAATAGAAATTCTGATGAATTGTGTGAAACTAGTACAATTCCATATTAGAATTTACTACAGAAAGTTTAAGGAAATTATTGTATAATTTATTCAGTTCTTCTGGCCTTTATTTGGAAACTGTTTTATCTGAATTAAAAGGCTTAAATCGTTCTTAAAAATATTTTCACCATTATTAATGGAAGACACATTTAATAGGTTAATTAAAATGTCTAAATTAAAATTTCTTCTGCTGTTTTTAAAATATTTTGTTAATTTAGTAGATTTTATAATTTTATTTGCTCAAAGAGGGTTTCAGTCCTTGTCACTTTATTAGTATTTTTCATAAAAAAGCAAAATATTGGAACTTGCGAAAACCATTTTGAAAAATGGTCAAGTTCTTCTATAGGAGGTTGTTTCTGTATTGTTATCAAATGAAACTTTGAAAATAACATTTATTTTCCAATTGCATATTATCAATAGAATATGTTAATATATAAAAGTGTATTAGAACATTAATTTAGTTGTATAATTTAATTTTCGGTCTGATAATAATTTTTACCTAAAAAAATATTCAAAAAGATCAATTCAAAAAGTTGTAAGAACTATTGCTCGAATATAATAATAAAACTAAAGAAAGCGGAGTAATTTAATTATTAAGTTAAACTGAATAATTACTGAATTTATTAAATGACTAGTTGATGTTCGTATCGTCTATTACCGTACAATTTATGATTTCTTTTCACTCGACATTAGTTGATAGCATCAACGAGTTGTTGTTCTTGTATATCGCTCCTTGGAAATTACAAGGGGTCAACTCACTTTTTTGAGATTTTGAGATTCTAATGCACTTAGAAAGACAATTTAATAAATTTTCAGATGATATAAGTCATTAAATTTCGTTATTAGAAAAGTTTTTCAAAATCTTAATCTTTTTGATTGCTTGCATAATTTTGTGTGAAATAAAGGGATAAATAAAATATATTTATCGTTCATATTTTTGTGAAACAGGGGACTAACTCAAGCAAGTGGATCCCTTGTCATTCTAATTTCAGCAAGATTTGCACATCATTTAGAACGACAAGGAGCTAATTTACTAAAAAACATATTTTGAAAGGTAAAAATATAAAAGTTTCGATGTTTACACTAATGCTCATACAAATAGAAAAGAAATAAATTGTTTTTGTTCAGTCATTGAATTGAGATACTTATTTAAACAAAGTTGAATTTTTCATGCTGTCTCCTGAAAAATGGCCGAAAATTAGTTAGCCCCTTGTAATTTACAAGGAGCGATATATAAATTAACCTTTATTTTACAAGAAAGTATAGTTTTGCAAAGAGTGAGCAGAATTGTTAGTTACCAAAAATGTTAATTTTGCTCTTATGGTAATGATCCAAAATCAATTTTAGATCAATGAAAAATTTCATTTGCTGGCTAATTCTGCCCCGGTCTCCCCTACTCATAAATTGTAATCGTTTTAATGAAAAAAAAATAATAATTCTACTCTCTTATTTTCTGAGTGTTAATATTAAAAATTATCAATAAAATAATAGTATTGTACAATTTTATTTCTTTTATTTTAATTGAATCATGTTATGCAGTATAATGTTGAGATTAAAAGAATTCATAACACATCAATATTTCTTGACACATTATTCGACGAATTTGTTAAAGTTTATTTCCGAGATTTATTTTGCAAACACAGGAAGGAGATGTGATTAGGATTATCACCAATTGCCCTATACTCACTTATATTAAAGTGAAATAAATTCCCCATTTGAATGCTTACATCCTGTTGCGCAGTTCGTGGAAATATACTTTTTAATCTATCATGTAGAAATGTACCAACCTTTATGAAGTGCATTGGCATAGTGCTCTAGGTATGCGGCTGCTGGTGAGAATGGCTGAGGAAATCCCACGGGGATGGGAAAGCACAGATTTGGTGTCTTCTGCAGATCCAGCATTTGGGGGTAGATCGGTGTGGGCTTTCTTGGGGAATCTCGCCCTGATTGGAGGGTATTTGAGGATGACACCGTGGATGCTGTGGGGTCAGATGGTGGTGAAGATGGTCGATTGCTGGAAGTGGCTTCCATATCATTGTTCTTGATGACAGTGTTTGATTGCTGACGCTGTGTGGCCATCTGATTCTCCGTCTGTTGCTGCAGAATATCGTCAATCCGGAATGAAGATTTTCGTTTCGATGAGCCCATAGCACAAAAATATTACTTGCTCAATGTCTTCTTCAACTCAATCTTCACTCAAAAGCAGCACTTGCATTGATTCACCCACAAAAATCAAAACTCACACGAATTATCCTCGATGTGCTTTCGATGAGGTCTAAATTGTAACTAAATATTTTATCAATTGGTAGAGGCCACATATAGAAGGCTTAAGGCATGAGTTTCTATCAGAAAAAAAAAACACTTTTTCCCCGATAAAGTCATGATAAAAGACTCAAATGGATTTCATATTTGGGCATTAATGGGCTGCGTTTGACGTTCTATTCCTCTTTTCACCCGAAAAATTACACACAATAAATTACTTTGAATTCAACTTTATTTGCTTATAAAGCAGTGCTTGAAAGAGGAAGGTGTCATCTATTTTTTTTATCCAAAAACTACTATTGAAAATCAAATAAAACGTGCATACATGTCAAAACCTGGTGGAATTCAAATCTGAGAAAATTTCCACAATTTACTCTTATCTAGAGCCCTGGGCTGTACTAATCTTCATTATTAAGCGATTGAAAACATCCAATAGGCATCGTTTTTCGTAATCTTCCTGATAAGATCAATTTCAGTGGATCATTGTCGTAAACCTTTCTGTTTTAGTAACGCAATCATTAATTCGAAAATGAACGCCATAGTAGCTAAAGTGAGTCCTATTGCCCAAAGAATGATGGGACCAGAAATATGGGCTACTTTAAGTTTAGTAATTCCTGGAGATGCCTTGTATCCTGTACTAAGAAGGTGCAGACCAATTTGAACCTTTACGTTGAAATACTTTTCTACAATTCGCCGTTCCCAAAAGTCCCAAAGTCCATGCTGAAGAACTTCCAGCACATGTTTGTTGAAGTAGTCCATTAATGGCCATCCTCGAACTGCATTAGGGCTGGTCCATTCAAAATAGACATCTTCTTTCGTCATCTGTAGTACAACAAATAGATTAAAATTGGCAGGTTTTAAACCCAAAATTCCCCCTACATCAAAATTATCCAAGGCGTCTTCCTGTATATAGGGCTCAAATGCGTATTCACCAGAATTTAATCTCTCTATTCCTAATGCAAAAGTTCTAGTTAGAGACACCCGACGAAATTCATCGTAACTCTTAACTTCGAAATTCTTGACCATCGTTTTGAAATCAGGTTGATCTGTTCCCATTAGTGAATAGAGCCAAGCATCCGACGGGGCTCCCCATTTAATACCGCTCTCTGCAAACTCATGGTTAGTATCGATTGAGTCTTCGTATTTTGGTACTGTCAGGACACTAGCTAGTCCTCCGCTATAGGAATTTCCCACAATGACACTTGAAAGGAAGAGAACAGCCAAAAGGATTCGCATTGAGGACTTCTGATGTGTCCCAGGGGCAGATTGTTGAAGGTATATGGCTCCAATAGTCAAAGCCGCTGATCCAATTGATTTCTTTGATCTTGACAAAGTCTTCTGGATGTGATACTCCATGAAATAGTAAACAATTACATTCACAAGAATTACGAGCAGAATACCCATCCAAACACCCCAAGTGAAGGGTAAAGTTGGTGTAAGAGACGCCGGGAGAACTTGGGCAGCTGGAACTAGAAGTCTCACAGCAGATTTTGCAATTGTGAATGAAAAATCCATTTCGTTATAATACCTATAGAGTACGAAAAGTGATTATGGGAAATTGATAACTGTTCATTGCCAAAATAATAAGGTACTTTCAAAGCTTCAAAATAGGAGTTTAAAAACCGAACTTAAGGGAATCTTAAAATTTTGAGAGCATTCAAGAAGGACTCAGGTAAACGATTTTAACATTTTTTGTATCTTTAAATCTCGTCGAAAAAGTATTTCGGTAAATAAATTAAAATTTCAGAAATTTATTTTATTATTGAAGAGTTAGCTTATCAGTTTTATTTGTGTAAGTAAATCCTGTAATTCTTGTTTTATGTAATTCAATATAGTAATAATAAACTCCAAAGTTATCTATCTTTGTGTTACAAATTTTAATTGAAGATCTAGATTTCAAAATTGTAAACTTTATAAAATGAATAAAACAAAACATTTGAAAAAGATATTTAAATTCATTAAGAATTTACACTCGTGATGTTCTTGAACGTAATAAAATTTCTTGAAGGTGAAATATTATTTCGGCAAAGTAGTGCATTAACAACAAAATAAAAGGAAAATTAAAAATTTTCAAACTGTTAAGAAATTGGCAAACTTGAGACCATAAATATTTTTTCACACCTATAACAATGGCTTCATTTTAAAATTTTTATAAGCAGTGAGATTTTGTGAGTAATTTTGTTTAGAATAATAGATAAGGGCAATTCATTTGACAAACCCTTAAAATTCAATGGTTCTGTTGGCTGTTAAAGAAACTTTTAGTTTAAACCTCATTTAATTGTTCTTAATTAAAATAGGAGATTTTTAAACACTTCTTTCCAAAGAGATGGCAAGGCGTCGCAGCTTTGCGGAATGCTCGAATTCACGAGATAGAGCTCTCCGTGAATTAGTTTTTCACATGATCTTTTGGTGCTTGCTCGTCTACTAGAGATCAATCTGATTCATAAATCACAAAAGCTTTTGAAAATCAAAAAAATCGGTACCTAACCGATTCATTACCGATGAAGACCGATGCAGCTGGGTTTTAAATTTCAATATCTTTCCAAAAAATCCAAATTTAACCAACTCGGTTTAAAAGTGGGCCTTCCAAAGTGATTGTCCTTTGACCTTCAATAATTCAAAATGGTGAATATTTCGGTCATAGGTATATTTGGACGAAATGTTCACCTAGACTACCTCTAAAGCATATCCGAAAACCATTGGAAAAGTTTAGGCCAATTTTGAGAAAAACCGAAGAGAATATAGTTTTTAAGGAGGGGGGGATAGGGGATAAAGGAAAAAATACTGTCCGATATCATGTCCACTTATGGGGGGGTCATCGAAGACCGGAAGTCGAAGTCTTTTACCGTTTAGCGAGTGTACCGTGAGTGGCAAATCGGCAGATTACGCGATCAGTCAACGAGATCGCGCTGATCGCGCAATCAGTCTCCAAGATCGCGCTGATCGCACTCAAAGTGTACCGTGAGTGGCAGACTTATTCACCCCCTGGTTTATGTATCAGGGGGGTGAAAAGTAAAAAAAAAAGATTATAACTGCTCTCTCTTTGAGTTCGAGCAGTAAAATGAAAAATATGTTTTCGAGAGATTATTTTAAAATTTTTGTTATAAGTATTAGATTTATTGTAGTTAATACTAGGTCTTCGCCAATTTCTGAAATGTATCATATAGGTAGCCATCTCTGACTAAACTCATTCAAATTGCAATATAAGAAAATCAATTAATATAAAACTAAACGATTCGGTTAGTGAGATTTTCCGGTTTTTCCTATTACATTTTTTCGTTTATGTTTTCGAATTAATTTTTGTCGAATATGTGTTAGAGAAAATGTGATAACTTAGGACTTTCTGAAAATGTTTTTGAGTAAGCTCAGATTGGGGAAGGGGGCAAGTATTTTGGAAAAATGTAAAATTCGCAAAGCTCCAAAATTTTCTATTTTAGAAAAAACTCCTGTCCTTACCACATTGATACACAACCAACAACAAAGTCCACTTCTTTTTTATAGACACTTCCAAGAAGCCCGTCGGATGATCCATTTTCATACAGTGTGCCCCAGAAATCAGGTTCGACTGCGATGAGCATAAAAAAATCTTGCAAAAATTTAGTCCATCGATTTAGTACTTAATAACTTACATCTTTTAATTTTCATAGTAAAATTTCTCAGGCGACTGAACTCAAACATCATTAGAGCTTCAGAACCGTCAATGAAGACGCTTTTCTGATGATCTTGATCTAGCTCATCTGCATTTCCTTCACCAGGTTCAACAATATCGATCGTCATGTATGGCAAGTACGTTAATGTTGCCATTCTAAGGTCTTTACCTTGCAAATCTCTGAGTTTATCAGGAAAGAAGTCTGGACTTTTTTCAAAAAGGAATGTCCCATCTTTTTGAAGAACATCCACCAAGATTTCCTTATCATTTTCAAAATTGCTGCTAAATTTTTGTGTTATTAAGTCGTACTCTCCATTTGAAGATTTTCTTACAATCAAATGTGTTGGATAAACTGCAATTAGAGCTTTACTTTAAGAAATTTTAAGGATACTTATTTTTATTCCTGTCTTACTTTCCAAAGCTTTATGTTGTAGAATTTCTTCTGTTGTGTTACCACTTTGATCATCAATAAGAAAGATAAAGTATTTATCCCGATGGCGTTGAAGAGACTTTTGAGTAACTTGATACTTTAATGCAATAAAGTCCACAACTCTTGGCGTTGCAACGATGAATCCTTGACATCCTAATTCAGTAATTGAGAGGATTTTCTCTTCGAGTGATTCACTGTCCATTGAACTATCAACTGAAATCCATGAAATCGGTGGGGAAGTTTGAGATTTAAAAAATATTTCAAGTTCATCTGCATATTCCTGGTAAACATCGCTCGAGGGTTCCCCATCAAAAATAATTGCAAAGGAATTCAGTTCTAAGAAATATCGTGGAACTGTGATGGAGAGAAAATTGTGTTATTGAAAATGTTTGTTTAAAGAAAGAAAATTGATTCAGTTTGAAATAAACCGACCGATTTGATTGAAGAGAGAAATAATAGAAATATTTACAATGACGCCACCAGCCAAAATATCCATTTAAAATTTTCTTTCTTTACAATTTATAACTCCGTCCAAGAAAAAAACAGTCTCACACTTTTCTTTTAACTTTTCTTGCGATTTGCCACAAGATCTTGGTGTATCAAGAAGCTTTGGAAAGTTTCTACAGAATTAATGCTCTAGAGTTGGTTTTTTATACCACATGGAAAATTGTTTACTTTTTTCTTTAGCTCGCACATGAATGCTTAATGTATTTTCTGTTGAAACAATTGCATTTGTTGATGTTTCATCTTCTTAAAATTAAAACCAGCTTGTCTGTAGCATTAAGCAATCATCCAATTGAATTATTAATTTTATTTGAAGTTCTGTGGTAACGCATTCTGCGCAAATGCATTATCTTTGAGAAAATTGCTTCATGGCAAAGAGACATTTTCCTTTGAGGCAAATGCCTCGTCAGAAGGAAAAGTAATTGTGAGGACAGAGGAATTAGTGAAAATTAACTGTATGATTCTCTATTAGCAATTTAGTTCACGTCATAGTGAAAAATCTCTTAAAATTCCATCAATCATAGAGAAATTCTCAGGCATACTGAAGGGGGAAGAATTCTTGTGACGGAATTGCGTGAAAAGAGCCACATTTTGGACCAAAAGAAGCCACACACGCAGGGGAAATCGTATCAGAGATGATTTTAGACACTTGTAGCGTCTCCCGTCCCGTCTCAGAAGCCGCCTCTTGCCACCGTTATCCCTGTGATGTTTCCTAATGGCATCTCATGTTATAGCAAAACCCAAAAGCAACTCTATAGAAAGTGAAATGAGTAAATAAACGAAACCAATGAAGGGGTTTGTCAATTCTCTATAGCAATCTTTAGATACAGATAAGGCTCAAAATATCTAATAGTAATTATGACTACATTTTGACTTGAAAGACGACATAGGACGACTGAAACACTTAAATCAAAAAATTTAGGCGGTTAATTTTAATTGAAAATGTAACTTAACATGGGTCACGGTTAATTTTATACATAAGGCCGGCCAAAATCCCGAAAGCCAAAATTCTAAAAGCCAAAATCCAATCAGATAAAATCCCGGGAAAATCGGGATTTAATCGGGACTCATATTTAATTAACTCTACAATCACAGAAAAGCTCTCAAATTACGAGTATGTTTCTTGCATTTTTTTTTCTTATTTGAAATTACTTGTAAATTAAATTTATAAACTAGGTTAACAAGTTAAAATAATTTTCAATGGACATGTATATAGTGAATAAGGAATAACTGATCACTTTGAAATATTCCAAAAAAGTATAATTTCACGTCATTGTCATTATGAAAAAAATTATTTCCAAAAAAAATTTCAAAACACATTACGAAATAAGAAAAATTAGTGAGTTTTTGAAAAAATAACAAAAAAAAAACACTTTTTTAAGGAAATATTAGCAGGTGTTACTGCCTTAAATCTCTTTAATTTAAGTCAATTATCTCTTAACATTAAAGTTGTTATATAAAAATTTGTAGTATCTCTGCTTAAAGAGTTACAGGTTTAGGTAATGATTGTAAACGTTCTTTTTCTTATCATAAAGCTCAGATCCCGGCAACCGTACACGATAGGTCTTATATTCATAAGAGTGATGTTTTTTTTATGATTTTTGAGTTCGAAAGCCGGATGAGGTCGTTCATAATTCTGTTCAGAATATATGCAAATTATTATGATTTTTGTTTACACAATTTTGGATTCTATGACTTTTTTAAAAAACCTACGGTAAATCGAATTTTACATGTAATTTCAAGAAATTGCCTTTGAATATTGAAGTATTTTGATATATGTTACAGAATCTTTTTTATGCTATTTTGACCTGAATAGGTCCAAAAACATAATGCCATTAAATTCTCTGCAGCCGTTACCGAGATTTAAGTATGTCCAACTTAATGTGTCATCAGATATAATAAAACCCGATCTTAATCCGATTTTTTCAAGATTATTTTTAATTAATATTTTTCTAAGTAAGAAAATCTAATTTGAAATGAAAGGATCAACAAATGACCGAAAGCTTTTACAATCAACACTAGCTTAATATCAGCAATTGAAAGAACAATTAAAACAATATCAATAATTCAATAATTAGGTATATTTAATAATTAGATTTAGCCTTATACTTCTGATATAAAAAACGCCTAAAGATTTAAGTTAAGTAGTTAGTGTTAAAAATCCTAAGTTAATATGCTGGACGACGCTTTACCTATGCCTATACTGCCTCGACATTTTCTATAATTGGAGGTTTAAAAGGTCGTTCCGATCAGCCTTAAAATTAAAGGTTTTTTAAAGAAATTTGTCACTTCCGTTTTACATCCGCTATTGATAAATTTATTCCATTTTAGCTTAAAATCATAAAGTCTTAAAGAAATTTGACATTTCAAAATTCTAGATTTTTATTGGAGAATCCGAATTATTTTTTAAAGACAGATTTTAATATTTACGGTTTAAAGACTTGCTTGAGAATTGAGGGACAAATATGTTTTATTAACGGTTTTGTATTATTTCTTTAATAAAATCGTGGAATTATGCTTTCAAGCTACGATTTAGTTTTATAAGCTTTAAGTATTAAGTGCCTTTAAATTTGCTTTTAATTAAAATAATGCTAAAATGTAAGTAAAACTGTTTGGTCGTATCTCAAATAGATTGTTCTATCTTTTAGAAAAATCGAATTAGCTTTTGTAATGTCTTTGGTAAATTGTAAATTTTGATTTCAAATTAATTAAGAAAAAAGGAAGAATTGTAAGAAATATTAAAATAAATATTATTCTGTTTAGAGTTCAGAGTGTTCAGGTGGTGTAAAATTTTGTAAGTTCAGCTGCTTTTCGTTTTATTTACTTTATATTATTATTTTCTAATCACTTTTCTAGTTTTAAAGTAAAATCGCTAGATAATTAAATGGTGTTATTTAGATATCGTTATAGTAAAGTCGTACTAAATTGATAACTTAACGATCACACTTAATATTTTTAAGTAATTTTTCATCTTTTTAATAATGGTATCACAAAAGTCAAAATTTGATATCCCCCTTGGGTGAAAATTACCCGAAGATCTATTCCTCAATTTCAACAAAATAACAAAATATTGAAAAGGGAAAGTTAGAGTTATTCTTAGAGGTCATGCTTCGAGTAAAGTAAATGAGGAATAATATTCATTGGGTATCAGGTTATGCCGGCATGATATTTTTGGGTAATCACCCCGCAGTAAACAAGAGGAATAAAACCCAATATTCATGTCTACAAGTGAATCAATGTGGCAAAATGGATTGCTCTCGCATTTGGACAATTGAGACAAGAGTTTATTTGTTTAAAGAACGAAGCAAGATCGATAGTTGAGGGAATTACTTAGAGTGTATCCTGGGCAGAGAAAAAAGAGAGCCTCATGTTTGTTTATTTTGGTGGATTTTTTTCTTTCGCCTCATCGAGACGTTTTTGAGCCATTAGCCCCCATCAAAATATCACTTTGTGTGGTTTCCTCGGCGCAGTCAAAATCGACAAATATCGAATTTCCATCTGGTTCAAATCGGATGTGTAGCACATCATAATTCCCATGAGGTAATGTATCCCATGGGGGTGTGTTTAGTGCTGTGAAACTCCACAATTTGGTATCTGAATTTTGTGACTGTGGCCCAGAGATAAGGGAATCTATGGCGGGGATTGGACGATGAGTGCTTCAACGCACTGTGGATATTTTCTAGCCACGCCCTGGAGGAAAATTCACTGCGCACAAGGGGAAATCCATTAGGATGATCCTCGATTGTTGCCAGCATCTTCACCACAGAATCCATTTGATTTGTGTAACGGACTTGTACGTGTATCTTTCTCCAACATCCATCTGTGGCCAAGAGATGCTCCCAAGGATGGCTTGACTCATTTAGTTGCCAGTTGTGTCTCAAGTGAAGATTTTGTGCGGAAAAGTCCTCCAGCAGCTCTGACCGAGTGATGTCGAGTAGCAAGAATGCCAAATTACTAAACCCGCGAGTGCCAAAATGTGCGCGTTGCCGGAATCACGGGGTCATTTCGGGTTTGCGAGGTCACAAGAAACAATGCACCTACCGAAGTTGTCGATGTGCCAAGTGTGAATTAATTCACGAAAGACAGAGGATAATGGCAGCTCAGGTTTGAATTTTTTCAAACATAAATTCTTACATCCTTTTTTTGAGATTTCTGTTTGCAAAAGTAATCAAAGAATCTCGAAGCATAGAAGATATGCTTGTTGACTCATGAAATAAGATCCTAATCGAATTTATCAATTCATCGCGTTCGGTCCCCTCTGCACAATTTCATTTGATACCCCTCAAATCACTTTTCATGATATTTTTCCATTACGCCTCATGATGTACAAACAAGAGTCACCACTATCTTGTGGCACACATTTTCTTAACTTTCTCTCACCCCTTTTCATCCCTCCACAATTCCATTGTCCTCCGACAAACGCTAAATTGATAAAATAAACATATCCTCGAGGGAATCTTTTGGTGTTTGTCTTAGTATTCTTCCGGTGAGCTTATGGGCAAGAAATTGCACCAAGAATATTAATGGGGTTCTATTTCCTCGGTAATTTTTCAGGTTGCCCTGAAGCGTCAGCAGGCAGTTGAGGATGCCATCGCTCTGCGCCTGGCATCAAATGAATCTGGCACATCACTCGACAGTTTACCACCGGGAAAGATATTTGGGATGAATGTAACAGAACCAAGAATGACTCCACTAACAAAAGATGCAGTAGCATCTACCAAAGTTGAAGAATCTCCAGCAAAATCCAATAGTAAGTTCAGGAGGACCTATTATCGCTTTGGAAATTTATTTGAAATTGAAATATACTGGGAAATATCAGTGAATGGTAGTGAATAATGGATATTTATGATCATCATGCTTTAAATTTGAAGTTGGCATGGGTACACTCAATCGACGATAAACAATCCGTAGCCCTACTGTGGGAAAAACAGGATTTGCCTAATTAAAGTAGAAGAAGAAGAAGAAGAAGAAGAAGAAGAAGAAGAAGAAGCTTTAAATTTGTTGTTTGAATTTGTGGAGAAGGTTTCAGGGCTCGCACTTATTCGGGCTCTAAACGTTTCATTTTTTCCCATCTTCCTTTAATGAACCTGACCAATTTTTCCCAAGAGATATGCATGACTTAAGATTGGCTATCAAAATGATCAAAATATATTGCCCATATTGCCTTAACCCTTTAAGGACGATTGGGTCACCGGGTACCCAAAAATGAAATTTTTCCTACGATCTTCTAAAGTTATGTTTTGCTCTAAAAAGTCAGAAAAAGCGATTTTTTCGGACCCCTGATTTTTGACCTTCTCGTCCTTAAAGGGTTAAGGTCAGATTCATTAAAGCAATATGGGAAATATATGAAGTGATCGAAACCAGAGAACAGAGTGTGTGCGTAGCCTGAAAACTTCCCCCACATTACATTATTTGTCTTTTCTTCTGCCTCTGACTCAACGGAGAGGCTAAACGGTTTGAGATGGTGATTTAAAGTCTTCGGAGGAGTCCTCATTAAGATGTTTTCATATCATTTAATCCTAATGAGATAGTTTTTGAAATATGTCGAAAACACGTCTTTACCGTTATTATGATAATGCCCTTAGTACTTTCAATATCAAAGGATATCGGATAGACAATAATTTTCAAAATCTTGTTTGTCTTAATTGAGGTTGAGAATTTTCATAAATCCGATTTAATTATAACAAGACCTAAACCGATAGTTTTTAGCCGATAATTTTTAGTGAATTATGATCAAATGATGCAATGAATGAAACACTTTATGGCAATTGAAGTTTCTTTGCGTGGATAAAATCTGCCGTACAAATGCAATTTTTCCAGAAATTTCAAAATTTACTATCGGTGAAATTATTTTCAAGAAGTGTCTACAAAACAAATAAATTAATTGAATTGTGCAGATTTTACAAGGCATAAGATGAGCTCAACTGATACTAAAATATGGAATCGAGAAAAGAATCCAGTTTTTCTCAAATCACTCCAGATAGTAAAAAGACATTGTTATTTAAGCCATTTAAGTGATGATAATGAACAATATTCATAATTTACTAGAGCAGGGGCCGATCAAGTCTAATAAAAAGTGAAGATATTTTTCACTTTTCGGTAGATTACTGACGGCAATTCATATACGAAGGTCAAGGAGATGAACTCCCTCCGGATGCGTCAGGGGGTGCAATCCTTTCAGGACAGGAAAACACACAATTCTTTGCCAAAGCTTTCGACGCTTCAACGCGAAATTTTGTCCGCACTGTCTGTTTACTACTCCAAATGAGGATTTACAGGGAAAATTGGGAATTCGTCGCGGGTACTCCTTATTGGACATTGATATGAGGCCAACTGTTTTCTGTTCAACAGTCTTGAGTACCCGCGACGAATTCCCAATTTTCCCTGTAAATCCTCATTTGGAGTAGTAAACAGACAGTGCGGACAAAATTTCAGAGACAAATCACAGATTTGACCACTACTGAGGAAGACGCGTTGAAGCGTCGAAAGCTTTGGCAAAGAATTGTGTGTTTTCCTGTCCTGAAAGGATTGCACCCCCTGACGCATCCGGAGGGAGTTCATCTCCTTGACCTTCGTATATTTTTCACTTTTCCTTATAAAAATTTTGCAGATATTGCACCGCGACTTAAATAAATTTCCTCGTAGTTCTTGTATTATTTCGGCGAGCATTATGAATTATGTATTTTTAGATAGCTTTTAAGGCACAATTTCGAAATATATTAGACTGATAAGTTAATATTCTTTAGGAAAAAACTTGCCAATAGTCTTCAGTGCTTCTATGCAAAAACGTATGGAAAAATGAAATGTCGAGAGGTCCATGACTAGAGGGTTGTCTTCTTCTGAAAAAGTAGTAAACTGTAGTAAACTTTAGGAAGAAAAAAAAGAAAAGAAATTATATGAAAACAGCTAAAAAGAGTGTATAGTTCAACCTTAAGTGCTAAAATTAAAGAAAACTTTACGAAAAATAGGGGTGCAAACAATGGTGGATACAGGAGGAAAGACCCAGTCAGCAAAATGTTTAAGGGGGCCCCATCATTTAAGATTAATAAGAGGCTCTATTTAGTGTCAAGGGTGTAGCTAGGCTTTTAGGAAAAGGAGTAGCCACATTAGAGGATTATTCCGTGTATCGAACGCAAAGAGATTCCTCGAACATTTTCAAAAATAAGTCCAATTTTCATTAATTTGAGCTTATTTAAAAATCAACAAATCCTTAATAGCACCTTTAGGAAAAATGAAAATCCACTTAGAAATTCTTTTTCAAGGAAATTCTGTTTTTCTATTTCTGCGCCAATTTTGACGGATTTAGAAAAAGGGGTACAAAAATGTTCTCATGGATCTGAGTAGCTTTTTATTACAGGAAATTGCATTTGAATATTTTGAGAATAATGTTTGAATTGAAAACGATATTCTTAAACCAAAAAAAAAAAAACGTTCAGACTCTCTATCGACATAAATTTTATTTTAATCCGATTTTGATGATTTTATTTAAGTGGTTCAATTCAAATTGCTCACAAACAGTCTTCAAATAGTTTTTGAAAAGCAAATATTAGTTTTTTTTTTTTGTTTTAGGCAGGGGGTGACATTAGCTCTGAAATATGCGACCAGTTTTAGTATAAATTTTTTCCTGTTTTCGTACACATTTCATAATATATCTCCAAAACTATGTACGATGCCAATTTATAGTTTTCGGTTGCCTATTTAATATCAAGTTAGCTATTATTTTGTATTAATATTTTTTACTAATTCATTCTACACTGACAGAAAACAACTAATAGACCCAAAAGGTTTTTTGGCACGCTAGAAACATAGGAAATGTCATGTCCCTGGTTTTAGGGAATTGCAATTAAAAGCAGCTTCAATTTTTACGTTTTGAAACTCCCTTAGGAAGATTTCAAACACGCTTTCTATTTCAAAATTCATAATAAAACCATTATATCGTTTTATATAATCTCAAATTATTTGCGAAGACCAGAACACTTCCACAAAAAAATTACGAAAAGTCTAAAACATTTCCAAATTATGCTTTTCTTGGGTGAAAATTCCAATAAAGACGAGAAATGTTGTTTTTTTTATGTATTTTGAATTTAATATTGAATTTAAATTTAATTTCTCGGCGGATTTTGTTAGCTGAAAACTTGCTAAAAGCACCGAGAAGACTTTTCTTTTTTAAAGAATATGCCGATATTTTAATCAAAATTAGAATGGAAAATGCTCTTTATGACCCCAAACTTCTTGTAAGATAACATAAATAATAAAATTCTCTTAAAAGCCCATTTTGAAAATTTTGAAAATTCGGTTTTTGCATAAGTCTTTTAATCTATTTGATCAATTTTTGTCTTTAATCGATTTTTAATCTAAATTAAATAATTTTACGCTTTTTAGAAAGCTCAGAAGTACTAACAAAATATATTTCAAAACAGTAAAATGTGTGAAATTTCTTTAAGGTGTGCTAAATCTCAATGTTCTTGAATTATTTTTGATTTTATACTTTTTGAGTTTTTTTTTAATGTCGTGTAAGTGGAGCAACGGCCCCTGTTCCTCCATGTCCCTTTTTCACTAGGCTCTTGTTGGCTCTTGTTGGCTCTTGTTTAATGTTTAATTAGAATTGAATAGCAAATTCAAAATTTAAAACCTACAATATTAAAAGGGCCGGATAGATAAAACTAAGTTCTTTATGACTTAAAAAAAAACGTATAAAATATTTAAAAGTGCTGTTCAGAGGGCCCCTCGGGGTAGAGACCCCGTTAGCGTTGCCTCTTTGCTACGCCTTATAGCCGCCACTGGGTGCAAAGTCTCCCGCATCTACGGTATTAAAATAAATTTAAATAAGTTTTGTTTATCCGTGTTATAAGTGCAATTATCTTATAAATCTTGTACAGACTGAATTTTACCAAATATTTATTAAAATAGGGAAAAGTGCCCATGCTTGATGCCATGTAAGCTTCGTAATGACTAAATTTTTCCTATGTTTCTCAATAAACATGACTCCGCAATATATTTTAAAAACCGGCCACTTTCCCATAGTTTTTAAAATATGGTTCCGATGAGTCACATATAATATTGCGAAACATAGATAATTTAGTCATTACGAAGCTTCCAATGGTATCAAGCATGGGCACTTTTCCCTACTGAAACAAATGTTTATTCCATTTCAAAATGTATTCATAATTTTTTTAAAATTGCAGTTTGTGATTTTTAATTACCCAAGTTCCTGTTTCTTATTTTTACGTTCATTCAATTTTTTATATTTTTTGTTAAAAAAATAGAATAAATTAAAATACAGGACACAGAATTGAAACTCCTTAAAATTTCAGCATCTCCTATTCCAAATCCGGTTAGCGGATCGGTATCTCAAACGGCTATTGATATGTTAGCCCAACTATTTCCACACCGCAAAAGATCAGTACTGGAGCTAGTCCTTAAGAGATGTGACCTTGATCTCCTGAAAGCAATTGAGCAATGTGGATCATCTGTTCCTAGTGCATTTAAGCCCCCAACAACAACACCGAATCAGGTAAAAGTGCTTAAATATTGAATTATCCACTTAGTTTCTTCATACTGTTGTGAATTTCAGCCCTCTTTACCGTCATCGTCATCTCAGATTCCGTCTTCGAGTGTACAGCACCAGCAAACTCCACCACCAACACTTCCACCTCAGCCACACTATGCGCCTCTGATAGCTTATCCAAAGTGGCTGTTCCCAATCTCGGGCATACCAGTTCACTTACCGAACTTAGCGCCGCGATGCACGCTTCCCAATTGCCCCATGTGTCTCCACATTTAGAGATCTAGACCACGCGTGACCGGCTTTTGCTGTAGTAAGATAGAACAGGCAAACATATACTCACGACGACAGCGAGGAAGTGTGAAAAAATGGTATTTTGGCTCTAAATAACCATCAATATGTTTTAAGAATTGTTTATGAGGCGCGCTGCTAAATCGCGGAAATTTAACAAAATTCAGAAATGTAGGTTAATTGCGTCCTGAAGTCCGTGTGTACGTTTTTCTGTTATGCTTACATAAAAAGAACATGATACGGCACACTGCAATAAACAATTCTACGATCCTATACTATGTATACTTTTCTTTTGGCAAATTTCACGCAAAATTCTGTTTTGGCAAATATTGCCAAAAATCGCCTTTATTTACGTATTACGCTAACAATTTAATTGACGTGTTATGTTTATCTAAGAATCTTCCATTTGATTTTCTTATGCAAAATATTGGCTTAAATCGTTATAGGTTTTCAGCTAATTTTAATTTACACCCCCCATCAATAGAGAGTGAAAATATCTTTGTTTGCTTAGAAACTTTCCACCTATCAATGTCAAGTTTAAGAAATGGTTCTACATCAAATAGATTGCACGGATATTTAACAAGTTTAGAACAAATTCAGCGTAATCTTATCTCAGCTTCCAAATTCTAGTTCATGTGTACTTCTTCCAAAACCCATATTTCCTCAAAATTATCACGCAATATGCAAAGTAAAGTAAAACAATTTTATCAGGAAATAACTCAACAAACATTTATGATTTGGGAAAAGGTGGTTGTAAAATCGTTTTATTGCCATAGGCTAGCATTACCTCTTATTTTGGTAACTCACGTGTAAAATGTAAATATGCAGATTTTTATCTTTAGCAAAACAAACATAATTTGCTGATTTGTGGGACGATACTGAGGATACTGAGACTATTTGACACTTTTTCCAATTTCATGTTTTGTAAATATAACACTTTAGATTAGGTAAGGTCATAAAGTTTACTTTTAGATTGAGATTATGTATATTTATTTGTAATTTTCAGATGAATAAATTCCAATATATTGCTATTTCAAAAGTTGTTTTCCAATCTTATTGGTGTCTTTAGGACTTTCGGTCCTAAAGATTTCTAGAGACAGAAAATTGTGATAACATAATTTATTCGATTTCATATCATAAAAATCTGATAGAAGTAAATAATAAATTACGAAAAAATCCTTAATGATGTTTCTTTTCTTCCTTGAAAAATTTATAGACGGCTTATATTTGAACGGCAAAAAACAAACGAGCAGTAAAAAAAATCAAAATGGGCAGTAAAAAATTAAAAATGAGCAGTAAAATATCTAATAATGGTCAGTAAAAAAATTAAATCTTTACATAAATGGGTCTAATTTATATATTTAACATTTAAAATTGTTGCAGATAGAATGAAAAGCCCTTTATTTTCCCTTTGCCAAAATTTAGACGATAATATCACTGTTTTAAATTTTTTTGTTACTGCTCAATTTTAACTTTTTACTGCTCATTTATACAATGCCTATTTGAACTGATGTAATTTTTAAGATGGATTCACTTATACTTATTCATTGTTTTTTAAATAATCTTTGATGTCGTATTATATAGTTTTAGATTAGTTTTTTAAATTAAACGACATTTAATCATTTTCTTTTTTTGGGAAAAAAATTTTGATAATATGATTTCGTGTTTAAATTCATGATAGCTTTTTAATAAATTTAATTCAGTCAATGAGGAATATTTCTAATGGCTTAATTTAGCACTACACTATTCAACAATGTTAGTATTTGCAGTTGATCACTAAAACAATTCTGAATACTAGCGGAACTTGAGGCAAAATGTGGTGAAAATTGGGTGTGGTGAAGTGGGGCACTTTTGAATTGGGGCCGCTTTAAAATTGGACCTTTTTCTCCTAATTTTAAATAAACCTGGGCTTTATCATTATATAATTTAGCTCGACAAATTAATTTCAAAACTTACATATTATGATAAGGCTTAATTCTATTTAAAAGTAGGAGAAATAAGCCCAAATTCAAAGCTGCTCCAATTTAAAGGTACCCCACTTTCTCCTATTTCTGAAGAGAAGAAGAGATCATGTGATAAGTTTCACGATCTTCCTAAAAATTTTAAAGTTTCAATGGACACCGCAAGGGATAAAGAACAAAGTATTGATATTTAAAGCTCTCGTTTTAAAATATCAATTTTAAACTTTGCAAGAGTTTTCTTTACTTACTTGATCACTAATAAATAAATTAAAAGAAGTCAGATTATTATGTAAAAGTTTAGGAAAACTTAGATACTTGTATAAAATAAAATAGTTTTTCTAAAAATTCAGATTACTTACTGACCAAAATTTTATTATTATTTTTAAATGTCAAAAACCTTCATTGAACTACATTTACTTGGTAACATTTTGTCGCCAATTCATCATTTTTTATCTGTTCAAACCAGCCGAGTAGTTTTTAGTTTCAAGAAAAGCTTTCAAAAAATGACTAGTAAATTCACATTGCCAGTTTACATTAAGGTTATGATATAAAACTAGTCATTAACAAAGTTGTAGAAGATTAAATTTCCTGTAAAATTATTCAACTGGTTATTTCTTTCAATTTCACAGGTCTTCTATTATATCATTAAAAATAAAAAAAATTGTTTTAATGTAACACTTTATCCTAGGTTCGCTTTTCGAAGTTTAGGATTTTAAAAGCAGCGCGAATATCGTTAAATTATTGACTACGAAGAAATAAAAAACTTTATTTTTTTATATTAATCAAATATTAGAAAATCTACACAAGAACAAGTTTTAAAAATTAGCTCAAAAGTATTTTTTTTCTGTCGAGATAAAGGGAAATGTAGGGGAAGTGCGATACTTTCGGACGACTTAAGCTTCGGACAACTCTGTTTTTTTTCTATGTTCTTAATGGGTTTGACTTATGGCTCTTTTCAAAAAATTGGGGCCTGGGAATAGCTATTTAAATGTAATATTAGAACTTGTCAAATTAATTAATAACATATTCAAAAAACAATGTTCGTAGCTTGAGTCGTCTGAAGGTAGCAAGCGCGCTTTTCTCTACTTTACCAAAGTCGTAGAGCAGTGAATTTCCTATGAGAATGTCTGATTAGATTACTAATTCCCTCAAATACTATATGGTAGAGTTGGTAGAGCCTGTAAAAAATAATATTTTTTTTGAGTTGCCCTTAACATTATCTTCTTTTGATTAGTTTGTGTTTTAAACATTCAAAATATTCAAAGCTTTTTGACCGCTTACAGGCTGCAATAGAACTAAAAAAAATATAAAATTAAATGTTTAATTCAATATGTTTAGTGCTTAATCGTTTATTGGCACAAATACTAATGCCAGCAGTGTAAAACGTGTTCGTAGATTTATTTTTAATCGTTTAACTTTGTTCTGATTTTGTGTGTAACTTTTAATCCTATGTCAAGCATTTTTTTGCCAGCTTCGTGGAGTCGGTAAAAAAAAAACCAAAATAACAATTGACTGTAACCATCGTAGGTGAAAGTTCAACCAAAGTCAAATGATGCAATAGATAATTAAATTGGGAGAGTAGAAATTGGTGAAAAATCGCATGAATCACTATGCTCAGAAGCAATTAAATTGAGTGTGACTAATTTTTTCTTCGATATTGTGTAAAAAGAAGCCCGAGCTTTTTCATTGGGTTTTTATGCATTCAATTCAAACTTCATCCTCCGAGTGAAAAACTATTTCATGGCCAGAAGACGAGTGATTGGAAAATAATATCGAGAATGACACTTTAACTGTTTTATTATATTTCTCTTACTGACTTGTTCACACTTTTGTTATAGAATTTTTTTTTGTAATGGTATTTCATTTGCATTTCACCGCGATCGCCCCCGAGTTGTGCGATCTATGCGAGAGATGTTTAAAATTGTGTGAAGATTTTTCAACCAAGAGTGTTACATGTGTTATTTTTAGCTAGAAAAATTAATTGTACAACTGCAATGTAATGAGGTTCAAGTGCGTTCAAGCACTACACATCTTTTTATCTCTCACTCTTCTGCTAATGATCGACTTGAGATCGCACATTTTCTCGCTTCAATTGAATGCGTACGTGACAAGGATTATGTTTTCGGAGGTGAGAGCCTATGAGGTCCAATTGAAAGAAGGTCTTCGTAGAAAACAAATGAAAACTAGCGATAAGCCGGATTTAAATTATAGCAGCAGTGATTCTTTGAATGGAAATTCAGTTTGCGAGTCAATTCAAATGAAGTATCTTCAAAAACTATTATTGAATTTAATGAATTGTTTTCCGCACTTAAGAAAAATATTTTTAAAAATCATATTTAAGTAGCCTAATGTACATGGAGTTTCTTCAAAGCAAAATTCAAGCATATTTCTAAAACCTGTTAAATTTTGCAAACACATTAAGAAACAAGAAAACAACTAATGATCTTTTTTATAGTGCAGCAAATTTTAATGTTTTTCTATATTCTGGAACTTTTCAAAGAAATTTAAATATTAAAAAAACAAACATTCAAATATATTAATTAAAAGTATTTTATAAATTATTTTATTTTTCACATTATATACACATTTAAACTTTTCCTTATTTAAAACGCACCAGAATATGATGAAATTACTGATCAGTTTGATGAAACTGGTCAGTAAAAAATCATATATTCGGTGAGTAGAAAAAGCTTTCGGTAAGTAAACATTGTAAATTTAGACATAAATCATGTTGATTATTTATTTATTTCAAATGGATAGTAGAAATTAAATTTGATCAATTAAAAAAATCATTTTTTTCTGGTAAAAAAATCCTTGCTCTGTCTAACTGTAAATTTGGTGAGTAAAAGTATCAAGCTGGTCATTTATTAATTCGAAAGTTTACCAGAGATTAAACTTGATCAGTAAAAAAATCAAATTCGATTAATAACAGATTGGTAATGATTAGAAAAACGATTAAAAGTTAGTAAAAGAATCAAATTGATATTTTATTAATTCAAAATGGACAGTAGAAATTCAATTTGATCAGTAAAAAAATCAAGTTCGGCCAGTAAAAATCTTCTTTGCTCAGTTAAATAGTAAATTAGATCAGTAAAATATTCAAGCTGGTAAAATTTATTAATTCAAGATAGGCAATAAAAATTTCATTTGATTGATCAATAAAAAAGAACCAGGAAAGGTTAGTAAACAATTTTTTTTGTAAGTAAAATAGTAAATTTGCTCAGTAAAAAAAATTAAATGTATTATTTATTAATTCAAAGTGGACAGTAGAAAGACCATGTGATTAGTAAAAGACTCAAACTGGTAATTTGTTAATTTAAAATAGACAACGGAAATTCAATTTCAGTGATCACTAAGAAAATTAAATTTGATCAATTAATGAATCAGGTAATGATCAGTAAGAGAATAAAATTTATATCTTATTTAATTCAAAATGAACAGCACAAATTCAATTTGATCAGTTAAAAATTGTCAACTTCAATCTATAAAGAACTGGTTTTGATCAATAAAAAGAAATCAATTTTGGTAAGTAAAAATCGGTTTAGGTCAGTAGAATATCACATTCCATCAGTTCAACGATATTTGTAAGTAACATTCAGCAAGTAAAGTAATAAATTTGGTCAGCAAAACAATTAAATTAGGAATTTATTAATTCAAAATGAGCAGTAATAATTCAATTCGTTCAGTAAAAAAAAGTTTTGGTCAATGGAAAAAATGTAGGGGAAAGTACTCTCCCTTTGAACGTTCATGCCCTCGAATAATGTGAATTTTCTTTTACTTTTCCTAAGAAACTTACAAATAATTATACCGTAATTATAACGTAAGCTACCTAAAAATTTAATAGAAATCTGTAAGACTTTTAGGAAAAATAAAAGAAAATTCACATTATTTGAGGGCATGAACGTTCAAAGGGAGAGTACTTTCCCCTATAGTATTGTATTGTATTGTATTGTATTTATTTTCCTTCATGTGTCTTGACAGCAGCCCCCCTCCCATGCGTCCGCCGCCGTCTCAGCGTTGGCGACCAGCCTCCAAAGCCAAACGGCGGAAATGCTTCTTCTCAGGCTGTGTAATCTTTTGTCGTCATAGACGCTCTTTTGTTGTAAATGGCTATTACTGGACATAGGAAGGAAGGAAACCACCAGATAAGACACATGGGGGATACGACAACGAGGCTAAAAATTAGCACGTGTTGTTGCCGTAGTGATAAAAAGAAATGTGTATAAATTAAAAGAGAAAAAAGGAAAAAAAGGAAAAAGATTTAAAATATGAAGTTACATGAATTATACACGTCAAGGGACAAAGCGGAGGGCAAGACACCCCACCCCGAAGGACGACCCAGAAACCGCGGTATGGCCGGAGACCAAAATTACACATACTATACTGAAAACCGGATACACGGTGCCAACCCGACCTTCTTTACAATATTGGGGAGAGAGAAGGCTGAAGGCCCGAGAGAGACCCCAGAGTAGGCGGTAATTGTTATTGTTTTTCAATTGCTAGAACTAAAAGAACAATTTGCGTCTCTTCAACAACAATTTTTATTATGTGCTTTTTCAATTTTAACTTGAATTCTAACAAATCTTTGAAAAGTTTTTACAACTTTTTCTTCTGTAAGCCTGACATAGGGGAAACTGGGGCACCACCAAACACGGGGTACCACCAAACACTGCGATTTTTTAATCGGATATTGGATATCAGAGGATAAGACCGGTAGGAATTTATAGGCACTATAGGGATGCTTGTCCACTGAAGGAATGGTCGAGATAGTCCAAGTAGTTATAGAAATAAAAATTAGTGTTTGGTGGTACCCCGTGTTTGGTGGTGTCCCAGTTTCCCCTAGAGTATAGGGGAAGTGGGGCAGCTTTGAACTTGTGCTTTTTTATTCTATTTTTAAATCGAATTGAGTCTTATCAATTGAGTTATTATTTGATGATGTAATTTAGCCTTGCAATTGGTTTACGGAGTTAAATTATATCATGATAAGGTCCAGTTTCTTTTGAAAATAGGGGGAAAAGCACAATTTCAAAGCTGCCCTAATACAAAAGTACCCTACTTCCCGCTACAACAACCGGCCGGCAGGCTGAATCTGGTGTTTATTCATTTTTGGAACCAAGGATATTCAAATCATCTATAATATCTTGTCTATCTTGTGAACAAAAGCTCTATCGGAGACGTTGACTGAATCTTAGCATAACTGTAGCTGTGTCTATGAAAGAGTTCCAGATAAAAGTGGTTGGCCCTCAATTCGGATAAAGAGAAATAATTCAAAATTCTACAATTAAATAAAAAAAAAACTATATGAAAGATTTTACGAAAATTGTGAAAAATTGCATCATGCATTTTGCAGTGTAAGAAGACCTCAATACAGTGAAAATAATGCGATAAACTTAACAGTATGCGTTAAAAGAGATAGGGAGTGTGAGTCGCTGGTGCTCAAAGCGGCCAATTTCAACACATAGATAGAAAAGTAATGTGTCATTTGGAACTAACTGCCGTGACTGCGTAACTTTGTGTTGAAATGATCTCTCTAGAACATTCCAAGTGTGTAATTATATTCTTAATCTTATACACCATACCTTTCACTTTTTCAGTATCTTTCCAACCAAAAAAAAAGAAACTCATCCAACCCATCTTTTATTTCCTTTTCCTTGAGTTCCCAAAAAGAGATCTCGAAAAATATTCATTTCTGGTGAATGAGGAAGATTATTCTCTGAAGCATCGCACAAAGAAAGCATATCATACAGAAATACCATTAATTTATGCGTGATAAACATAAGGAGAATCCATTATAGTCTCAACATTTTAGACTTGTCCTCAATGTCATGTAAAATTATAATCAAGAAAAGTCACATTTGAGTTACAATGTTGAATAAAGTGTTCAAAGATATTCTATGGTAGTTAACAGTCTATTAATGACAGGCTTCATTGTCGATAGAGTGAATTTCCCAAGAAAAGGTAGATTGGCGTAAACAAGCAAAATTAGCAGATAAATCGCATATTAGAGAAAATTAAGAAATGTCACAGGATTGAGAGTTTAGGGAAATTCCACGAAGTCTAATCTATTTTGATGATGAGCCGTTCTATTTTCACCCTATGTCTTCGATGAGGAAATAATTGCTTGAGAAACAGAGCAGAATGTGAGTGGAGGAGCACAATAAGAATCTCTGCCACACCTAATCAAAATGCGTCTTTTTGGAGTCTCACTTGGAGAGGTTACACTCTCAATCTGACAAAAAAGTGGGACTCATAGTACAATTGTTAGCATAATGTAGAAAGTGCGGCACACTCAGAAGACCAACTTATCAATTTTTGAGGGGTTTAAATACATCAGAAAATCTGACATGCTTGCTATTGTGGGTTACAATTAGAATGCGTTCTATTTATTTTGTGGCAACTTTTACTATTGCACTATTTTTAGATTTACTGTTGCTTTTGGAAGTCAATTTATTAATTTTTTAACCGATAGGTTACATTTGGTTTTTTGAAAACATTTTCAAAGAAGTTAAATATCCATAAATGACCTATCTTTCTCATATTTACATTTATTGTTTGTTCCTATGCTTTTATCTCATGCCAGAACATTCTAGAATGATCATTTCTCTACTAATTTTAGATTTTAAAATGCTTTTGTGATTTATCAATCAATATGATTTCTAGTAGCAGTACGCGTACGCACCAAAAGACCATGCGAAAAACTAATTCACGGAGAGTTCTATCTCGTAAATTCGAGCATTCCGCAAAGCTGGGACGTTTTGTGATCTCTTTTTCAATTCTGAAAATATTGTTTATAAGTAAGTTTATTTTATAAGTATAATACCGGGTTTGTATGGATTTAGAAAATACTTCAAAATTACTAGGCGAATAATTCGTAAATATAAACGTACCTATGACCAGAAATATCGCCATTTTGAACTATATCACTTTACTGGGATCATTTTTTAACCGATTTGATTGAATTTGGATTTTTTGGAAAGGTATTGAAATTTCGAATCCGGCTGTATCGGTCTTCATCGGTTAAGTACCGGTAATTGAATCATTTTTTTTTAGAAATTTTTATTTTTTTATTTGATCTTAAGTTTTTTCCCGAGCTGGAGGTCAAATTAAACAATTTTGCGTTATTATATAATAATATTTTAATAATTTAATAATTTTCAATAATATTTTATTGATCAATTCGATTTTTGACAAACCGATGTGATTTTTTGACTAACCAAAATGCTAATTCTAGTCTGCAGATTTAATAATCTTCATAATTGATTTTTTCAAGAATCTAAAGAAGTATTTTTCCTTATTTCAAGTATTTTGAAGGACTCTTATTGCCCCTAATTATTAAGGAAATAAATGCAATTCTGTCCCAGAATTAAAAACAATACAATTTATTACAATCGTCTTATCACAATTTGAGCTTATTCATTTTGAATATTTCATCATTCTATTATCAATTATTCACTTCGTGTAATATTACGAAATTAGAAAAAAGACTAAAATCCGTTGTTTAGAAGATACACTCAGTTTTTCAAATCAATTGTTTCTCCACTTGAGACTTGGTCAATTGAAAATGTGGCGTGGAAAATAACGTGTAAATGAATCGTGATTGGTTTGCTCTTTTAAAGTAACAATAATCCCAAGCAAATCACTTGGAAAATGACGTCAAACTTAGTGAAATTGCGGGAGAATTCTCGGGATGTCTATTGTAAACTCAAATGAAATGCATCTGTATTTAAAAAGAAGGTGGACGTGACAGAAGCAACGCATTCAACAATGCTTTTACAAAATGATTGCGTGAGGCTGGACACTATTATTGACTCATTCGAGATCATAAAAATATGTTAAGAATCTTGTTGATTATTTTTCACACTGACTCTTGGCTTCTTTAACCAATAACATGATCCAGTGCTACATCGAAGAAGAAAATCTTCGATGATTTTTGCGAATTTTCATATTATTCAGCTAAATGTGCTGGCAAGATCTTGGCTTAGCACGTGGTTTTCTCAAAGTTTACAAGCTCGGCGGATTTGAGAAATGCGCAATTTCTCACAGATATATTTTTTTGCAAGAGAGAAACAACAAAAATCAGTAAATACCAAATCGTCTGGTTAGAAAATAAAATCTGCGAATACATTGGAGAGCACCTTCTCGTACGATTGCTGACGTAATTTTAAATTTTGCTGATGGACTTGTTGGATCAAAAGCTTCTTATCATAATTTTCTTGCAATCTCTGGAGTTGGATTTGGAGTGGGTGGAAGTGCCGGAAGGACAGTAAATTGTCTCAGAAGAGGCGGAATTTGTGCGAAAATTTATTTATCTGCCCTTTCAAGTCATAAATCATTTGTGTTAGATGAAAAATTTTAAATAGAATTTCACCACAGTCGCAGCTGCTGAATGGTGGGAGCTGTGAGCTTTGCCAGCAAAACCGGCTGGTCGCGGCGTTAATAAAAACTTAAAAGCTTCCTCACTAAAAATATGGCTTTATACTTTATAATTAATAAGATATCAGTATATAAATTTTAAGATTTTATGTAACTTTACTACCAGGATTTCTTGCGTTAAGTATTATTAAAATAATGTGAGATTCTGATGTTTTGTCACATTCATATGGTAAGGTGTTTAATATTACTTCACGATTTTACAAAAAAATTAGTAACTTTAATCTTTAGATAGAAATGTGTAAACGTATGGGTGAAAATGGGTTTACTTTAAAAAGAGAAGTAGAGTCAGCATTTTGGGTACATTTGAGCTCTTAACTATTCGAATTTTGTAAGTTTTCGTCACTAATTTTGTAACGATATCTTTTAAAGTAGGATAAGATAGGGTAATTCGGAATCACGTCTATTTTGGAATTTTGAGATTGGTCAAAGGGAAAAAGGAAACTACGAAGAAGTACAAGACTTTGCATTCGAGATTATTTCTTCGTTGTTTTTTTCCTTTTGTCATCTTAAACTGTTAGGAAATCTCACACTTCCGAATTACACATGATTCCAAATTACCTCTCTTACCCTAGTAATCTATGTAGAGGAGCATTTCACCAAATAAGACAATTATTATTTCATTATTCTAGCTTACAACAAAATACATATTTCATAATTCATATTTGGGATCTTTATTGGTTTTATACTTCTATTGATTTTTTGATTTCAATATAATGGATCAAATTAGATAAATCTTAGTATTTAGAATGTACGACATGTTCAAAGATTTGCGAAATACGGTCAAAGGAACAACTATTTGCATTTTAAGAACACGTGTCATGACCTGTTGGCACCCTTATTATTAATCGTATCGGGATATATTGTTAGAATGTGATCCCCTGTTGGAAGAATCTGCTTAGTCCATTGTAGACCACCCAGAATCGCCTTCCCCGCGATGTGGATGCTTCTTCCGTTCCCCTGGAGTTTTTTGGGTAGAGGCGGTGCATTATGTTACGTTTTATCACAGTGAAAATGTTTTTCGTGACATTCAGTTGCTTCCACCGGGCGGGACTTGAACTCGCAACTGTGAGAGTCGAGTCAGAGATCTCATCTGCCCAATACCCAACGGTCTTGCCTATTGCGCCACTGACATCCCTGGTGTGTTACATGGAAAACGTCATATTATTTGAATTTTATTGGATACATATTTTGATAAATTGCCAATAGGTGGTCCCTGCTGAACGGGTGTTCGCTTGGCCCTAGCATTTCGAACAATGATCAGACCCAATTGAACTAAACAAATTTAAAAACTGCAGTTTTCCGTATAAAAATAAATAAGAGCTAGTTGATAAAGGTAAGGTTTCAACCGCCGGCGACAGTAAGGCTGCTGCTGTGCAGCCTTTTGAAATTTATCGACTCACACCTCATGGTGAGTATTCTCAGCAAAGAAAGAAAAATACAAATATCCGACATTGCGCACGTACACATAAATGGTGAGTGGTTCGATTTGGAGATGTGAGCCACAAACAACATGGACGACCGTGTATGTATACGAATTTGCTTTATATGTATGCGAATGGGAGCCGCTTGAGAGAGGTATCGGCCGAGGTGCTACGTGAATTGCGCTTTAGTCGGAATTCAACCATCAAAGGGATTGTGTGTAAAATGGAGCGGTAGCTAAATTGAATGAAACATCGGCCTTTGTCCGCTATTTTAGCGTTTATTTAACATCATTTTCGAAAATCTTGCGCGAGTTTTTGTGAGTGTTTTTGATTGAGAAAGGAAAAAAGAGCCATCGAGAGCATTTTGAGAAGGCTATTAGTGCAGATATTGGATGTGCAAAGAAGTTACAGCAGTGTAGAAAATACGTCAAAACCCACGAAATTGGTGCAGCAGAGAGAAGAAGAAGAAATCGATAAAATTATTTTTTTCTTCCTCTACCAAAACTACATTGTTTGTTTCCAACACATCAGCCAGATCCATTTGGAGAACATTTGGTTTTGATTCTTTTTCCTAAACATCAAGTTTTCGATGACAGATTGACTCCAAAAACCGAGACTTTTGAGAGATATTTCCAAGGAGGAGAGAAAGAAAAATTGGAGCATCCCCTAAAAAAAAGCAGATTATATTGGAAAAAAAATCAGAAGTCATTTGACACTTTTCCGTCAATTGACCGATGAGGAAATTCTTGAAAAAGTAGAAGCGGCAAAGGAATTTAATAAGGAAGAGCTCGATTTTGAGAGTGTTTGAAATACATTTCATCATATTTCTTCACTTTCTCGGTGGAGAGCAGAATAGAGAAAAACACACAGAACATCTCTTTGACAAAGAACAAAAATAAAAAGGTCCGCTCGCAACAGAAAGACACCTTTGAGGAAGATTATAAATCTCACAATCTCCTAGTGACTCCTTCAGAGATCAGTTTTTCTTATATATAGTAATTGTCCAGTTTAATAAGAGCGACATCCGTGATACAGTACAATCTTTGATACCTTCTTTTCACTGTTGATTAGTTTTTTCTTTCTTCGATAAGAACGGTTTTTCTTTTTGCTGAAGAACTTGTGTGTGCATTTCCCAACTATTTTTGAATATTGTAAAAAAAAAAGACCCCAGTTCTGTGCATTCAACAATATGGTGGAGCGAATTCTGGAGGAATCTGACGTGAACGTCATTTCCATAGCGAATGGTGAGTACCTTCTTTTTTTGTCTTGTCACATCACATCATCAGTTAATTCGCGTTCTCGCGAGGCGGCCGTTTCATCTGCCGCCTCAGCTCACAGCTCTGGGTGGGCATGCAAAAAAAAACGGATTTTTGGGGACCTTCCCATATCCTTTACTACGATGTAGCTATTGCACCGTGTTGTGCATCATCCGGTACTTTTCCGTAGCCCTATGTTTGGCCGTTGGGACCACTGTGAGGAACAGATGAGGGAATAATCGTAAATTTTATCGGTATATGTACCTTTTCCATCGTTTTTCCTCTTGCTACGCAATTCCGTTGAGATGGTATGAGTGTAGTGTGCGTCAAATTCAAGTTTCTCCCAAAGAGAAGGTATGAGCGAATGAATCCGAAAGAGTCTTATTGGATTTGCCTTTGGTGTAAGAGAGAAAAAGACAAAACCGGGTTTGATTGGCAGGGTTGACAAAGCCGTTTCCAACTGAATTTGGCCCTACTTGAAAATAAAACGACGCTAAAGGAAAGGGTGGTTTGGGGGTGACCTTCGAAGGAACAGAATAGGTCCTATCAATTGACTTATTAATTTTCGAGAACAACACCAGAGATATCACACAAAACGTTCATATAATATATGAAGAATTGATTGAATGGTTCTATAACGAACATACATATAAGAAAAGCCCCTATATAGCAAAACAAAAGAAGTACCAAAAGGGAAGAGTGAATATATATCGAACAGCTGGTTCCTATTTCTGTCCTTCTGAGAATTACCCAGAAATTTTCTTTCACACCTAAATGCATCAAATGACTAAATCAGTTTTCATGGGGAATTTTCCTCAATTGACACATAAAATGAGAAATCTAATGTCATTTTGTTTTTTAGGGGAATGATTAGTGAAATTTGTCAGTTACAAAAACGGTAAAATAGAAAAAAATAAATGAATAAATTGTGCCAATGCACAAATATAAAAAAGGGGTAACAAACCGAAAAAATACTTCGCTGAATGCTCGTATTTACAAATTTATTAAAATGATCTATACTAAATAATAATAATAATGGGCCTTATTATATTATATTGTCAATAGGCTTGGGTTAAGCCTTACTCGCCTTATACGGACTTCAGACCTAAGGCTTAGCAATATGGCTTAACTTATCTTATTTCTTATCAGTCAAGGTTTTTGCAAAAATATGACTTAGGATTGAATATTATGGGTAAATAACTCTGGTTAATTCTGAAAAATCAATAAAACTGGTTACTGTTTTGAAATTTAAGACTTTCAGAACTGGGCTAAACCTAAAGTCTGAAGCCAGCATTAGGCGGTCTTCAGACTAGAGTTCCCAGTTCCCGAAGATTCCAAAATCATAAATAGCGAGCAATTTCATTGCTTTTCGAGAGCCTAATAGGTAATTTGTCTTTAACAATCCAATCCTAAGTTAAATGTTTCCGAAAAATCGTGATTGATAAGGAATTAGAGGAGTTAAGCCATTTGGTTAAGCCTTATGCCCTAGACACACTTACGACTTAAGCCGAGAGACGACTTAGTGGAAAATTATGGAAATGTAGTTTAACCATTATTTCTAATATAATGACGCTAAGCCCTCTCTCGGCTAATCCTCTAGTCTGTCAAGGCCCTTAGGTCTGAAGCCCGTATTACTCACAGGAACCTCTAAATAAATGTTTAACCCATTCCTTACCATGGTATTACACATCATACGCAAATTGAGTGATTTTAGATGATTTATTCCTGGGCAATTGTTATCCGAATTGCTGTCGAGAATGGATTTTTAGTAACTTTAGTCCTTCAATTACTTGGGAAAATAGCCCGACAGAGTTGACAGTACATTTTGTTATTGTTTTTTTTGCTTCACGGAAGGTCATGCAAAATTTTTGCTCAAAATGGCGGACGGAAAATTTGACCTCCCATCGAATTTGTTGAAATTGGCCTTTTTTCTCTTTCCTGATTTGAATTGTGGTTGCCGATTTGTTTTCTTGGATAGTTACTCTACCTAAATCTATAGACTTTGTAGTGAATTAATGTAAAAAAAAATAAAATCAGTTAGACCGTCTTTAGACTGGAGGTTTAGTCCAGTTCCGGAGGTTTTCAAAACCTTAAACAGCAACCGATTTTATTGATTTTTCAAAATGTAATAGGTCATTTGCCCTTAATAATCCAATCCTAAGTCAAAATTTTCACATTCATGTCAAATAAGACATTAGAGAAGTTAAGCCATATGGCTAAGCCTTAGGTCTGAAGCCCGTATTACCGTTAAAACGTGTGTTTAACAGCGGCTCCCCGCGCCCCAATAATAGATAATATTTTTTTCTTTTCAAAAAATTAATCTTTTAATCTGTAAGAAACTAATTCCAAAATATGAACATTCTATCTCAAGTATTTCTAGTACATTGACTGAATGGGTTAGGAAATATTACTGAAAATAATTGACTATTTGAAAAATTGGTTACTCCTAATAATGGCATTCGAAGCCTGGTTCTAAGCCTAATTTCAAATATTTGAAATAAGAATATGTTTTGTAACGAGTAATTTAACCATAGAAAGTTAATCTGAATGTACTTTTAGTTTTAAATGAAACAAGTTCGCAAGCATCCAGTATGTAAATAGGTCTGGATTTGATCTTTATTTTTTTGTTCTAAAGAAATGAATAAAGAATCAAATAAAAGGATTTTTGGTTATTGAATGTAGAAAAAAGGACGCTACTTTTACTAAGAAATTTCATTCTGATCATAATTATTATTTTACAATTTCTTTTTTTTTGTAGTTAGACCATACTTAATATCAAATTCTACATTAACTTGATTACTTAAGAGAAAGAGACCCAAAATCTTTGATATTTGAGATTGAGGGTAGTATAACTTAAAATGTTTCGAATTAACTTATTGAGCGAATAAGAGAGAATGAGAACCTTAAATTGACTGATACAATAACCTAGGGAAACTAGGGAAACTATAGTTCTTACAAGTGAGATTTCTGAATATGCAATAAGGGGATGGGGTTATTACAAGTTATTTGGAATTGACTGAACTGAATCTCACTGTAAGCAATTTAAACATCATTTATGCCAGAAAATTTGTGGTAATATAGAGGTAGTTCAATCAAATCCTTCTATAACAAAGCGAGTGCTCTACCCTTTAATCTATTTCGTGCCATGCCACATTTCGAAAAATAATTTCGTGTTAATTGTTTAAATTAACAAACTTGTCGAGCAGTCTAATATCAACTATTTCAGAAAGTTGTTTTTCTTAGCTTTAAACCTATTTATATATTTTTTTACAATAGATTTAAAATGTTTTATAAGTTGATTCAAGAAAGGATGGTAATGAGTTAAGAAAAAATAAAACAAAATAAAAACCGTTAGAATTTGTTGGAGACAATAAATCTGAGCCTAATTTAAATGGATTAAAATCGGAACATCGGATGCTTAAAGAAACCGACATCTATAAAATCTTAATCTTGAATCTCATACTGTATTATTTGTTCTGAAATTATTTTATTAATAACAATTTAAACCGATTAATAAAACCTGCTCAAAATAACCTTGGCTTGAGTACATTTGAATTTTTGAAAATTTTATCAATTGTTTGTTTATTGACGTATTCAACCAATTGGGAAAAATAGAACTTGTCCGAAATTTAAAATTTCTCATATCAATTTTGCGAATTGACAGGGGTTCAATTCATTCTGAGCAATTTATCAAGAGACCCCATGATAGATATATTTTTATTTTAAATAATTATATAATGTTAATGTCTAGGCTTTATTAAAAAACAATTTAATAAAGCACTTTATCTGTCTAAATTATATGAAAAATTATTTTATTATCTTTTTTGGTTCATAAAAAATTGAAAATTGTAAAAAAACCAAATAAAACATAGTTTTGGATGGGAAAGGAGGGGGTGGGGGAAACAAGACTGTCCTAGATAATGTTAACTTATGGAGGGGGGTCATCGAAGACTGGAAGTCGATATCTCTTACCGTTTGGCTTCTAGCCGTGTCACAAGTTGACAAAAAGTGGATTATATAACTGCTCTTTCTTTAAGTTCGAGCAGTAAAATATTGAAGGTATTGAACCCTTGTAAATTTTCATATGGTATATGTAGAGGAACCTGGGGCAGCACCGAACGCAGAGTAACACCGGATACTGCGAATTTTTAATTAGATAATAGATTACAGAAGACGGGACCCGAATAGATACTATAAGGATATTTCTCAACTGAAGAAATGTTCGTCATAGTCTAAGTTGTTTAGAAAAAAAAATCATACTGTTCGGTGCTACCCCATGTTCTTTGGTACCTCGGTTTTCCCTACTCAAATTTAGTGTTATTTGTTTTGAATACTTAAGGCTAATAATCTTTTATAATAATAAAATAATCTCCACAAGATATAGAAAAATAAAAAAAAGAGATGCACTTTCGAGATATTTCATAAAAAATACAAAAATACAAGGTAAAGAATATTTATGGCAGGTTATGAAAACTTATCATCTGATAAAATTTGCGCGGCGCTTATTTTGTTCAATTATGTGATCATCACCAATTTAAATGATCTTTCTTAGAGAAATCTAGTGATGTCTTTTGTGACTTCAAAAGAAATTATCCTCCGGGTGGGGGGGGCGGTGAGTGAAGGTTATGCTAATGATCCTAGGATCGACTTAATGGGGGGTCCCCTTAGCTCTTTTGTCCCTATCTCTAACAGGTTCGCCTGTAGACGTTGCGTCATTTTCGCAAATCGTGAGATCAGATGAAAATTTTGAAGTATCGATAAATCAAAGGATTACATATATTGCCCGCTCTGCAGAGTTAGAGCAATAAAAAAGAGAGAAAATTCTCTCTCTCATCGCGAAAAGCGCAGAGACATCGACGAATGGCTTTTTGGTGTGTTTTGCAAGGCCAAATTGCATAATTTTCTATTTTGCGGTCGATGACACGAACACAGTTCAGAGCGTTCATCGCTTCAAATCCACTTCTCGTTGCATTTATATCAAATTTTAATTGAACACCATACAATTTATTTCCCATTCTCTTGACATTTGATGTTTAGAGCTTATAGCTCTTTTTTTTTTACTTCTCCTCTAATTCACAATTTATACCTCACGATCATAGAGGGAATTCATCTCGAAAAACTAACATTTCATTTCCGTTGTATATCTGCGGGAAAATATCTATATATTTTACTGGAAAATCTCCGTGTGCAATCAATCGATATTGAAATTGGGCAGAAAGAGGTAGAGGGTCTAATGGAGGCACCAGAAGCGAATTGGAATTATGTATCTACTCATTAACTTTTGGGACATAATTTTAGGAATATTCATTTTAAAATCGATTATACAGGAAATGTTGAAGATTTATAAGATACAGCATTATCTATTCAGAAGTCATTTGGACGACTTGATAGAATTTTGTAAAGCAGATTTGAAGAAGATGGTGTTCTTCCATCGAAAGAAGAACACCAGAAAGTTCTTGGTTATATATTAAATATTTTAATCTTTTAACATTAAGTAATCTTGAAATTTAATCAAATTGAAATGGTTCAAAAACTACTGCTTATTCATTGAACAAATGAGGTCTTCAACTTTTGCATTCTTGCATTTTATTTGGTTAGATCTATAACTTTGATTATACTCGCAAAATGGATTATTTTAATCTCGATTTTCCATCAAAAGAAACTAACACAAATAACAGCCAATAGCATTTAGCAGAAGTCAGCCATGTTTTGTTCGTCTGCTATTCAAAAACTTTTAATTTTTTATATGTGCTTAATCATTTTTTATTGGCTAGAATTTTATTTGAAAAATCCATGAGAAAAATAACTTTTCTAAGATTTTGTATTATTGGTATTCTTAGGGAGAGGATGGGGCTACATTTATATACGATTTTTTCACATATTTCTAAAGGAAGTTGGGCCTTTCTATAAATTAATTTAGATCCATAATAAATTGTTTTACAGTAGACTCTCGCTCAATCGGCTCTTTCTCAATCGGGCGAAAAATTTTGTTGACAATTTTCACGTTTAATTATGCAGCTAATTTGCTCAAATTTGCTGTAGTTCTTCCTATTTCATTGTGATTCTTTATAATTGAGTGGTTTTTGTGGAATTTACAGGCTTTGACGCCCAAATCTATCGATAAACCGAATGACATTTTGCCCAAAATGCCCAATTGAGAGAGAGTCTACTGTATCTATATAAATTAAATTATGTTAAAGTCCAGTTTTCTTTAGAAATATGCGAAAAATTGTTTATCAATGTAGCCCCACATCTCAAAATAGCCTCACTCCCACCTTATCCTTTTCTGATGGTGTTTTGATTTTTTACTTCACAGAAAATTTGTTAGTAAAATTACAAATCTCATAGTAAATCTTCATAGCATTTTGGTACTGAGAAAATATCTAAATTAAAGCATAAATCACACCTAATTAAATATTCAATTCCATTAAATTTTTTGTTGCTTGGCTAAAGATTTGAAAGTGTGTATGTAAAGCTTGTATACAACGCGTAAAGATTAAAATATTTAATTATTTAATATTTAATTTTAATTATTTAGACGATTAAATTGTTATACGGTCCACAGATTTAAGGCTTAGCCACGGCTTAGCTTTTACAATATCTTTTATTTTCTTTCAAACATTTTAATTTAAAATGTATTAAGAGTAAGTAATCCATTCGATTTAAAAATAATCACTAAAATTATGCGTTTTTTGAATTTCTAGACCTTCTGGAACCGCATTAAACTTAATCGGATGCGAAATTTAAGCTTTCTTTAAATTTTGTTGAAAACTGTTCAACCTATAAATTCTGAAAATCATGAAACAAAAGGTTATATAAAACGTTATTTCTGTTAATTATTTATTTATTTCATTTATTGTGCTTACACTAGAGTCCTTTTCAAGTAATTATATGTTTTGCATTTATGCGGCCACCGCCGTCTTTCATTTTAATTAAATTTTTTCACTTTAATTCACGTTATTTCACTTTAACTTCAAATTACAAGTCTTTAATTTTGACCCTAAATGTTTCCCTTAAATTTTTAAGGTGTCTAATAGGGGTACTTCTTTGAAATAAGTTGGAACAATTTTTCATAAAAAGAATCGGTTTCACATAGTCGTTGAGGCCCTAATTCCCCGATAGAAAGTTAACAACAGGTAAAGAGTTAACAACCTGATTTATTTAATATTAGCTTAGTCAATTTTCTAGTACCCTGAAATTAGTAAAAACTAATGAAATTATGAGACTGGGCTTACAAAAGAAATTTTTGTATTTGTTAGGTTTAAAAATAATTTATGAATAATTTCAAAAATAAAGCGCTCTTATATCCGATAACCAGGTGGCAGCCAAAATCCCGAAAGCCAAAATTCCGAAAGCCAAAATTCCGTAAGCCAAAATCCCGAATTTTGAAAATCCTAAAAGGGGTGAAATTATATGGAGGAAAATGTTTAGAATAATTTCATAGGACGAGATTTCCCTTTGCCTCCAGCAAGCGCGGCTGTAATCATGGGAGTAGCTGTGACACTTTTCAGAATTCGGGATTTTGACTTTCGGGATTTTGGCTTTCGGGATTTTTGCGTTCGGGATTTTGGCTTTCGGAATTTTGGCGTTCAGGATTTTGACCGGGACCCCGATAACCGTATCCAAAAATTACATTTCTGAAGGAAAAGAGGAACAAGGAACAGGAGGGCATGGGGGTAATGTCGACTTCAGACTGGAGGTTTAGCTCAGTTCCCGAAGGTCTCATAAATCTAAATAACAAGCAATTTTATTGATTTTTCATAATCTAATGAATCATTTGCCCTTATAATCCAATCTTAAACAACAATTTTTTAAAAAATTGTGCCTGATTGAGAATTAGGACAGTTAAGCCAGATGGCTAAGGGCCTTGACAGACCTGAGGATTAGCCGAGAGACGGCTTGGTGTAGTTATATTAGAAATAATGGTTAAACTACATTTCCATCATTTTACACTAACTAAGTCATCTCTTGGCTAAAATCGTAAGTGTGTCTAGGGCATAAGTCTTAGGTCTGAAGCCGGCCTAACTTTGGAAAGATTTATCAGTGATCAATCCCTTACACGAAATAACGTAACTCTAACTGACCCTTAGTAAATTAATTACTTTATGAACCGATGGGTTTACTTCTCAAGAAATTGTTTATTTTTGTCAGAAAAAATTATAATTTTTTCAGTAAAAAATTTTTAAAGTGCATTGAATTTCTGCATCCACTTAATGGTGTTTTTTTATTCAAATGTTTCACTTTAAATGCTATCAGACACGAATATGACTCTTGATGACTTTAATCTAAAGTCGAGACACGAAAATTGCTTTGCCTAATTCATAATTTCCTATTCATTTGCATATTGCATTCAAGTGCAAGAATATTTTCTTATCTTTCGAATAAAGTTTATTTAACTTTCCAACTTTGAAAAAAAGAGCTACGCACAGTGCTTTAAAGGTAGAGAAAGGGTTCAAATTTAGTCAAAGATCCTCATCTATACTTTTCCCCTCGATCCAACTCTGAACTTAACTGAAAATTGAGCTCTGATGAGAATTTGAGAAAGAAGGGAAAAATTTACAAACTGGTTATTTGAGTGTGTGTTTGATATAATGCACTTTGTGCATTTTATGTGAAAGAGAGGGACAATGGGGTCGTGGATTTCAGTGAATGTGTTCTCTCTTGAAGTTGAAAAAGTATGGTGATGTAAATGCATTTTCCATCTATGTAGAGTTGCAATTGAATTTTTGCATCACGAGTTTTTCCACCCATGATTTGAAATGGTGAAAGATGATGAAAAGTGCTGGATTTCTCTCGTCCAGTTTGCACAAAAAAAAAAACTAAAACATTAAATACACATGATTTTCTTTAGCAATTTCCTCTGACACTCCCTTGTTTTCTTGTCTTTGGCAGTTTCTCACGCCGAAGTTACGCGTTACAGCAGCGAGGAAATTTCTGGAAATGAATCCACGGAGACGCGTGTCCTTACGGAAACGGAGAGGCAGGCTGACTTTAATCGGCACAAGGAGGAAATGAAGAGGAAGCGCCGCAAGAAGAACCGAACCAGCTCGTCTCTCCAATCATCCACCTTTCAGGGTAAGTTTAAATTTAAACAATTCCTCAATATTGCTATATATTCTCTCTAAATCTCCTGTAAATTACTCACACGAACTTCCTCTACCTTTTCCAATAAAATGAACGCTTGTTGTTTACAAAAGAAGCCTTATTCCCTATCTATTTGATGTAATTCGGATTTTATAATCACTGATACTGTTACTTTAAGAGCGGCTTTATTGCCAAAGATAAGAGAAATAAGCCGAACTGGTACTAGATTTCTTGGAATTGTTTGAAAATTTAGACTGTAAATAATCATTTCATAACAAAAACCGCTCCTTAAATCTCAAATCACTTAAAACTTTTAGCATTTTTAAACATCCAAAGAACTGTATAACACAACTTAGGGATTTCATGCATTTTAAAGACTTATGCACAAGCTGTGAAGCGGGTATATTGGCATTTTGCCGCAGAGGTCGGTCGTGAGGTCGGCGGCACACTCAGAAACTTCAAGAGAAATAAAATTTATTTATTTAAAAGGATGTTGCTTTAATAAAAAAAGTAGACAAAGCGTCCCATTCTCTGCAAAATGCTCGAAATCATGACTTAGAAGGTATACCACAAAAATGCTTTCCATGATTTACTCTTTACCGGTTCATAACTAATTTTGATCGTTTTATATATCACTCTAAATATCCTCCAAAATATAGCTTAGGAGTAGCCAGGAGTAGAACAAATAATTTTCTAATAAAAATCAGTTATCGGTTCGTAATAGACTGGATCTGATTTAGACATCTCAAAAATTCCAAGACTACAAGGAGTCGATACATGACCCTTTTCGGTTAAGTAATACGCTTTTTCTTAAGTCTCTTTGACCTTTGACTTTGAAATATCCCTATTAAGAATGATTCAGGTGGATTTTTGTCGGCATATTAACGGTTCTTATAGGCTTATAGGGGATCCTACGAAGGTCCCGAGTCGGAATTCGGAATACATATAACTCAAAATCGAGGGATTATATATGTATACTGGTCTCTCTGTGGAGTTCGAATAGTAAAAAATAATAACAGACTCATTACAATGTTGAGAATCGACCGTCCTTACTTCTTTACGTTTTTATTGGACCGAGATTACGACCCTTAGTTGTGCCCATCCTCAGGGCTTATATACAATTTCTAAATTATGAAAATACAATTTAGAAAAGCACTTGAAATAAATAACAGTTGATCACCAATATTTTTTATTAGTCAATCATCCACTGCTGATAGATGAAGAGAGCAATGTATAGTGTAATTTAAAGTTGATGGTGATAAAATTTATGTGTACAATTGTTCTCTCAATTTTTGATGTGAATTGTTGAAGAATTTATTTAAAGTGCTCTTCAGTATCTACTGCATTTTGGCCCTGAAGAAGGTCCCAGCCAAGTACAGAAATGTCGGCTAATAAAAACATAAAGAAGAGTAAGAAACTTTAGACCGATATTCTAACGTTTATATTAACCAGATTGAAGAATCTTCAAAATTCTTCAATCAATACAAGATTAATGAAAAGATGATTTTTAGAAAATACGATTAAACAAACCCATGTTTAGTCCTGTCAATATAAATTTTGTAAAATTATTTCTCACTATTTTGTCATTTTTATTAAAAAATAAAAGAATGATTTTAAAAAAATAATAAATGAGGCAAGCATAGATGGATCCTGGAATATAAAAATGGTCATATCATATACCTTACATGTGACTGCCTCAGCCTGTGTAAGGCAGTATTATTTCAGAATGCTGTTTTGGGATAGAAGATACCCCGGTTAAATTCGGAATATATCCAAAGAATACTCTTATACGTAATGGGCTTTTTGGACTCTCGATTTAGCATTGTCTATTTTTTCTTTTAGATATCGCTCCCTCGTTAAAATCTAAATTTAAATGTAACCCATTTAAGAAGTTTTACATTTCCATTTTTAAACCACTAATGTTTGCCTTGTTTCGTATTTGGAGCCTTAAGAAATTTGCATCTTCAAGGATCTCTATCGCAGAATGTAAATCACTCTTTAAAGATAAATTTACATACATACACAATGAATTTCTCAGTTAAATGATTAATCTTAACATCTTTCAATAAGCCTACAGAAACTCATTCATGTTCTTTAATAAAGATCCTTGACTTTACATCACAAAACTTATTTGAGTCAATAACTTTTTTGAGTTCAATACTTTTTTGTATTGAACCTCAATACAATTAATCTAAAATAGGAATGTTGAATTTCAATATTTTTTTCGGGATAACACCTCATTGTGCAGCAAGCCAATTTCGCGATTTTTTGAACTAAAATATATTAGCTCAGGAATTAATCGAAGTCCTACAAAAAGTAGGGGGAGGCTTTGATGTTTCGCATACAAAAATGATGTCCAAGTTAAGTAATTTTTTCTGACTACAACACGAACCGTATCAATTCACCAACTATGCCAAAAAAACCTCTTACTTACTAGGTTCAAAATCCTATCTCACAAAATCCTGGGAAATCCTCACATTTTTCTCTAGAAGAAAATGAAAATTTAATGGCGATTTGTCCGATAGTTCAATCAAGTTTCTATTTTCGCATATAATTTACATCACTCAAAAACGTCCCATTTTCACCGTAAATTTTGCACCCGACATTAAAAGTTACACATCATTGTTTAGACGGAACTCTAGTCTATCTGATTAAATAGTTTATGTGAGGAATAATATCTTTTAATATTACTTTTATGAAGATTTGTAAAAGGCATAATTTTATACACTGAGGAATCCATTTTCTTTCTTTGATTTTCAAATTCCATGAAAATGTCACTTTGGCAACCCCAAAATGTATGTGGAAATTTGAAGGTTATGTTGCATTGACGTCCGCAACACACAAGTGAGGTTATGTTAGAACATTAAAATTATAGTGTTGCCAGATTCACTATGCGATACATAATAATTCTTAATATCCGATCGATGAATATGGGTCAAGTTTGCGAATTTTTTTCCACCCACAAAAACGGCCTTCTTCATTCCAAGAGGTTTTTATACAAATTTAAACCCTAATAACCCCTCTACATCCTGTGATAGTAGTTTTCCAAAAAAAGTGATATCAATTGTGCAAAATTGTACAAAATATTACACATTAAAATTACAGTTTTGCACCTGTTTTTAATTTTTGTTTCCTGAAACTAGGAAAAAAGAATTAGACACCCAATTTTTTCAGGAGAGGTGGGATTTAAGAGTAGCTATTAAAATATATAGCCATATGTGAGATTCATAAAGGAATACGGAAGAAATACGAAGTGTTTGATGGTAGCGTATATGCGAAACATCAAAGCTTCCCCCTATCCTAGATTTGTACATCTTTATAGTTTGTAAATATCCAAAAAAATGGGATTTTTATCGGTTTTAAGTAATTAAAAAAATGCTTTTCCCAGTATATCCATATTTTTTTTTGTACTCAGTGTTCCAAAAGATGCAAAAGAGTTAATTAATCTTTAAATTTAAATGTTGTCGCCAGGATATTTTTGAACTATTAACTATTGAAAATTTGAGATAAGAGTGATTCATCGATTGTTGTCGATCGATGATTGTCTAGCTTTATTTCGAACCTGTATGCATTGTTGTTAAGTAAAAGTTTAGGAAGTTTTTAAACTATTGCATTCAGATGATTAAAGTTAAATGTCATTAATATGCGCTCAAAAGTGAAATTTAAGATTTTTTATAAGTTAAATGTGCATATGATTTTCATAATTTAGTTCGGCTAAAGTACTGCTTTTTATCAGTAAATAAACCAAATTTATAATTTCATTATTAAAGATTTTTGAAATTGCTACCTTCAAATTTTAGTGCATAAGTCGGTTACCAAGGTAATGCTTTACGGTTTCCTGAAAAGTATTCACCTTTCAGAATTTGTGCACTTAGGTAAAATATCTTATGCTTTGTCATCCTTCTTTAAAATTGAGTTCAGGAAGATTTTGTGGCATTAAGATAATATTTGAGTAATTTACTGCTTTTAAATGCGAAGAGAAGTAATACCCGAAGCGATAATAATTAAGAAATTGTGGTTTAAGTTCTGCACTGTTGATGCCATAAGTCATCCAAAGTCGAGCTGCAATCTAATTCTGTTGGTCGATGTCTCAAGTGAAGACAAATTTATCGGTCAATCACATTTCATTTTGATATCTAGCACGTATAGCTAAAATATTCAGTTATAGAGATACCGCTTTAACATGCTTTTCCTTGGCGATATTTTCTTACATTCATTGTGGAAAATAGGAGAGTACTCGGAGTTCATAGAAGGTCATCCTATGCACTTTGACATTAAAGTGTCTTTGAAGGGGATATTGCTCTAAAAGGATTCCGTGTCCTTTAATCTTTTTGCAGAATTGTACAAGTTGACTGGAGAGATTTTGGGTGAAGGTGCTTATGCATCTGTCCAGACGTGTGTTAATATCTACACGGATCTCGAGTATGCTGTGAAGATAATTGATAAGATTCCTGGGCATGCTCGTGCTCGTGTTTTCCGTGAGGTGGAGACTTTCCATCACTGTCAAGGACATCCGGGTATCCTTCAGTTGATTGAATTCTTCGAAGACGACGAGAAGTTCTATCTCGTCTTTGAGAAGGTGAGAAAATTGATGATGCCTCCTATTTTGGTTGCCTTCAGGGAAATTTATGCTAATCTAATTTGTTGGTAGATTAACGGAGGACCTCTGTTAACGCGTATTCAGGAGTATGTGTGCTTCTCGGAACATGAGGCTGCACAGATAATCCGGGAGATAGCATCAGGTTTGGATTTCTTGCATAAGAAAGGAATCGCCCATCGTGATCTGAAGCCTGAGAATATTCTCTGTGTGCATCCGGACAAGTTGTGCCCAATTAAAATTTGTGATTTTGATCTTGGTTCCGGCATTAAGTTCACCACCAATATCTCATCACCGGCCGCAACGCCACAGCTATTGACGCCGGTAAGTCTAATTTTATCATAATCTCCCCTCGATGTTATTTATTCAAAAGTCAACTTCCTCAGAAATTCTTAAACTCTCTGAATCCTTTGTCCCCAAACCAAAGGTTTAGCGTGTTAGACCCCCTCAGAAAAGTTTCAAATCAACAACGCAATATCTTACGTCTACAATATAATCTTTTTTTTCTATTTTTGTCAAGTAATTTTCACGTATATTTAATGCTTGATGTGTGGTTGAAAATTATCTACAGCAAATGACATTCTTTCGACCCTGGTGCTATGTTATTTTTTGGATCTTCTTTTGTATGATACGGAATACCATTGACGGTTTGGAAAACCACCTTTTCGGGTTATTTTCTGCCCCATACTCAACGGCTTTCGTTGACGCAAATTTTTCGTGTTCCCATACAATCAACCTCTTCGCTTATTTCTCTCATTTTTTTCTCATTCCTTTTTGTTTGCTCCTCTGACTGTGATGATATTCCATTCTCAATTCTTTCCTCTATGCTGGTCATTTTCATCGACTGTATGGAAATTTCTTTTTCCCCTTTGATAGCTCAATTGTGGTGGACACCAAGTCATATGGAAATTTTTCACCAGTTTTTGGCTTCACGCTTTTTTGGGCTCATTAGCAAGTTTCTGGCTCTGTTTAGCTTCCAAAGAATTGGACTATCTCGAAAAGAACTAGGGCGCAATTTACTTTGGCAATTACCCTTGGTTAGGACCATCTGTAGTCCCTCATTTAAGAATTATCAAATTGGAATGGTGTTCAGCACTATCGTATATTGATCTGCACGAAATGTTTGGGTTTTTTCCACGGTTTAAATGGTGATACTGACTACTATCTATAAATAATTAAATGGTTTTGTTTACGTATATGACAAAAGGGAATTTATATAACATCAACAGAATTAATTTAGAAATAGTCGCGAATTGAGAGTTGTTGACGCATAATCTAAAAAAACAGTTTTAGATCAAAGGTATATTGTTTGTAATATTTTGTCAATAGTTATGTTCGTGCATTATATACATTAAATATAAAAAAATTAAAACTCTGCAATGCTTCATTGAAATGGTTGGCAAATAGAACTTGTTCAGTGAAATATTATTTTAGTATTTTTAATGGATTATATTTCGTCCGTATCTGTTGTCCTTTATTCTCAAATATTTTTTTCAACTTTAAAGTTTAAAACAATTCTAGAGTATTTATTTCTCAACCGATAAGAATAAGTTTGGATTCATTTGAAAGGTCTTTGAGTCTGGGATAATTTTCAGTCGGATAAAACTGTTTATGGACCTATAATAAATGGAATATTCATCCAAATACAGTTAAGGGCAGAATCACATTGACAGTAAAATGCTCACCGTATTTCGTTGTTTTACGCATTTTCATTCCAATTATTACGCAAATTTTCAATTACCGTATTACCTTATCTCATACTTGGTTGTACTAGGTGAAAGCAGTATAAGAAAATTGAATAAATAAAATGAAAATGCGATAAACGGTGAGCAAAAAAAACTGTATGACTTTGCTACAGTTTTTCGTACTGTATTTTTGCTCACCGTTTATCGCATTTTTGTTTTATTTCTTCAGTTTTCTTATATTATTTTCATCTAGTGCCACCGAGTATGAGATAAGGTAACACGGTAATTGAGGATTTGCGTTAAGAATTGCAATGAAAATGTGTAAATTAACGAAATACGGTAAGACTTTGACGGTGAGGATGAGCATTTTACTGTCAATGTGATTCCGCCTTAAAACTTCAAAACAATTGTGAACTGGATGCATTAGAACTATGAGAAGACAAGAAGAGGGTACGATGAACTTTTTTTCGTCATACCGGTAACATTTTTTAGTATAAAAATACATCAACATTTTTCTTGCTAATTTTAAACCCTTTTAGGTGTAAAATTAACTTGTAAAAGAGTAACTTTGACTCCTAATATACACCTAAAAAGGGTAATTATTTACACCGATTTCGATCCAATACCGTAGGGTAAAATTAGGGTAAGTGTGCCAAATTTCGGCATAGTTGCATGCAAGCGACAAAGTCTCAAGTTTGAAATGTAATATTTTCAATAAAAATTGAATATTTTTGTTACTCTTTTAAAAGGAGTGTTGCTTGGAACCTTGCAGACAGTTTATCATCTTTATTTTCTCTAAAATCATTCTTAATACATTTTAAAATGAGTAAAAATGTAGACACAGCATTGGTGGCCTATTTCGGCCACCTTCATTGTCATAGTTCTTTGCCCTTCGGGAATTCTTTCAATGTCTCTTTCAGATCATCTTCCTCGTCGAAGCGACATTTTTTGTTATTTTTTGCATTGTACAATCTCAAGAGTATGCAAAAATTAAAAATTCATGGAAATTAGAGGAACAAAAAATATGGCCGAAATTGCAAGCTGGCCGGAATTTGGCACACTTACCCTTAACATTTTCATAATGCTATTTTAACTTTTTTTTGGATTTCTCTCAGTAAATGAAAACATTAAAAAGTTACAATAAAAGTAAAGTAATGTAATTTGGGTACAAAAGAATAATTTTGAACAGAATCCAATTTTGAATTTATTGAGCACTAATAATAAAAATCAATTAAATTAAGACCGTTCAATAGCGATAAATTTTATTCACATATAATGAAATTATTAGTATTCATTTTTTTTTAAATTGAAGGTACACAATTTTTTTAGATAACCCATCTTCTAAAGAAATAAAATCAAATTAAATATACTTATTTGTTATTTTTATGGTTGATGCTTTTTCTCTCGTATTTTTGGTTGAATGCAGCTTGCAAGTATAAATAACTAAATAAATTACACTTGAAATGAAATATTTTGTAATCTAATTTAGTGAGCAAAAAATAAATTTGTCAGTTAGAGTTTAATTAACTTATTCGTCTCTTTTATGGTTTTATAAAATTGAAGGTGTGCAGAATGTGAATTTTATCCAGTGACACGTAATAATAAAATACAATGAATCATTTCAGAATAGTCCCAAAATATGATAAATTGCAATGGCACTAGATAATTCAATAATTGCATTATTAGTAATGTGATTATAATGCCATTCGGAATTTAATTAATTTAGGTCCAATTTGAAATTTCAATAATTTATAGCCTTTCCAAAATCTAAAAATCATGATAAATTTGTCCATCGTGACTGGGTATTTGCAAGAAATTATTTTCTCACTGAAAAAGCTGAAATCATATGGAATATATTAAAGAATTTTCGTTTTTTTTATAAAATGAATTGCAATTTTCTCACAAGAGAGACTCCCAATCAATTTGTCAATAAGAAATTCAACCAGTTTCTTTTTAAGTTGTCAGTGGTAAAAAAAATGTCGTTTTGCGATTCATTTGGCCAAAAGCTTAGCTCCTTATTTAGTTTGATGTTGAAAGGAGGAAAAAAATAGCTACGAGGAGAATATAATGTGTCTCTAAGCGAGGAATAAGATCTTGTCGGTTGTGTCACCTTATGGCTCCATCGACATGGAGATTATGTATGAGCTTTGTTACGAAATTCATATGAATTTGATGCAAAAATAGCTTTGGTGAAGCACAAATGCGCGACAACAGAAGCTTTTTGATGGAAGTCTGAATGGGAAAAATTGTAGAGAATCAATTGAAAAGGTTGGACTTTTCCATTTAACGTTCTTGAAATAGATGAAAATTGATTGATAACATTATTGTTGGGAGTATGATAGTGACTTTTGGAAAAAGGTTAACAGCACTTTATTTGTCCGGAATGCCATGATAGACCATTTGATGGGCATTTGGCTGAACTGCAGGAGGGAGAGTATAGGACTTTTTATCACTTTCAAACAAATAATAATATAACTGTGGCCGCGATAGAAGTGCAAAGTTATCTATGGGTGAGAGAAGAGTGGAAAAATATGGCAATAAAGGAGGGGAAGTCAAATAAATTGTGATATAATGCCATAATTAAACATTTTGCTATTTATTTTTAAAATTTTGGAACTTGTTTTTGTGAGAATTATAGAAGATGATTTTATTACAATGTAAGTCTCTTTTCGTCTCATGCCCTCTCTTATTTCCTCAATTTGTCGTAAAACTGTGACTAGAGAAAGTTCGCGGAGTGCTCGAACGCACAAATTCGGATAAATCCGAAAAACTCATTTAACTGGTTCATAAACTATACTTAAAATGGTAAGACGTCCATATTGAATTAGTGTAAGTGTGCCAAATTCCGGCCAGCTTGCAATTCCGACCAGCTTGCAATTCCGGCCACCTTTTTTGTACCTCGAATTTCCATGATTTTTTAGTTTTTACATACTCTAGAGATTATGCAATGCAAAAGAATAACAAAAATGTAGCTTTGACAAACGAGATGACGTGAAAAAGACATTGGAAGAATTCCCGAAGGGCAAGGAAATATGAGAATGAAAGTGGCCGAAATAAGGCACCAAAGCTATGTCTACATTTTTATTAATTTTAAAATGTATTGAGAATGATTTTAAAGTAAATAAAAATGGTAAACTCTTTACAAGGTTCCAAGCAACACTCCTTAAGCAGAAGGAATGAAAAAAATCAATTTCTGTTAAAGATATTAGATTTCAAACTTGAGACTTTGGCGCTTGCATGCAACTATGCCGAAATTTGGCACACTTACCCTAATATAAAATAAATTTTCATTAAAAGTTCATCGATTCATTATTGGTATTTTATCGGTTTTGGGTTTTGGGTCAAGTGGTAGAGTACTCGATCTAATGATGTAAATATCCGAAGTTCGAATCCACTTACTAGGATTTTTTTTGGAATTAAAGGCGTTTGAAACGATTTTTATCCAGTAAGCTCATTCAACTTGATTCCACAGAGCATGGCAATTATAGTGTGACAATCCTATCCCCGTTTAAGAAAAAATAATAATGGATGTTCCGAAAATCTCACTTGTGACAGCCTAATACCGCCTAATTCCTGTATGGAACGTTGTGCAATCATTATTATATTTCAACGGTTTATAACCGATTGAAATCAATACAGTCTGATGGAAGATTTCAAGACCTTTCAAATAAATCCAATTTTGACCAAATCGCTTAAAAAATAAGCTTTTGAGAATAGTTTTAAAATTGGCATTGAAAAATCCAAATGGCGTTTTTTTAAATTTTCCGGTCTTAACATTTGAAAATAAAAAATCGGTTGCTGTTGCTTTGAAATAAATCGAAAAATTATGGTATTGGCAATAAATAATTAAAGAGAATATCAACGTGTGGGAGGGTCACCGAAAGTCGGAAGTCAATATCTCTAACCGTTTGTCCTCTAGACCAGTAACAGTCAGACGGAAAGTCGGACAAATGGCAACATTTTTCTTCAATCTTTTTAATGCCAAAATTTTGGCAAGAGGAATCGTCGAAATACAACTCGCAATTGATGGTTTGCACACAATTTCTTCTGTAAGAGTTTGAGCAATAAAAAAAGCAGCTATATATGGCTACATACTGTGACGATGATAACACAGTTGGAAGTATTATATTCAAACTCTCTTCTCCAATTCCCACACTTGGCTCTGGAAAAGATGGAAATAAAATCCAGCAGATGATAGGCAGAGAAAGATGGAATATAGAAAAAGATTTTTAGCCATTATATACTTCATAAAATAGACATATAAAATTTTTCTAAATGGAAGCAAATTGAATGACAAAAAAAAGGCATCAAGACGAGAAATATAGATCTAAATGGGGAGAAACAACACACCCATGGCTCTAAATCTAAAAGATATTTTCTTCAAACTAACTTATGTGACAGTGTTTCTTTCACCGTCTTAAACACTGACGATCACCTCATCCAGAATTACAATAAAAATGCAAAAGTGACGAGAAGAGGTGTGAGAGAGTTTCCGAGCAACATTTTCAACTTCATATTCACTTCGTAGCTTTCAGTCTCAGCAATAAATTTTCTGTCTTTGCTTGTGGCACTTAAAGCAGTGCTTTTCAAACTTTCACGTCCATTTTCGACAGTTTTACGATGTTTTGCACAGTTTCTGTGACTCAGAAAGAAAATTGACAGCACTTGCTTTACTTTGAGGGATAGACTTGTGAAACATGGACTTTATCTAATGATTGAGGAAGTTACACTGATGCTGAAGAAAGTTTGTAGTGCATTTATTTGTACTGAAGAGAAACAATTTTGTTTAAAAAGAATTTGAAATAAAATTTTGGATTAAGGTAGAATTTTAGAAAGAAAATTAATGCGGCACAATAATTTTGTAATAAAGTTGATTAATAAGGTGTTTAGTCCCAACTTCCAAGCCATGGCGAATTGACGGAAGAGCCTTCCTTCCAAAATCTTTAATAATACAAAGTTTCTAGAAGCTTAAAGGAGATTCGAACCCGTGACATTCCATAATTTAGATTTAGACTGGAATGATCAGAGCTGCTAGAGGTATACCGAACATCAAAGTTTAGTCAAAGCTTTTCTCAATAATTTGATGAGTTTTTATCGAAACTATCGGATTCACAATTATTCACTTGCCGGTTTAATATACAAAAAATAGAACAAATAAAAACAAAATTATAATAAATGGTAAAGATTTCAATAACTATGTAAAACTTACCATTTATTTATGGAGAATAGTGTTAGTGAACTTAGCGATTTATAAAAGAAAAGATATGCATCAATCATTTTATTCTATTCTTTTTCCCATGGGTTTGCATGTCTATTTAAATTGAACTGTACTATACACGTATATGATATGCCTAGAACGCCTAGAACATACATCAGATCTAGTACTACGTACAAATAAGGTGTAGTTAGATAAAAGAAAGACTTATAATTTTATTTTTTTTTGTATTAGAAAATTTCGAAATATCGTAAATAGTTTAAAATACTGTAAATTCATTCACTAAGAAAAAAACTAAAAAATATAAAAGAACTCTATGGCAAAGTTGAATTAACTCTACGGATATCGATGTAATTGTTACTTTTTTTCTTTGTAAATTTTAGTAAATAGAGTTGAAACAACTCTTCGTGCGAGTTGAATTAATTCGTCGGATATCGATGTAATACACTTTTTCGATGTAAAATTTCATCTCGACTGAAGTATATGCTTAAGTGTTTTCGTTTAAGAATATACTTCATTCAAGAAGATTTTCGTGTGACAAAGTTCATAAGGAACATCAACTAGAAATATGCCTAACAGTGTTTCATGAAGACATGTGCGAGCATCATACGTGATATTTCGCTCGGAATATAGGGAACTTGAGGTCAAGAAAATATTAATAAAGAAAATGGTAAAATAAAAAAAAACATAAAATTGCAAAACATTAATTTTGGAATTTGAGAGAGTTATTTTAACTCTAAGAAAGATTTTTTTAAGTCTTGAAACGAGTTATTTTAACTGAAGTCAAAGTGGGAAATTCGGTCTAATTTTTTGTTCTTCAATTTGACTTTATTTTGCCAACGTTTCGATCCTGAATGGGATCTTCTTCAGGGCCTAGTATACGCATACGGTCGAAATATAGCACTAGAGTTATTTTAACTTTTAAAACGAGTAATTTTCAGTCTTAAAAAGATTTATTTACACTCTTTTGTCATGTAAATTTTAGGAAAAAAAATTAAAATGACTTTTCTGAATATTACATCTAAATTGAAGTAAAATCAACTCTAAAATATAGTTATTCGAAAATCACAACGAAAAAGAGTTACTAATTCAATATCGATTTGAGTAAGTTTTACTCGATTATTTTTCTGAGTGTCCATATTTTGCTTTTAAATTTTAATTTTTAATATATATATATATATTATACGAAACTTGTTTTTACATAAGTCAAGTTCCGAATTTACTTAATGGATTAGCCAATAAGTTCAGCATAAATTCTGAAATGCTAACGTTTAGTAAAATATTTATTTTTTTCAATTTCTTCCGAAAGAGATATTTTTGCAACAATATTTACCAAAAGCTCCTTAAATTGAGTGCATTTTGTACAAGATTCGAGAAAAACTTATGAAGTTTGTGGATAAAGATCATACAAAATTTCCTCCAAGTTTTATATGGAACAAACTCTCTTTGCCAAATTCTGAAACCTAACCTATTCCATTATAGTAGTGCCTTTCCTAGTTCAATTTACTCGACTTTATTAAAAGATTGTGGTTTTATTGTTGGAAAATCCTTTGAGAAAATTAAATTTGTTTTGTCTCAAGATAGAAAGTATGAAAAAGTATTAGCATTCGGTGCAATAGCCACTCCCTTAATCTATTTTAAGTGGGACATAATATTATTTACGTTATCGTAAACCATAGTTTATCAAAGACCATGCTTGGAAAAAAAAGTTCAAATAAGCTCTTGATCAATTTGTTGCCTTCTTGCGATGGCTGCGTTGACCCTCGAGAAATGCTGAAATGCGCCAATGCTAGTGCATTGGGTTCAAACAAGGGGGTATAATTTATAATTGAAGACAGATAAGATTATTTTATTAATAGTGGCAAATGATGAAATGAATGTAAGTTTATATAAAAAAAGACAAATGGAACTTCAAATCGATGCTTTGAGATGTGTTTGAGAAGCACTTTTTTCAGATAGAGTTGAGCCTATATTGACGCGCAAAAGTCGCGATCACACGATCACCAGAAACGAAGGAAAGGCACAATTTGTAGTCTCGAGACATCAGGCGATTTCTTGTCTTTCTGTTTGTTTTTGCATTTCCAAAAACATTAAATATTTCTATATTCCTCCCATTTATACTCTCTTTCGCTATTTTTTCTCTTCTCTCATGTTTTTAGTCGTGATTCTTTTAAAATCACAACTGTTGTGATGCTTTAAATCAGGCGATCGTTTTCGATTGAGCTAAACTAAAAGTTGAAGAAAAATCGATCCGGTCAGTTGACCTAGCGAACTCGGAAAAAAATGTAGATTTGAAGGTAGATCTTCGGGTCCCGGTCAAAATCCCGAAAGCCAAAATTCCGAAAGCCAAAATCTCGAAAGCCAAAATCTCGAAAGTCAAAATCCCGAATGGGCCAAAATCCCGAAAGCCAAAATCCCGTATTCTTAAAAGTGTCATAGCTACTCCGACCCCACGATTGCATCCGCGTTTGCTGGAGGCAGAGGGAAATCTTCTGTGTCTTGGGAAATTATTCTATACATTTTCCTCCATATAATTTCATCCCTTTCACGATTTTAAACATTTGGGATTTTTGCCTTTTCGGGATTTTGGCTTTCGGAATTTTGGCTCTCGGGATTTTGGCTTTCGGGATTTTGGCTGCCATCGAAATCTCCAACTTAACTGGTAGGGCAAGAAACTGTAAGAATCAATATAGCCGAAATATTGTCGAAAGCTATGTCTATATTTTTATTCATTTTAAAAAGTATTAACGAATGTTTTTAGAGAAAACAAAAACGACAAATTATCTACAAGGTTCCAAGCAACACTCTTTAAAAAGAAGAATTAAAAAATTCAATTTGTATCAAAAATATTACCTTTGAAACTTAAGACTTTGGCAGTTTCATGCAACTATACCGTAATTTGTGGCACTCAAAGGGTCAAATGGTAGAGTACTTGCTCTATGATGCAAGTGTCCCGGGTTCGAATCCCCTTTAGGTCACTAGGAATTTTTCTGGCGTTAAAGATGTTCGGATTGCATCCAGTGAGCTTCACTGCACTTGATTTCACATGGCATGGGACTAACAACCTCATCCCGTACAAGAAAAAAATAATAATGCGTGTCTAGAAATCCCCTTGCGGGAAGGCCTTATTCCTTAATGGATTGTTGTGCCACCATTATTATTATTATTATTATTATACCGAAATTTGGCACATTTACCTTATGCATTGAAAAGTGAAGATTAACACTAAGGGCAGAATCACATCGACAATAAAATGCTCGCCGTAGCCTTACCATATTTCGTTAATTTACGCATTTTAATTGCAATTATTACGCAAATTTTTCATTACCGTATTACCTTATCTCATACTCGGTGGCACTATGTGAAAATAATATAAGAATATTGAAGAAATAAAACGAAAATTCGATAAATGGTAAGTAAAAAAAACTCTAAGAGAAATTAATCGAACAGTTTTTGTTTGCTCACCGTTTATCGTATTTTTGTGTTATTTCTTCAATTTTCTTATATTATTTTCACCTAGTGCCACAGAGTATGAGATAAGGTAATACGGTTATGGAAAATTTGCGTTAAGAATTGCAATAAAAATGCGTATAGTAACAAAATACGGTGAGAATTTCACTGTCAATGTGATTCTGCCCTAAACCTACTGACCGTTTTTAGTCGTTTTTCGGTCAAATGACAAACCATGGTAGGGTGAGATAATCAACAAATTTATCTTGTAGAAGTGCAAAAAATTAAAATTTAAACACTGAAAAATATATTACAAGCACATTTTAAGAAATTCATAAAGTTTGATAGTGACATTGTACCGTTTAAACATGTGTTGATTTTAAACCGGTCAATTTGACTGGGTCTTGGAAGGTTTAGTGTTAAGCCATCCACCTCCGTCTTAATGCTAGTACCCACCCTTCAGATAAAAAGCGCATTATTTTACATTTTTTTTAAAGATAAATCAATTAATTCAGGAATTGTCAAAATTTTAGAAAATTTTAAGAGATCACTAAGAGATCACTATTTTAAGAGATCACTTTTTTTCCTCATAATTTTAACACTTTTTAGGTGTAAAAATATATCAACATTTTTTAATGTTAATTTTACACCCTTTTAAGGGTAAAAATAACATGAAAAATGGTAAGTTTAACCCCTAATACAACTAAAAAGCATAATATTTACACCGATTCCGGATCAATACTGCAGGGTAAAATTAACATTTTCGGAATGTTATTTTAACTTTTTCGGATTTCACTCACTCAGTGATGACTCACCTTGGAAATGTGAGAATCACAGCTGCCATAAGCTGGATCAAGCTTATCACTAGCGTGTTTTGGGTGGATCGTAATCACTGGAATTGGTGTATTAATTCGGGGAAATATTTAGAAGTGTCATGGTGGCTCATGGTGATTTCTTTGGGTAGTATCCAAGTGAAAAATAAACTTGGAGAATAAATTGTGATTTGCTGCTTATATTCTCCTCTTACAGCTATCTATAAGACAATTGTGGCCAATTGAGCTATTTGGTGATCAACAAAACCCACAAATTAATTTTAATTCAAGGTTGATACAATTCTTTTTTTCCCTCTTCTGTTTGTTTTCTCTGGTGTGTGGCTTTTGTGGATGAGATCTGCAAGCAATTGGAATAAATTTAACCCATTTCTGAGCTCTCGATCTTATGCCAGAAAGAAAAAAAAAGAATTCAGTCATATTTGCAAGATTAATTATGGTGGGAGATCGTGATCACTTTGGGTTATTTTTTTATGCCCGCAATCTCGTCTAAAGTTGAGATGGTGAATGTGGTTTTTTTTTTATTGCGGGTTATTAGTCACTCTGGTGAGATACACTGAACTCTCTATTTGAAAATGACGATCAGCAGCAGAGACGATAGTGATCACTATAATTTTTCGATCAAACCTTATTGGAGTTTTCGACTGAAGATCACATAAATTTTACCTCGAGATGGATGCGTGGCGGTTTAGAAAGCTCACCCAAAGTGTTATATTCAAATAATGCACCGTAAAATGGATTATGAGATTAATTTATATTTAATTTTAATATTAAATTATATGCGATATTTTTTTTTATTATTTCATCTTCTCCGGCTATAAGAAAGAAGTTTCCACCCAAGCAAATTGCAATTCAGCGTTGAACTTTCCCATTTGTATGTGCAAGAAATTTGTATTAGATTTGAGACAATCGTTGCCTGGGAAAGTATTTTCAAAAGGTATATACATCAAATAAATATGTATACAACATTATGTACATGTTTTCCATGTAGACATGAAGGTGTGGAAGAAAAATATCAAAGCTAAAAGAGAAATAAAAAGCTAAATTGCACTGGTCTCGGGGATCATTGCTATTGGTTATATTTTGCGATAGGAATAGCAAATTATGAGTCACAAGTTAGGTGTTTTTTTTTTCTCTCCAATATGCTTAAAGCAGCAGCAAAAGAGAAGGAAATAATACGACAAAAGCAAAGAATTGAGGAAAAAATATAGTCGCTAAATAAACAGTTTGATATTCAATAAAAGTGGCATGATGTCTTCCAATTGGCAAAACTTCCAAAATAGGCACTTTAACTGCTCAATGGAATATTTTTGTGCTGAACTTGCTGAAAAAAAGTCGAAAATCAAGAACCACCTGACCAACTGGCCAACTCCAAAATCTTCCAAATGATCAACACTGACCAAAATAAATTTTGAATCACATTGAAACACTTTTCATTGCTCAAACTGTTAAGGCAGAGCAATAACAGGTTTTGATTTTAAATCATATTTAGGGTAAATGTCCTAATTCAAAACCATTTCCAGATGCTTTAACTTTGACAGAAGATGCAACACATTAAGTTCATATTTTTTCTTAAGAGAATTACATAAATTTGCTCCTTGACTCTTCAAGAATGTTACTGTTTAGTGAAAATATAATTTGAAAACTTCTTAAATACAAGAAAAAATACGCGAGCGTAAAATGCTTCTTTTGGAAACATGTTAATCCAAATGGAGACAAGGGAAAGTTTCTAATTGGAGACAAATAGTGTAAATGAAACCGCGACAAAAGGCTTCCTAAACCTTGTTAAGTTGCTCCTGAGTGCAGGATTTTTTCTTATTCCTGGTCTTTTCTCCTTTCCCATTTAAAACAATAAGAAAATCTCTCCAAAAAATCATATTTCTGGGGTTTCCTATTGAAGTATTTGCAGACATTTCAGAAAAACCCTTTTTGTTCACGAAATATGTAATTATTTCATTTGAAAACTTCACGTACCGTTAACAACAAAGATTAGCAATTAATTTAACTAAAATTAACCAGAAATATAACGTAAATGTTAAAGAAAACGAATAAACAATAGTCACCTCATTGTGTTTTTCATTGGAAAACATGGTCGATCGATGAAAAATTCGATGGTGAAAAGGTACACTTTTAATTTTTCTCAGAAATTAATAAATTAAAATTTGTGAATATGAATGGATTTTCGCTTTATTTGGAGCAAAATTAACTAAATAATGAAACTGTGGTATAGAAAATATATAAATATAATAATTTAGTACTGTATTTATCATGAAAACAATGACGTCTCCATTTGGAGTAGCGAAAAATTTCCATTTGGAGCAGGTTTTGGCATAGTAAAAATTTTGAAATTCTGAAATTTCGGGGAAACTAACGCTCGATATATTTCGCTTCTCTATTGATTTACCACCGAATTGGAGGTCAAACGGTTAGATATATCGACTTCTGGTTTTCGCTGATCTCTCTTCCTACTCTTTCTTCTCCATCAAATGATTTTCCTGGTTTATTTTTTGTGATACCCTTAATATCGAGTCCATAAGCTGTTTACTCAGATAAGCTGAAAAGGAACTGTTAACAATGTGATAAAGTTACAGCAATTGCTGATTGAAGTGTCTGTGCCTTTGATCAACAATTTTAGTATCCACTTATTAAGATTAAGTATTTTTGATATCATCTTGAGAATTAAGTTTTTAGTTAGACTTTGTTATATAGCATTACAATTACACACTGCGGTATATTTGTGAAACAATTTGTTCCTTTATTTTGAAACAATTTATTAAGAGAAATCATTAGTTTTGATATATAAAAAAATATATTTGAATATTTTAAAGTAAACTGTTCTAAATCATATGAAAATAATTAAATAAAGTTAAATTTTTGCGAAGTATTGTGAAAATCGGATAATTTATCTTTTGTCTCATTTATTTTAATTACAATATCCCTAATAACTTGAGTGCTGCCTTTAAAGAAATGATAACTATTAAAGTAATATTATATAGTTTATTAGAGGAAATCTCTGTCTCGACGTCAAGTTTATCTCGCAAAATACCTCTATCGCAACAAACTGTAAATTTTAATTATGGAAAGAAAAAGTTGCACTTATAAATATCTCCTCCACTGTTATGCGGGTTAAACTATCGGTGAATTAAATTAAGTGGGAAAAATAGCAGAGTTAAAAATTTTCACTGATCGTCTTGAAGAGGCTGTTTGTTTTCCTTGCCTTATTAACTGGTTTTCCTACAAACAATAATTTATTTTGTTAAGAAACAACGTATTCACAGACTAGTTCCACATCTTGTGGCGTATATGAAATCCTCTCCATCTTCTCTCTCCGGGATGGCATTCTCAGCGGTGTGCACTATTTTACTTGAATATCAAATGTATGAAGTACATTTATCAAGTTAAGAAAGTCTCTTTTGCTTTGCTACAAATTGCAAATTATATGCTCAGGGTTCTTCCGGCATTCTGCTTGAGAGATGCTTAGAAAGTTGACTCTTAAGAATAAAGCACTGAAAAGAGATAAACATCATCTGCATAAAGTGATAACAATAACAAGTAATTAATACACTAGACATTTATGTAGGAGTTGGAAATGACAGAAGATAGATGGGGCTTTAGATAAAAAGTCTATTGTTGACCGAGTTGCGGGCAAAATATTTTATTAAGTATCATATTGCATGGAAGTGCGATTATTAATAAATATAATATAAAATTGAATGGATTTTTTATGAGGAATCAGCAAACGCTGGTCAGTTAAGTTGGTTCTTAATCACAGCTACTGTAAATGCTGTAGTTTAGTCGATTGTTCGATTCATCACGTATTCATAGGGTCATTCTTAATTCCAAACGGCCCGGCTGTATACTAAGATTTTATAGAAAATGCACCAACGAGTTATGCTTAAACGTGTAATTTATTCGGTTCTGAACACACAAGAAGTCATACCAATCTGAATATCCGTAGATTTTTGAAAATAAATAAAATTTTGAGTATAAATTTCCGGTATGTTGTAGGCCTTCTTGACACTTTTCCGGAATAGTGCCATATTTGAAAATTCTGAGAAGTATAAATTAAGATAAGGCAAGAGTACCAGGGATCGACGGTGTTCTTCGAACCACTAGGTTGTTTCTGCATTAGTGCCCGAAAACAAAATGTTTTTTTTTTTAAATTGATATCTTAATATCTGTAGCGCACTTCAGGTGTATCAGATGCATCTAACTAAATCTCAATTCATGTTGATCCGAAAAAAACCAGTGCATTTTTACAATTACATCTTTAATGTAATTCGAGTGTTCAAAATAAATAAATAAATAAATAAAAAATGTAATTATTTCTGGAAATATTCTATGAGGACATCTCCAGTGATCAGCAGTGGAAACTTTCTTTCACCTCAAGAAGAAACACAAATTTTCTGTTTTGGCCAGAGCTCTCGGCCCGAATGTAGACCTTCAGTTTCTACAAAAAGGCTTTCTTTTTATTATTATTTTTTATTCATTTGAACAATTTAAATTTTAACTCATTCGACTGTGTCAGAAAAGTTTGAAAATAAAATGAAAATCTTTTTGTAGGCACTAGAGAAGGTCTACATCTAGACCGAAAGTTCTGGGCAAGACAGAAAATTTGTTTTTCTTCTTGAGGCGAAATAAAGTTTCCAATGTCGATCACCGGAGGTGTCCTCATAGAATAGATATTCATAACGCCAGGTCAAAATCCAACAATACATAGAAATACTTAAATTGATCATTAATATAGCAATTGGCATAGGGGAAAGTACTCTCCCTTTGAACGTTCATGCCTTCGAATAATGTTTTCCTAAGAGACTTCCACATTTCTATTAAATATTTAAATTCTTATCATCAATTGTTGATAATTCCGTGATAATTTAGTGTAAATCTCCTACGAAAAACAAAAGAAATTCACATTATTCGAAGGCATGAACGTTCGAAGGGAGAGCACTTTCCCCTATACAAAATAATGAAAAGATTTTTGCGGTTTATATTTTTAGCTTATTAAGGAGCATTTTTCCTATCATGGCGACTTTTGGTACCCTTTTTTTATAAAATAATTTTAGTTTTTTTTTCTTATTTTGAATAGCTAAACGAAGTAAATTATTTTGAGGTTTGGGCATGGAAAAACATCTTGAGATTTTTTGTAAAATATGTTAGCTAGCTCTTAAGTAAATTTAAAAAAAAGTAGGTTTCACAAATATTTTATTTTAACAGACCTTTTTTTAATTTTTAATGCTCAATTAAACGGAAAAGCGAAATAAATAATTCATCCATTTTGAGTTTAGTATATTCGATTCTTCTCCATTGATTATTTGTGAAATTTTAATTTTTTGAAGATTAAAAAAAAGGTTTTAATGGCTAGCTAGTTCGAACTTCGGATTCCCTACAAATATTTAATAAAAGTTAACGGAAGGAAAGGATAATTTTTTCGTTCTGAAAATTTTTAATGTGAAAATTACGTTTACTTTGCGTTATATCTTCAATTTAGTAAGAAAAAGTTGTCGGGTTTTAACGGTCAAAAGTTTAAATGAGTTTAGAGGCCATATTTCTAAACAGGTTGAAACAGTAATAGATTATTTTGGAAGGTTTTTGAAATAAGTCTAAATTTATATTTAGAATAATTTCGATTAAACATGTTCGATTTTTGGTGTGTTGTAGGCCGACTGAAGATTTTTTGCGTTCGTTTTAATTTACTAACAGGATCTTCGGGATCTTCCAATAAAAGAATCATAGTTTCCATAAGGTAAAACAATATCTTTTCTAGCTAAGAATGTGTCACATGCCGAAATATGATCACATACGAAGCGTGCAAATATGATAAGGTGACCTGTTGTAGATTAAGTCGTGTGTAATTTGATGAGTTCAAACAAGAAAGCACGAGGACAAAAAAAAATGCATTCGTCTTACTTTTATGCAAATCCGACAAAATTACTGCATATTCAAACAATTTATATCAACTGTTTAAGCTAAATAACTTCCCATATGTTTTTCTTACCCTTCATTCTGAATCACATGTTTTCCCCTTTTGTTTGCTCACATTGTCATCAAGGAGCTTTCTTGCTGATTCATTAATGAATTTGACTTGAGTGGTTGTTTTCAACTGCGAAAATATCAATAGCTATTACATATTTCTCAATATTCCAGCAAACAAGAAAATCCTGCAAGTTCTCTTGTTTGTTTGTGGCTTCGGGGTGGACGGAAAGAAAAATTATTTAATGCACTCACCGAGGTCATTAAATTATGGGCTTAATATGTAATAGCTTATTTACTCACTAGTATGAGTTGTTTACGTTAGAAAAAAAAGGCGCAATTGAGAAGGTGATAAATATTTATGCGTAAATTTAATTTATTTTTAGTTACATGCCACATTTGTTGTGGGAAAAAGAGAGAGAAAAACTCTCTATGGACTATGTGGAAATTTTCACAGCTCATGATAATAAATTTAATCTTAGAGGAGAAATGTGAAAAAAAGAGATCACGCTTTTGCTGTTTTTTTTTTATTATTTCCTCTGTATATTTTTCTTTAAACACTTAGCACTTTTTTAATGCAATTTAGCTGAAGAAAAACTTGGTGAAAATTTCAGTGAAATATTGTGATAAGACAAAAAAAAGCTTCCTATCACTTTTGATAGTTTCTTCGTGCGTCATTTAATTAATTTTGTCGTTTGAAAGTTAGAAAGAAAATAGATCGCCAGCATTTTCTTTTGCTCAATGGAAGAATTAAAAATATTCATAAGAAGTTGTTTGTGTGCTGTTATCTCGTCTACGCATGCAGAACTATTTTATGAGTTTGCCTTTCTAAGCTAATCTTTTAAAATTGTTTTGTAGTTGATTGTGTCTTAAAGTGCCCATTGCAATGATAAATAAATTTAATGTGAACTTCTGAAAATTGGCACAGGTTATTGAAAAATTTTCTGAGTAAACAATATCTAATAAAAATTCCATTAATTTCTTATTATAAAAATTTTAGTAAAAAAAAGGAGCTTAAAAATGAATCTTTGCTTTATAATTTATATTATCTTTAGAGCAAAAGAAACAATACGATTTTCTAATCTCAATTTTAGTCCAAATTGAAGCCAAAAAACAAATGAGAAGTTAAAAATCAAGTTTATTCAATAAAGTATTAATTTTAAATTAATTTATATAAATAACTTGTTTGCAGATTAAATGTAATTTTCTTTTTTTTCCGAAAATTTGTAAGAAAATTTCATTGCTTTTAAAGTTCTAAATTAAGTTATTGCCTAAATATGTTTTATTAATTTAATTTTTACTGCTCATATGTATAGTGCCGCAAAAGAATAAGGTCTAGTCCTAATAATGGATCAGTTTTTAAGGTTGATCAATTAATTAAGGGAAATATTTCAGTTTTAAGTAGAACTTAGATTCTTCAGAATTAATTATTTAATTCGTAAAAGCGTTCAAAAGTTGTAAACCGGTGTTACTTTATAACCATATGCTCATAAGAAATAGGGTGGCTGCATTACTTGTGATCTGCCTCAACTTATGGCCTCTTTTTACACAAATTTTGCCGTAGTCATTCCAAAATTTGTTCGAATTTTTGAGAAAGCTCTTAAAAGCTTTTGATACAGAAGGCAGCCAAAATCCCGAACGCCAAAATCCCGGAAGGGCCAAAATTGCGAATGTTGAAAATCCTGGAGGATAATGTTTAGAATAATTTCCCAGGACACAGAAAATTTCCCTTTGCTTCCACCAAGCGCTAGTGCAATCTTGGGAGTAGTTATGACACTATTAAGAATTCGAGATTTTGGCTTTCGGAATTTTGGCCGATTCGGGATTTCGGCTTTCGGGATTTTTGGGTTCGGGATTTTGGCATTCTGGATTTTGCCGTTCGGGATTTTGACCGGGACTCTTTTAGTGGTGCCCTTCTGTAAACCTGTGGGAGCAAATTCTACTATCCGCGTCAATTAAATTACAAGAAATTCCAAGAAAGTATCTTACCTATGAAAAATAAGCCACGCCCCTTTCAAAACTAATATGATTTTTAAAGAACATTTCAATTATTTTTTTGCCTAGTTTTAGAAAATATGTTTTGTGATATTAGATAAAAATTGAAGCAATAGGTATGGATAATAAATACTGATATTAATGGGGATTACAATTTCTACTCCAGAGCGAATATTTGCTCAGGCATTTTTATTACTAGAATAGCTATGAAGGTCCGATAAGTATGTTTCAACGATTTGTACAATCATAAATATTAGGTATTCTTGACAAATTCAAATAGGAGTGTTCGTGTGAAAAACAATTTCGTAATCTCAGTTTTACTGATCTTTATTAATATGCCCCCAAAATAATCAATTTGATGCTGAAACGAGTCTTGTTTTATTTGTCTCAAGCCTATAAAATTTTATTGCTTCTCTCGAAAATATACTCACGAAATGTATCAAAATGCAAATTGTTGTAATAATATTGGCATAGAGGAAAAATAAGGAGTTTCTCTCTTGAACTTAAGTGAGTACCAAAATGGAATGGAATCTTTGTTGCATATAGCATGAACTTTTCAACTCAACACCATGATTCGCACTGATGAATTTCGAATACAGACGGTAACATATAAAACTATTGCTTCTTTAGTGAAAACAGCAACATGTTTGAGTGAATTTACGATGGTGTCACCGAACTATTGTCCCAATTCAATGGCGCTTGAGTGTTGTTTTTTAGTGCTGTTGTGTGTGGTTTCTGATGCAAATAAAATGCAAGAAGTTGATACACCAGGAGAAACTCATTAGGTGTCGCAGTGCAATTTTAGAGAGTGCAATTCAATTGCATGTCTCCTCGATTGTGTCACTTTTACGACCGACAGCACAAGACATGAAAAAAATCTAGTAGAAATAATTGGAGGAAAGCGTTAATTCATAAATGATCAAGATTAAAAAAAAGTCTTTTTGCACAGAGAAAAATTTTGAGTTAGAAAAAATTAAGAAACGTGGTTTTGAATCAAGAGTACAAGAATTTCAAACTATTTTCCCCTATAATTGAGATATTTTGCGCTTGAATTTCTCTAAAAGAGTATGATAGTTTAAAAAATAGAATAAATTGTGATTAATAATAGGAGAACAGTGGGTTTGATTTTAGAGAATCGTAGTTTTGAACACTGATAGAGCATACAGAAGTTTTAAAGTTAGAAGGTCATGGTTTTGATTTTAGAGTATAGAGGTTTCGAGTTAAGACTATTTTGGTTTTGATCTTAGCGAAATCATCGTTTCGAAATAAGAGTACAGTAGTTTTGAATTCTATTATACTATTATGGTCTTGATTTTAGAGTATTGTGGTTTTGATTTTAGAAACTTATGGGTTTGATTTTAGAGTATCGTGGTTTTGATTTTAGAAACTTATGGTTTTGATTTTAGAAACTTTTGGTTTTGATTTTAGAGTATGATGGTTTTGATTTTAGAGTATCATGGTTTTGATTTTAGAGTCTCATGGTTTTGATTTTAGAGTATCAGGGTTTTGATTTTAGAGTCTCATGGTTTTGATTTTAGAGTATCGTGGTTTTGATTTTAGAGCATTGTGGTTTTGATTTTAGAAACTTATGGTTTTGTTTTTAGAAACTTATGGGTTTGATTTTAGAAACTTATGGTTTTGATTTTAGAGTATCATGGTTTTGATTTTAGAAACTTATGGTTTTGATTTTAGAAACTTATGGGTTTGATTTTAGAAACTTATGGGTTTGATTTTAGAAACTTATGGGTTTGATTTTAGAGTCTCATGGTTTTGATTTTAGAGTATCATGGTTTTGATTTTAGAGTATCATGGTTTTGATTTTAGAAACTTATGGTTTTGTTTTTAGAAACTTATGGGTTTGATTTTTGAAACTTATGGTTTTGATTTTAGAGTATCATGGTTTTGATTTTAGAAACTTATGGTTTTGATTTTAGAAACTTATGGGTTTGATTTTAGAGTCTCATGGTTTTGATTTTAGAAACTTATGGGTTTGATTTTAGAGTCTCATGGTTTTGATTTTAGAGTATCAGGGTTTTGATTTTAGAGCATTGTGGTTTTGATTTTAGAAACTTATGGTTTTGTTTTTAGAAACTTATGGGTTTGATTTTAGAAACTTATGGTTTTGATTTTAGAAACTTATGGGTTTGATTTTAGAAATTTATGGGTTTGATTTTAGAGTATTACGGTTTTGATTTTAGAGTCTCATGGTTTTGATTTTAGAGTATCATGGTTTTGATTTCAGAGTACCATGGTTTTGATTTTAGAAACTTATGGGTTTGATTTTAGAAACTTATGGGTTTGATTTTAGAAACTTATGGGTTTGATTCTAGAAACTTATGGTTTTGATTTTAGAGTATCATGGTTTTTATTTTAATAACTTATGGTTTTGATTTTAGAAACTTATGGGTTTGATTTTAGAGTCTAATGGTTTTGATTTTAGAGTATCATGGTTTTGATTTTAGAGCATTGTGGTTTTGATTTTAGAAACTTATGGGTTTGATTTTAGAACATTATGGTTTTGATTTTAGAGTATTATGGTTTTGATTTTAGAGTATCGTGGTTTTGATTTTAGAGTACCATGGTTCTGATTTTAGAAACTTATGGTTTTGATTTTAGAAACTCATGGGTTTGATTTTAGAGTATTATGGTTTTGATTTTAGAGTATCATGGTTTTGATTTTAGAGCATTGTGGTTTTGATTTTAGAAACTTGTGGTTTTGATTTTAGAAACTTACGGGTTTGATTTTAGAAACTTATGGTTTTGATTTTAGAGTCTCATGGTTTTGATTTTAGAGTATCAGGGTTTTGATTTTAGAGTATTATGGTTTTGATTTTAGAGCATTGTGGTTTTGATTTTAAAAACTAATGGTTTTGATTTTAGAAACTTATGCGTTTGATTTTAGAAATTTATGGGTTTGATTTTAGAAACTTATGGGTTTGATTTTAGAGTATTACGGTTTTGATTTTAGAGTATTATGGTTTTGATTTTAGAGTATCATGGTTTTGATTTTAGAGTATTATGGTTTTGATTTTAGAGTATCGTGGTTTTGATTTTAGAGTCTCATGGTTTTGATTTTAGAGTATTATGGTTTTGATTTTAGAGTATCAGGGTTTTGATTTTAGAGTATCGTGGTTTTGATTTTAGAGTACCATGGTTCTGATTTTAGAAACTTATGGTTTTGATTTTAGAAACTCATGGGTTTGATTTTAGAGTATTATGGTTTTGATTTTAGAGTATCATGGTTTTGATTTTAGAGCATTGTGGTTTTGATTTTAGAAACTTGTGGTTTTGATTTTAGAAACTTATGGGTTTGATTTTAGAAACTTATGGTTTTGATTTTAGAGTCTCATGGTTTTGATTTTAGAGTATCAGGGTTTTGATTTTAGAGTATTATGGTTTTGATTTTAGAGCATTGTGGTTTTGATTTTAGAAACTAATGGTTTTGATTTTAGAAACTTATGGGTTTGATTTTAGAAATTTATGGGTTTGATTTTAGAAACTTATGGGTTTGATTTTAGAGTATTACGGTTTTGATTTTAGAGTCTCATGGTTTTGATTTTAGAGTATCATGGTTTTGATTTTAGAGTATTATGGTTTTGATTTTAGAGTATCGTGGTTTTGATTTTAGAGTATTATGGTTTTGATTTTAGAGTATCTGGGTTTGGATTTTAGAAAAACCATAGTACTCTAAAATCAAAACTATAAGTTTCTAAAATCAAAACCTTGATACTCTAAAATCGAAACCAACATACTCTAAAATCAAAACCGTAAGTTTCTAAAATCAAAACCATAAGTTTCTAAAATCAAAACCACAATACTCTAAAATCAAAACCATAATACTCTAAAATCAAAACCATGATACTCTAAAATCAAGACCATAAGTTTCTAAAATCAAACCCATAAGTTTCTAAAAACAAAGCCATAAGTTTCTAAAATCAAAACCACAATGCTCTAAAATCAAAACCACGATACTCTAAAATCAAAACCATGAGACTCTAAAATCAAAACCATGATACTCTAAAATCAAAACCATGATACTCTAAAATCAAAACCATGAGTTTCTAAAATCAAAACCATGAGACTCTAAAATCAAAACCATAAGTTTCTAAAATCAAAACCACAATACTCTAAAATCAAAACCACAGTAGGGGGAGGCTTTGAACTTTCGCACACAAAAATGATGTTCAAGTTCAGTGATTTTTTCTGACTACCATGCAAACCGTATGGATTCTCCAACTATGCCAAAAAAATGTCTTACTTATAAGGTTCATAATCCCACCAAACAAAATCCCAGGAAATCCTTAGATTTTCCTCCAGAGGAAAATGAAAATTTAATGGCGATTTGTCCGATAGATGAATCAAGTTTCTATTATCGCACACGATTCACGCCATCATTGAACACCCCATTTTCACCGTAAATTTTGCACCGGACACTAAAAGTTGCACATCATTGTTTAAAGGGAACTCTAATCTACTTGATTAAACCATTTTTATAAGGAATAAAACATTTTAATATCACTTTTTTGGAACTTTTCTGAGAGATGTTTTATTGACATTAAAAACCATTTTTTTGCTTGATTCTACGAGAATTTCACTCCGGAAACGGTTAAATCTGATGAATACTTTCTAGAAAAGTCCAAATATCACTAAATTTACACGAATCAATAAGTTTTTAAAGCTAAAAATTGACTAAAACTCTGCAAGCGAGAAGACCACACAAGATTCCACCATTCCTCCACGGAGCCGGATATGCACAAAAACGTTTGAATGCGCATCATTGAAGATTTCTCTGTTCCTGCAGCTGCAGGAATCGGGATTTAGCACAGATATTGAGCTTCAGCAGATGAACAAGCTAAAATTTTCACAAAACATCTTCTTACGGACAATTTCTTTTCTTTGTCATGCAAAACAACACAATAGTGAGGTTATGTCAAAGATTGTCAAAAACCAGTTGTAAACTGTATGAGCTTATTGCAGATGTGATTCTTTCATTGCACATTCAGTTTGTGCAAGCTTGAAAAATATTTTTATATCAAAGAAATGCAAAATTGCTTAATAATTACTCAACTGCAACCTATTTGAGTCAAATTACTTCTTGTTTATCAACTTTACGATTTTTAAGTTTTCCTTTTTAGTGGTGGATCAAATCGGTAGATTACAATAGATGTGAATATGAGGGATCGCATCTAAAATGAAGTTTCTTGGAAAATGTGAGAGAAGCCATGTCTTCTATGTGCGATCGATGAATCTGAGTCAAGTTTGTGAATTTTGTTCCACCCACAAAAAGTGCCTGTTCAGCCTAAAAGATTTTTACATAAATCTGATTCCTAATAACCCTTCTACCCTTTGTGATAGTAGTTTTTCAGAAAAGTGATATTAATTCTGCACAATCGTATGAAATATTGCACAGCAAAATTACAGTTTTGGACCTGTTTTTAATTTTTGTTTCCTAAAACTAGGGGAAAAGGATTAGACTCCCAATTTTTTCAGGAAAGGTGTGATTTAAGACTAGCTACTAAAATATATAGCCATCAGTGAAAGTTATAAAGTAATACCGGAGAAATTCGAAGTGTCCGATGGTAGCGTATGTGCGAAACATCAAAGCCTCCCTCTAAAATCAAAACCATGAGTTTCTAAAATAAAAACCATGATACTCTAAAAGCAAAACCATGATACTCTAAAATCAAACCCATAAGTTTCTAAAATCAAACCCATAAGTTTCTAAAATCAAAACCGCAATACTCTAAAATCAAAACCATAATACTCTAAAATCAAAACCGCAATACTCTAAAATCAAAACCATAATACTCTAAAATCAAAACCATAAGTTTCTAAAATCAAAACCATGATACTCTAAAATCAAAACCATAAGTTTCTAGAATCAAACCCATAAGTTTCTAAAATCAAACACATAAGTTTCTAAAATCAAACCCATAAGTTTCTAAAATCAAAGCCATAAGTTTCTAAAATCAAAACCATAATACTCTAAAATCAAAACCATGATACTCTAAAATCAAGACCATAAGTTTCTAAAATCAAACCCATAAGTTTCTAAAAACAAAGCCATAAGTTTCTAAAATCAAAACCACAATGCTCTAAAATCAAAACCACGATACTCTAAAATCAAAACCATGAGACTCTAAAATCAAAACCATGATACTCTAAAATCAAACCCATAAGTTTCTAAAATCAAACCCATAAGTTTCTTAAATCAAAACCATAAGTTTCTAAAATCAAAACCATAAGTTTCTAAAATCAAAACCCTGATACTCTAAAATCAAAACCATGATACTCTAAAATCAAAACCATGATACTCTAAAATCAAAACCATAATACTCTAAAATCAAAACCATGATACTCTAAAATCAAAACCATGATACTCTAAAATCAAAACCATGATACTCTAAAATCAAAACCATAATACTCTAAAATCAAAACCATGATACTCTAAAATCAAAACCATAATACTCTAAAATCAAAACCATGATACTCTAAAATCAAAACCATGATACTCTAAAATCAAACCCATAAGTTTCTAAAATCAAAACCATGATACTCTAAAATCAAACCCATAAGTTTCTAAAATCAAACCCATAAGTTTCTAAAATCAAAACCATAAGTTTTTTAAATCTAAACTACGATACTCTTAAATCAAAACCATGATACTCTAAAATCAAAACCACAATACTCTAAAATCAAAACCACAATACTCTAAAATCAAAACCATGATACTCTAAAATCAAAACCATGATACTCTAAAATCAAAACCATGATACTCTAAAATCAAAACCACAATACTCTAAAATCAAAACCATGATACTCTAAAATCAAAACCACAATACTCTAAAATCAAAACCACAATACTCTAAAATCAAAACCACAATGCTCTAAAATCAAAACCACAATACTCTAAAATCAAAACCATGATACTCTAAAATCAAAACCATGATACTCTAAAATCAAAACCATGATACTCTAAAATCAAAACCATAATACTCTAAAATCAAAACCATGAGTTTCTAAAATCAAAACCATGATACTCTAAAATCAAAACCACAATACTCTAAAATCAAAACCATGATACTCTAAAATCAAAACCACAATACTCTAAAATCAAAACCACAATACTCTAAAATCAAAACCATGATACTCTAAAATCAAAACCACAATACTCTAAAATCAAAACCACAATACTCTAAAATCAAAACCACAATACTCTAAAATCAAAACCATGATACTCTAAAATCAAAACCACAATACTCTAAAATCAAAACCACAATACTCTAAAATCAAAACCACAATACTCTAAAATCAAAACCACAATACTCTAAAATCAAAACCACAATACTCTAAAATCAAAACCATGATACTCTAAAATCAAAACCATGATACTCTAAAATCAAAACCATGATACTCTAAAATCAAAACCATAATACTCTAAAATCAAAACCATGAGTTTCTAAAATCAAAACCATGAGACTCTAAAATCAAAACCATAAGTTTCTAAAATCAAAACCACAATACTCTAAAATCAAAACCACAGTACTCTAAAATCAAAACCATGAGTTTCTAAAATAAAAACCATGATACTCTAAAAGCAAAACCATGATACTCTAAAATCAAACCCATAAGTTTCTAAAATCAAACCCATAAGTTTCTAAAATCAAAACCGCAATACTCTAAAATCAAAACCATAATACTCTAAAATCAAAACCGCAATACTCTAAAATCAAAACCATAATACTCTAAAATCAAAACCATAAGTTTCTAAAATCAAAACCACAATGCTCTAAAATCAAAACTATAATACTCTAAAATCAAAACCACGATACTCTAAAATCAAAACCACAATGCTGTAGAATCATCACCACAATAGTCTAAAATCAAATCCCCAATACTCTAAAAGAATTCAAAACCACAATAGACCAACATCAAAACCAAAGTACTCTAAAAGCAAGACAATAATATTCTAAACTCAAAACCATATTAGTCTTAAATATTTCAGATTAAGCAACATACTTCAGTGGAGATGAATTCCGATTGGAAAAGTTTATATAAAAATATCGAAATAAGACAGACTATGAGAGGTTCTAAGCCTTGATACTCTAAAATCAAAACCATTATACTCTTAAATATTTCAGATTAAGCAACATACTTCAGTGGAGGTAAATTCCGATTGGCAAAGTTCATATAGAAAATTGAAATGAAAGATGCATATGAGAGTTTCATGGAAGTCAATACGCGCGCATCATATGCATCACGTGGAAAAAGGTAAAGAATGAAATATATAACATTCACAAAAAAACCCTCAAATTGCCTTGATTCAAAACCTCAGAATACTCTACTTTCAGAACCAGCAATACTCTACAATCAACACAGCAAACACTCCAAAATCAAAACCATGGTACTCTAAAATCAAAACCATGGTACCCTAAAATCAAAACCATGGTACTCTAAAATCAAAACCATGGTACTCTAAAATCAAAACCACAATACTCTAAAATCAAAACCACAATACTCTAAAATCAAAACCACGATACTCTAAAATCAAAACCATAAGTTTCTAAAATCAAACCCATAAGTTTCTAAAATCAAACCCATAAGTTTCTAAAATCAAAACTATAAGTTTCTAAAATCAAAACCATAAGTTTCTAAAATCAAAACCACAATTCTCTAAAATCAAAACCATGATACTCTAAAATCAAAACCATGATACTCTAAAATCAAAACCATGGTACTCTAAAATCAAAACCATAAGTTTCTAAAATCAAAACCACAATACTCTAAAATCAAAACCATAAGTTTCTAAAATCAAACCCATAAGTTTCTAAAATCAAAGCCATAAGTTTCTAAAATCAAACCCATAAGTTTCTAAAATCAAACCCATAAGTTTCTAAAATCAAAACCATAAGTTTCTAAAATCAAACCCATAAGTTTCTAAAATCAAAGCCATAAGTTTCTAAAATCAAACCCATAAGTTTCTAAAATCAAACCCATAAGTTTCTAAAATCAAACCCATAAGTTTCTAAAATCAAAACCATAAGTTTCTAAAATCAAAACCATAAGTTTCTAAAATCAAAACCACAATTCTCTAAAATCAAAACCATGATACTCTAAAATCAAAACCATGATACTCTAAAATCAAAACCATAAGTTTCTAAAATCAAAACCACAATGCTCTAAAATCAAAACCACAATACTCTAAAATCAAAACCATGATACTCTAAAATCAAAACCATTTTTGCTACAAATTCAAAACTATTTTTCTCTAAATTTAAGAGTAAAAAAGTCTAAATTCAAAGCTACTGAATTTCAAAACCATCGTACTCTAAAATTTAAGAAAATGCTCTTATAGAAATTTTTTCTTAATTTAAGCGAAATTTAAGAAAAAAATTGCTTGGAGCAAAATCGAACCCTTAGTTAGAGTATTTTTTTCTTGAATTTAGAGGGTAATTTTTCTCTGTGTGAGCACATTAATTGATTTTGAGATGAAAAAATGTAGCTGAACGTGCAAAAACTGCCGTGGTGCATTGAAAATCAATTTAGAACTCCTGAACAATTTAGCATGAAGCATTTGGGGTGTCTGGTAGTTTATCTTTTGAAGATGACGCTGAAAGGAGTGTCATGCCCCTTTCGAACTATTTTACTTGGCAAACTACCAAAACAACCAAGCAGTTAGTAAATCATGAAAATTTTAATCTGCGGTATGTGGTACAATTTTTAGGCTTTCTCTGCTTTAATAGCATTCTTGTAGGGTTTGCCAGTCAAAATTGTTGTCTGAACGTCTTGGATCAACCAGGAACAGAAATTTAGGAATTTTTCGTGAAATATTAATTACATTGCAAAATTTCTAGACAGTCTGTCAACTCTTTATAGAGCCTGAGCATATTTTCGAAGATTTAGGGCAGAATCACATTGACAGTAAAATGCTCACCGTCATCGTTAAAGCCTCACCGTATTTCGTTAATTTACGCATTTTCATTGCAATTCTTACGCAAATTCTCAATTACCGTATTACCTTATCTCATACTCGGTGGTACTAAGTGAAAATAATATAAGAAAATTGAAGAAATAAAACGAAAATGCAATAAACGGTGAGCAAAAAAAAAATGTACGAAAAACTGTAGCAAAAAAATCCTACAGTTTTTTGCTCACCGTTTATCGTATTTGCGTTTTATTTCTTCAATTTTCTTATATTATCACCTAATGCCACCGAGTGTGAGATAAGGTAATACAGTAATTGAGAATTTGCGTAAGAATTGCAATAAAAATGCGTAAATTAACGAAATACTGTGAGCCTTTGACGGTGACGGTGAGCATTTTACTGTCAATGTGAATCTACCCTTAGAAAGAAAATCTGTTAGAACCTTGACAGACATGAGGATTAGGCGAGAGACGGCTTAACGTAATGATATATTAGAAATATGGTTAAAGTGAATTTCTATTATTTTCCACTAAGTCGTCTCTCGACTTAAGTCGTAAGCCTGTCTAGGGCATGCGATTTTAATAGAAAATTTGCTGTTTCATCCTTTTGATACTTTGTGAGATCAATTCTGTATCGGATTTTGATACCTTCAAAGGATTTTTTTTACATTCATTCTCATTATTTTCTTCTGACCAAAACTTCTTGAGTTCTTTAATATTCTGGTCAGGAATTTTTCTTTTGTGGAAGACTTTCTGGATGCATAAGATGTGGATCTTCTTCCTCAAAAAACTTATCAGACTAAATTTTGTGATAATTCTATCTGTGAAGTAGTCTTCAGACTAGACGTTTAGCCTAGTTACCGAAAGCTTCGAATTCATAAAGCAATGAATTTTTTTCGGTTTTTGAAAATATTATGGATCATTTACTCTCAACATTTAATCCTAAATCAAAATTTTTCCAAAAACCTTTACCATTAACTAGTTAGAGAAATTAAGCCATTTGACTAAGCCTTAGCTCTGAAGCCCGTATTACTCAAGCGTTTCCCCAGAGAAATGCCCTATTGGCTTTAGTTTAATTTCTCTTTAAGAAATTCCTTATTGTTGTCTCTCCCGAAGTACACGCTTAAGTGTTGATCTCTCTGAAAGAATTGAATCAAAGAAGGAAATTTACATTATCACTGAATAGGATCCTTTATTTGTACCACTGAAGTGATACATCAAAGAAGATCCATTATAGTTCAAGTGTTCAAGAATTTAGATGAAGAGCGTTCTCCTTTCGGTCAATGATGCCTTTGAAAGGATCCTTTGAACTTTTAGTTACATTGGAGTATAAAATTTCTATTTCTAATAAAGAGAACTAATTAAATTTATACATTAAATCATTAAAAAATTAAAAACTTTCTGAATGGGGTCTTAATAAATAATAAGATGATTAAGAGCTTTGATGCATCATAAATTAAATTTCAATAAACTTTAGTAAATATAAAATGTAATTAAAATAAAATTATACTTTAAGGCCTAGCCCGGTATTATGATAATTTAAACAATGTTAACTAACTTATTGATCCATTGTTTTTATTATACTTCAGCAGCTTGTTTTTAAAAATGATATCGTAATGATCGTATGAGACAAAGTATAAATGATTGTCTTATCATTCTTAACAGATTACGGGTTATTCCAAATCGCGTAGAATTACACAAGAGATTAAGGTGAATGTGATTAAATTTAACAGAGTGCAAAGTAACTCAAAATACCTTAATCTCCAATGTGTTTCAAGTACTTAATTTTTCACTGTGGCTACAGGAGAAATGAAGGATGGAAAATGCGACTTAATTAACTTTTTGTACTGGTCTTCTCGCGGCTACAATTAAATACTGGATGAGATTTCACAAGAGTATACTTTTGAGTGGTGTTTTCGCCTGAAAATTACAAGATGGAGCAATATCGAGTTTTTCCAATACAAATTCTTTTTCCTCAAATTGCCTCAATTTCTTCGATGTAGCCAACCAATTTCATCTTGATATTAACTTTTTTTCTCCATGTACCCCAAGAAAACCAGTTGAAGCGAGGCTGATGAAAATACTGATGGCCAGGTTGTCTCAGGGCGTTATATTGATTCCATGATTCATTAAGCCTGGCGTCACTGATGTGGAGAGTCATTTGAAAACGTGGACGATTGGTACAGAAAAAAAGCAACGATCGCGCGGTCTGGTGGGCGCGATCACGGGGAGATCGCGCTACGTGATCTCTTTCAGCTGCAAGATTGCATGCAATCTTCAATGGAAAGAGTTCAAATAAAATGGCAAAACTGGCTAAGCAGGACCATTAATTAAATGTCTAAATGCACATAAAATGTCAGTGGCTATACATATTTTTATTGATCTTCTTTATGACAAAAAATATTTACTGTTGAACGACTGTACTTTTTTTTTATTTTGCACTAAAAGATGCATCTTCAGTGTGACCTATATCTTTTCTTTTAGTATCAATTGTTTTGACACTAAAAGGATTCACAACCTTTACGGTTAATCAATTCATCTCTTTATTGTCTGGGGTAGACGAAGGTATTAATGAGAGGAAAAGAAGATAATTTTCAATGCAATTGGGTCACCAGAAATGCAAGGCACAGAGAAAATGCTCAAGTTGATCAAAAAGCCACAAAAAGGTGATCATTCTTACACAAAAGTTAATGCATTTGCAAAAGGCCCTATAAAAATTGAGCCGTTCCGGGGAGGAGATCCGAAATAGACCGTGGTATACCATAAGACACATACGATACAATTCCTATACTTATTCTCATATTATGACAGGTAAATATCTGTAGGAATTCTTATAAGAGTTCTCAGGAAATCCTAAGTCCTTTCATAGAGGAGCGGACCCTATAGGTATTGATTTACATAAATAATAACAATATTTCCTATACGTTATTAAGAATATTTATGCCAATTCCCTGGACATTCTTAAGGATATCCGTACAAACTCCTTAGAAGTTTCTGAGGATATCTATGGGTATAGTCATTCGAGGAGAGTTGGAACAGTGGGAGACATGGACCACTTCGCCTCCTGCCTACACCCTATGCACGATCTCCACCTCATTTGGTCTATTTATGCCCTTAAACTTTATAATGAAAACCCCCAAGTTACAGCTTTCTACCTTTAAAATTGTACGAGAAAATTGAAATTGAATTTTTTGGATGTCTGAAAAATGGGCAAAAATTTTTATTTCGCCATAAGAATACGTGTATTTGGGGATTGAGGAGAGATGGAACTTAATAGTTTTGGCAACACTTCCGGTGTGAATTTTGGTCAATGTTCTTCAAAATCTTTTCAAGTAAATCTTAGAAATTATTTTTCCTAAATTTCTGGTAAGACTGACTTGATACACTCAGCGAAATTGGCATCGAAGTATATGAGCCAAATATTCCACAAAATAAATCATTTATACTAAAAAAATAAAATAAACTCCAATAAATTCAATGAAATAGTGTTCATGTCTAAAATCATTTCCCTCCTATTCTAAATTAATAAAATTAACTATAAATATTTTGCTAAAATTAGGGGTGTTCCATCTCACCTGCACTTTTTTTGAGTGCCTCAAAATGCAACTTTTTTTAAATCCTATTTTTCGAAGTGACTATTTTCATCTAGACATTTCTAATATTGATATCTTAAATTTAGAGTCTTCATCATGATAAACCAGTGAGATTCGTCTTTGTCTCGCATTCGAAACATATCCGCAATATTGATTATAAAAAAGGTGTTCCATCTCTCCTCGAAATACTATATTCCTAAAAAGTCTTATGGATATCTCTGAGGGTTTCCTAAGACTTTTTAAGTTTTTCATACAAAATTCCTTAGGTATCACAAAGGATATTCATGTGAATTTTCATAGGAATCCCTAAACATTTCTATAAAAATTCCCTGGAAGTTCTTAGGGAAATCCACACGAATTTCTTAACACTTTCTAAGAATATCCATAGAATTTCCTAGGAGTTCCGCTTGGAAATATCCACGTTATTCTCAGCAATGCTAAACACTTTTTATATAGGGTATAGTTGCATCGGGTGTAAAAATGGAGAATTTTCTTTCACGAAAATGCCACAAATGTTCACGTTATCATACTCTGCAACCCACTAAATAACGACACTTTCAGTTAACAAGCATTGTAACTTCAAGTGTCACCGACATAGATTAAGTTTCCGCTTCTGCTCAGCTTGAAAAATATTTATCCAAAAATTTCCTTATAGCGTGAAATGAATACTAAAATAGATTCTGTGCATGACAAAAAAAAACAGCAAAAACGACAAACAAATGGAATTGAAAGATCAATTAAGGTGAAGAAAATAAGGAATAATAGAAAGTCACCTCTTTGTATACAATGTTATTTATTGCTGACAGTGCAGATGACCCAAAAAAAGCTGCGAAAAAATTTTAAATGTATATTCCAACCGTGTATGGGTTTATTGCAAAACAATAAGCCCTTTCAAGTAATCTCAATATCGTGCCATATGGAATAAGACACGAGAACAATATAATTTTACTGTGAATTCTATTTTTTTTTTAACGTACACCTTCTTCAGGAAAGGCTGTTACTATTGTTCCATAGATGTAGTAAATCAATCGATGACAAATTGTTCTACAATTGTAATATTTATCGCGATTCATAGGGAAAATATCCACTACTCACGGTGTACCTTATCCTTGTATGCAAAAGAATATTTTGTTTACTTATTAAATTTGAATATAATAATTTTTATAAATTTGACAACATTTCAGTAAAAACGAAGATGTAATAAAAGTTTCATGTTGATTTTAGGTAGCCACTAAAAGCCAGTGGCCTTAAAGGGAAAATTCTCCCGAAAAGTTTGCTACTTGTGGCCATATACTAAATTCTATTTACAAGTATATAAAAATGCGGTGTTGGCCAAAATCCCAAAAGCTAAAATTCCGAAAGCCAAAATCCCGAAGAGCCAAGATGCCGAATAGATCGAAATCCTGAATGGGTCAAAATCACGGAATTCAGGATATTCGGGATTTCGGCCTAGGATCGAATTCGGGATTTTGGCATACAGGATTTTGAGCTTTTCGGGATTTTGACCGGGATCCATAAAAATGATATTATCAGACTATGACAGACAGAAATAAAACCTTTGAAAACTTTTAAAATAAATAACATGTTGATTTGTATTCCTTAACTTTCTTTTGATCGTACCATACTTAATTAGTTTTAAAATATATTTCATGTGACTTGCAATAGTTTAATAGTGAAACTTAAGCCGATGTGGTCAAAAGTAGACACTGAAGAATATTAATCTATCCATACAACGTTCTAAATGTTGAAAAAATCAAAAAAAAAATCAAAAATATCAAAAAAAAAAAAAATAAGAAAAGAAGTGTGACTTGTAAAAAATCTTAAAGACCCCAATAGAGTTTTAGGCTGATCCTCGAGAATATTTAGCCTATAAAATTTGGCGGTAAACCAATGGATTATTGAAATTTATGAAATGAAACACCTAACCATTGATCAGAAACTCTCAGTATATGGTACAATGTGGGATGATAATTTACCGCAAATTTTTATGCGCTGACTAATTTTGAGGATCAGCAGGGGAATTCTGTAACTTGTAACAATATGCTAATGTCATATGACAATTTTAAAAATTTTAATATGGTAAATTCGGAAGAATTAATTAAAAATCCGACTCATATCGGTTACCTAGAGCTTCACAGAGCTGCTTACAATAGCCATTAGATGCTCAATAGGCTTTGATGTTGTCCTACTTCAAAATTTATCATCAAAATTTGTCATATGACATTGTCATACTGTTACAGAATTTCCCTAAAGGATGTGATTACTTTGGGCTCAAATCTGGTTGCACGTTCATTTAGTTAGTTCTAGATTTAAATCAATTATTTTTTTCCATTTGGTGAGAAATGCCGAAATGATTAGTAAAAGATTTTCGATTTTGGCCAAAGGGAAATTCGAAATTTCTTCGAAACTTCGAAATGCTGAATTATAGTTGTGGTTTTAGGATCTTCAAATTTATTTTACAACTTGTTGCAAATGTACCTATTGTTCAAAGACGAATTTTGCCTGTTTAAAAATATCTACTATAAGATAAGAAGCACACTATTTGCACGAATATTTTTGGTGTTCGAAAAAGTCAAACTGAATTTCGAATTCAAACACATTTGTCCGTTTCGCCTTTCCTCACAACAAAGCTAAGACTGCTCTGTTATCACTTAATTACTTTAAAATTATTTTGAATAGAATACCATGAGGTACCTTCTGGAATTATAAAGTTATCTCGTCTTCGGTTTTAGAAACTGATCTTCGAATTTGTCTATATGGTGTTGTGAGAGACTAAAAGTTACAACGTGAAATTGAAGAGACAAATGATCTTAGATTTTTTTCTCTTTGAGAAATTCTGTTTTCAGATCTCAAGAACTTTTATCGAAAATTAATTTCAAACATTCGAAATCCATTTTGAATTTTCGAACATCGACAATATTTTGTCCAAATAAATTGCAGTTTTACTTTCAAGTCGAAACTCTTTAGTTGCTAAAAGATGGATTGTGGTGTACCTGCCTTGCTTTATTACCTTGTTTTGATCGTAACAATCTCTAAAATGTGTTGAGCAATTTTCAGTCTTTTTGTAGGTAACGCTTTGGGGATGTTCTGATGGCGTGAAATAAAACATAATATTTTTATTGTGCTCTATTTAGAGACGCACGCAATTGCCAATGTCCTTGAGATATTCTCAGTGACTCTCATTCTTGGAAAAAGTTCTGCTCGACTTGCAATTTCCACTGATCATGTCTGATCACCATTAAGTTGTGCTGGGGATTTACATGACTTAATTGTTGAATTGGTACCATTTCGAGGGTGAAATGATTTTTCTCGAAAAAAAAAATGTTCTTATTTAGTATTTTCTTCATGTTTTTCTCCCATCTTGGCGGATTTGGCCTTTTTCATCATGAAAGAGTTGGAATTAATTAATTTGTCGCTATTAAAAAAGCCCAAGAGAGATTACGATGTGGGGCATAAGTAGAATAATTTCTTGCTTGGTCTGTTCTTTTCCTCTTCTCGTGTGATGGCTATTTCTTGGTCAAGAAAAATGACCAAGTCTTTTGAGACGAAGAATATAACGAAGACATGTGTAGAAGATGATAGAGGAAAAATAAAACAACCAACTTCTCTCGATTATGTCATAAATAATGAAGTTTTGTTGATGTTTTCGCTTGGCTTGGCCAAAATAACATGGTCGATCTTGGAAGAAGAATCCATAGGAGAACATAAGAGAGATAATTTGCACAGAAGCGAATTCAATTAAAAAGTAACATGGAAATTGCTATTTTGGTAACCTTGAGGAGTTATAATATACTTAACTCTTTGCACAGATGAGCTCAAAACATATCATCGGTTAATTCAGCAATTGTTTCATGTGTTGCACTCGTACACATGAGATAGAACAATTGCTGATTCAAGCGACAACATACAGCATATAGAATTCTTTTCTGCGTCGCCATAGAGAAAAAGGTCGAAAAGGAGAAAGAGAAGAGAATGGCTAAAAAACATAACATGGTTGGGTATTGTTAGCAAAATAATACGCACTACTAAGTTGGGAAATTTCCATGAGATGCCCCATGGTGTACATATCAAACAATACTAAATAAATTTTTGGCTGGATGGTAAGAGAGACTATTAATTCAAATGTGCGAAGTGATGTGATTGGTTACTTTCGCATTTTAACTGTTTGACACCAAGAGCAAATAAAAGTATCACATAATAGTATACTTAATCACGGCTTTTACGATTGAACAATGTACAAATGTAAATTTGCATGAGGATTTTATGCAAAAATAGGTATATTTTTCTGAAGTTTAAGATTTAAGAGTTATTTTTGTGTAAGCATTTATTTGCAGAAGAATGTTTAAAATTTCATTTCAATTCACTGTGATTAATTGAGGTTGAAGTGCATTTTAAAATTTATACAACTGAAAACAAAAATACCTCATGGTTGCAGGAATTTTAATTATTTGTTGTGACAAGTAAACCTATTATTATTCAATCGTAAATATTAATGCGCTTTTAAACCATTCATGACAAATTTGTAAAAAATTTAATGGTATTTATAAATGTACATTTAAGCGCCTTGCAGTGGAGTATGTATCACAAATTTTCACTATATTGTGGTATTTTGTATATCATTAGTAACTTCTTGGTTTAGAAAGAGATATTTTGGGAATTTATTGCATTCCATTTCCTTATGATGCATCTAAAGTCTTTTTTTTTTTACAAAAATATGAAATATCTTTATACCACTTCCAACCATATTACCTACCCCAGGGAGGGGCATGACGTTTCCTATGTTTCCCTTATGTTTCTAGGGTTTCTAGCGTGCCGAAAACATTTCTCAGTTTATTAGCTGTTTTTTGTCATTGTAGAATGAATTAGCAAATAATACAAATACAAAGTAAGAGCCAATTTAATGTAGAATAGGCAACCGAAAACCCCAAATTGGCAGCCTACGTAGTTTTGGAGATATCTCGTGAAATGTGTACGAAAACAGGGAAAAATTTACACTAAAACTGGTCGCATTTTTCAAAGCTAATGCCACCCCCCTGATCTGCCCCTTGTTTTTAAGCATTTCAAAAAATTATATTAAGAAAAATATCAATTATATCAATATAAAGTTTCAGATTTAGATTTTTATTTTGTTAATTCAATTGAATATTTTATTTTGAATAATAAATATTATAAATTTGTAGTAATTATTTGAACTATCTTGAACGAAATAGATTGGACAAAATTTTTAGAAAGGAAATCCACCTCTGGAGTAAGTAAAAATGGCCCCCTATTTGCATAAAATGTCGTTAATGTTCGAAAAATTCAAATCTAATTTCGAATCTCCAAAATAAATTATTACATATAAATGAAACATTAAGAAAACTGTTTAAAAGGGTTACTAATTCAATTATGAAAATTATAAGCCCTTTAAAAAATATAAGTCTCTGATTTGTTTTTTTTCTTACAACAAAGTGAAGAATGTCACAAAATTTTACAATCGAGGCACTTCGAAATTCGTAAATAAATTATTATATTTCAGGAAATATTTCAGCCATTACACAAACCAAGTGATAAGTTAAAACGTGTTTTCTTTGATTTTCGAAATCGATTTTTGAATAATTTTTCCCTTAAAAAAACTTCTTTAAGCTAAGCGTTCACTAAATGGAAGAAAGTGTCTCGGATGGTATGTTGTATCTGCTAAAATTTGATATTGAAGAAATTGTTGTATGTTGTCCTTGGTAAAACTTTTTCACTGAGAAAAAAACGGGGGTGCGATTAACTTTTTTTCTTCATAACTTTAATACTTTTTAGGTGTAAAAATATATCAACATTTTTTAATGTTAATTTTACACCTTTTTAAAGGTAAAATTAACATGAAAAGGCTAACTTTAACCCCTAATACACATAAAAAGCGTAATATTTACACCGATTTCCGATCAATACTGCAGGGTAAAATAAACATTTCCGGAATGTTATTTTAACTTTTTCGGATTTCTCTCAGTGCATGATAAGTTTTTATGTTATTGTGTTTCATTATTTGATCAAATAACTTTTACTGTCTTGAACTTTAACAAAGATTTACAAGCGTTGTCATTGAATACCCATCTTGCAAGGAATGCTTGTAACTTTCCATTGCATCAGAAATCCTGGCGTTCGTTTGAAGGGAATTTTCCATGGCAAAACTTCCTCGAAGGACTTCTCAAGTATCTTTTTTTTCTCTTGTTTGATGCTGAGTTCTCAGCAAGGCCTTTAGAGTATGATTTCATCCATGGGATTTAATTCTTATTTGCTCGAGATATTTATCCATTACACAACAATTCTCACAAATTTGTCAAGACGACCACGGAGAACCGACTGATGAAGATGATTCTTTCATTAAATAAGTCTATTTGCTCTTCGATGGTGAAGAAAATAAAATGACCAGCTGATGGGCTCGTATTTGTTGATCGTGTGAAGGAGAATTGAAATGTATACAAGAGTTTATGATGGAATTCATTAATGTTTTCTTGCAAAATTCATCTTGCACCAAAAACACCAACTATCTGTAAAATTTTATTTGCCGTTAATTATCGGTGGATTTAATTATCATGCACAAAGTATGTCTGTCCAGGTCCAAGAAGAAAGTCTGCTATTGACAGTATTTATTTATATTTTTTTTTACACGATGGCAAGGAGGCGGGCTGAGGAGGTGAAAGCTACCTTCTTACCCGTTGCAACGGCCAACAATTTTCACGAAGACTTGACTGATCGGTTCTGGAAAATATATATATATATTTTTTTTTAATAAATTCCACCTCTCATAAATGCATGTCAATGACTTACCCCAAGGCAAAATAAATGCGGAAGATGATGAAAAGTTAATTTATGGCAAAGCATCAACGGGAGATGACAATTATTCGCCTTATTCTGTTCTGGAGCAAGTCATTTTGTGGTGCTCTTCTGCCCATTTTGTGCAAACAATTAAAGGTCAATTGATGCGATATGGTTCTGTGCCAAATTTTTGTTTTTGTGGGCGTTTTTTTTTGCCTTTTCTAGAACCTTATAATGGCAAGAATGTAATCTCTATTTTTGAAATATTTGGTGTAATGATTCTTTGTGTTCTTTCGCGAAATGAATCCTCATTTCCTCAAATCTCTGCGCGATAGTATTTTTTTGCAGCCGCTTTTGGTGGTGTTTAGGCCGAGCCATTATCGTAATGAGCTCAATTTTATGTTATTAAAATTACAGAAGATTGTCCAGCAATTCTTCAAAGTTCTTGTATTCAAAGTAACTCCACAAAAGATTAAAAGAAAATTATTTTAAGTAAAAAGTAATTTTTATGCCATTAAAAATACATTCGTAAAATTTACGTCTTTCTTTCGTCATTAATGAGTAAATCTGTCCTTATAAACTAATTTGGAGCGCCATCTATACTCAAGCAACAAAAATGTGAAGTTTATTTTAGATTTTTGATTTTCGAATGAATTTTCGAATTGGAAATGTGAACATATCCGTTGAACCCGGTATGAATTTAAAATTTACAATCTTGTTCCTCTCTCGCTATGTGATTTATTTCTACTTCGTCCTCGAGACTGTTTCATTTTATGGTGAAAAACGCATAAAATTCCCATTAGTTTTATATATATATATATATATATATATATGTATAATAGAGCTTCTGTATATTGCTAATCGGAACTTCAATTAGACGGCTTTGGATGGCCTGTTCTAATATTCGGCATAAGGTGCAATTAAAATATCAATTAATTCTTTTAGCCATAAACACTGATTACAAGCATTTTTGATCTCATAGTAGGGGTATGTTGAAAATTTCATGATCTTCTCGTTGCCTTTTATTTTGAAGATCTCCGGATGGGAGGGATCACGATAGACTTTTTTATATTCCACGCGAACGCGATAAAACATAATAGTTTGGGCTATGTTGCCACTGAATTTGCGATGCGTAGCTGAATTTGCAGAATATATCATACGATCGACATAAAAAAATAACAGAGAGCTTTTCAATCGAATCTCTGTGTTCTGAATATTGGACTATAGAATTTCCATACACAATCCATTGAATATCAAACATGTTCCTCTTTTCTGTTTTCTAAACTTTTGTGTTTGGTTTTTTGCTCAATACTTCCAACAGATGGAAAATTTACAGATTATACAATTTTTCAGATATTACGAGTGTTATTTCAATGAAAAAAATCAACATATATTCTTTTTAGGCACTGCAGGGGAAAGTGCCCATGCTTTGCACGGATTCAAGCTTCATAATACAGTAGAGTTCCTCAAATTTGAACATTTGGGGAGTATAGATGACATTTCTTACTTATCAAATTTGAACAATATTTTCAAAAACGTAACGGAATTCATGTAAAATTCACTTTTCCTAAATTAAGGAATATAACTTCACAGAATTTTATCAATTGAATTTGTTGTTAAATATTTGGAATTTGTTGAGAAAATTAATATAATACGACAATATTGAGGAAACACCAGAGAAAAATAGTCCTAATTCAGACTCTATGCAAAATTTATTTTACATAACCTCATATTTTACATTTTCAACGCAAACCGTCGTCCAAATTTGAGGAGTTCAAATTTGAGGAACTCCACTGTAACTTAATCTTTCCTATGTTTTTCAAAAAAATGTAACTTTTAAAAATTAGGGGAAAGTGTACTGTTTTTAAAATACATTGCGGAGTCACATTTTTTCAGAAACTACTCTGAAAAAAATGTTTTGTTAAACGAACAAATGGATTTTGTTGAAATTTTGTCAAAAGGATGTTATTTACCAATTTGACAAAACTTTTTCTTGCATTTTATATGAGAAACACCCTTTTGACAAACTTTTAACAAGATCCAGTTGGCCGCCGATTTGACAAAACTTTTCCATATTCTGTATGGAAGAACATCCTTTTTACAAATTTGTTTTGTTAATTTGAGAAAACATTTTTTTCAGAGTAGGAAAAATTTAGTCATTATTAAGCTTGGAACCATGCAAAACATGGGCAGTTTCCCCTACTGTTCTCAAGTGGTTCTGCATTATCGACTTTTCTTTGTGTTGGTTCCTATCTCGACTATTTTCCCCAGTTCTTGCTGTGTTTTAAAACCACTGCAGTCGTGGCAAGAACCATCGTACGGAAAATCGATTATTTAGAAACACTTAGGAACAGTAAAGCGCTAAAAAATACTGAAAAAATATTTTTAAATTGAAATAGTACCATTGTGTTTTTTTATAAAGATTTGTGATGAGTCTAAATTTCAGAAAATTTTCTAACATTAGAAATATTCTAATATTACAAATTAAATGGCACTGCGAGGAAAAATGTTCCAGTCTTATTCTAGAAGATAGTACTCTTTAACAGTTTAAAATAAATATTTTAAATAATTTATTTATTTTTAATTAATTTGGATAATGCTCAACTTTTAACCAAAATTGTATTAAGACTTAATGTTTAAACTTATGTTTTAAGCATTATCTTAATGTAATCGAATATTTAATCCCGTAAGATATTTATTTTAAATGGATAAACATTTGAATTTTTAAAATTGAAGACTTTCATCACAAAATTTTGTGATCCAAAAAAAAATAGTAGATTCTATAGCTTTTTAGAAAATAAAAGTCAAAATTTAAGGTGCTCCTGCTAATATAGAATCCATAGCATTTTTGTCTTTGATTTTGAGAGCATTAAAAATTAATGTCTGTTGTGGTTAGTTGAACATGAAATATGGCAGAGAAACTTACCGTGTGACTTGTCTCATTAATTTATATGTAACAGCCATAACACTCAAATGAATTTATCTACTGAAATAGGATAAATGGAAGCTTGTTTACAATTTTGCGTGTAAATGGGTGGCTTTTGGCATATATTTTAGCATCGAATGTTTGTATTTTCGTGGTATATGGATGGAGAAGAAGAAAAAAAAATGTTCAAGGGCATCCACAATTTCCTGACGAAGTTATGACGCGCAAAAAAAGCCGCGAATAACGGCGTAGAATTTTTGCAAAAGTTGATGAAATTTGTTAGTCTGAGGAAGTTAACCATGCGAAGAATTATTAAGTCAACTAGAAAATAATAAATCATTCATGATTACCTTTTTATTTTGTCTCATCCTCAGGTGGGAAGTGCTGAATTCATGGCACCCGAAGTGGTGGATCTATTTGTCGGTGAGGCTAATCACTACGATAAGCGGTGCGATCTGTGGTCCTTGGGTGTCATAGCGTACATCCTCCTCTGTGGCTATCCACCATTCTCAGGGAATTGTGAGCAGGATTGTGGGTGGAATCGTGGTGAAAATTGTCGTACCTGTCAGGAGTTGCTGTTCGAGTCCATCCAGGATGGAAGGTTCGGCTTTCCCGAACCAGAGTGGGATGGTGTCAGTGATGAGGCCAAGGACTTGATCAAGGGGCTCCTGGTGAAGGAAGCACCGAAGCGCCTTAGCGCCGAGGCTGTTCTTCAGCATCCATGGATCAGGATGGCCGATGAAGAGGACACCATCGACGGGGTGGTGAGAGAGCAGAGACGCAGGGCTCTCAAGACACCCGGTATTATACGCCGGTAAGTCTCTCATGGCTCAAAATTTACTCCACATCTCTTTATCGCACCATATCGTACCTTATCGCTATCTCTAAAATCCCTGGTGTTCTCTATTTGCTTGAAAAATACAATTTTGTGATAAATTACGCAAAGGATTTATTTTTTAAATTGTTACGGAGTGAAGTTATTTGGGAAATTATTTCATTAGTGCATGGACTACAGTGGTACGTTCTAAAATAGGTATTATGGGAGTGCGGGGTATTTTATGCGGTTCTACAATTTTTTTCTTTTACAAAATGACAATTAACCTGCATTCAGACTTATTAAGACTTCTTTGTATTAGCTATTTTGAAATACTGAAACAAAATACTTTTCCGAGCGTGTATAAATTGCCCCGCCTTCCCACACATCATACAGTGATAACGTTTTATTGGAAGTTATACAAACTTAAAATCGGATTTTCATTACGAAATTTTCGTAGTGTAAGAACCAAAAGACCTAGAGCTTAGTTACAAACTGGGATTCAGAAGCCTATTGGTGGTGCAAAATTAAAAAAAAAAATAATTTTTAAGACCCAAAAAGACTAACTGAAGATTTTTTTGTCTCATACAAAGATTTTTTTTTCAATTCAAAAATTTTCGTTCAACAAATTTAAAAATATAATGTTCATATTTTGGAATTAGTCCCCTATTCAAAGATTTCTTGCAAGGATTTTTGTTAAATGACAAAAATATCCATTAAGGGAGCGCAGGGGAACGTTGTTAAACACGCGTCTTCCGGCCAGTTAATTTAAATTCTTTACATTACCCGTTAAATAATTTCGTCAGATATCTTTAAGATTTCTGCAGAAAATATCTACACCTCGGCCGAAAATCTGCCGAGAAATCTGTAGATATTCCTGAGAATTTTATTTGGGCTTGGGACAAAATTCGTCAGAAATTTTTGCAGATTTTCTGACGAATCCTGGTGCATACTCTGACGAAATTCTGTAGATATTTTGCCGATTTTCTGTAGATTTTTCTACATTCCAGACTTTCCAGACAGCTGTGTCAGAAAAGATGGAATATTTTTCACTGAAGTTTGTAAAATTCAATAGAGTTATTCTTGGTGATATTACAGTGTTTATATAAAATAAAGAATTCTGCGACGCCGTGTTCTAAGTAGAGAATAGTGAAGTGAAAACTTTAAACAGAGTGTCGACCTAAATTTTTTGTTTTTGTATCATGCGATTGGCGATTTTTAAGAAATTAGTATTTTTGCTCGCATCTTTTTAGTTATCTAAAATGTTTAATCGGTAATGTTAAGCAGAGCACGTCATTTTCTTTGTAACTTCTACAGTTTCATGATAAATCAACAATATTTTTGTTGAGACAATGGAGACTATGCAGATTTTCTCTACAGAAATTCTTCCGAGAATCTGCAGATTTTCCACACAGAAATTCTGCGGAAAATCTACAGATTTTCTCTGAATGTTCTAGAATATACCGTTACAATTAGAAAAAGCCTCCGAGTAAAATCGGCAGATAGAGCAATGATTTGACGGGTAAATTCTTTCAAACACGATTTATTTATATAGTGCAGCTATCCAAGAGAGGAAATTGCTTCCCAGAATTCAAATCAGGAAAGAGAATAAAGGAAAATATTATCAAAATCGACGCAATGTCTTTGCATAATTTTCCGTAAAACGATAAAATTGCGATAAAATGCATTTCTATCGATGTTGTTGTATTTTTTCTATAGTTTTTTGTTTTATTTTCTTTTATATATCTTTAAAAAAATTTTTTTTTTAATCTAAATCGAATATTTCAAAAAATTTGAAAGACGTCTCCTGGAAATATATAATTATTCTGTAACAATTGCAAATTCGCTGTTTTTTTTCGATTTTGAAAATGTTGATAATCCAGAGATCGAAACTTATTGCAAAACTTTATTTTGTTAATACTCCATTCATTCCATCATTATGCTTTATAAGGCGGTATAAATCTGATAAAGAAATACGGATTTAGACCTAGATGCTTTTCCTCTTTTAAGGATACAAAGTTTTGGAATAAATCACTTCGCCGAACTGTAAACAACATAGTTTCACTGCATTAAAAGAATTTGGTTTTGTGCCAAGAAAATATATGAGAAATTATATACATTTGCGGGAAACTTTTCTTTTCTGTTTTTACTTAAAAAGAAAAACTGAACTTGTGTTTGAAAACACGAAATCGAAAATTATTTAACCCTTTAACGACGAGACAGTTTTCGCGGACCGAAAATAAGCAATAAAAATTAAAGCAATGAACAAAACCAGTAAAAGATCTTATATCTGGCCTTAGAAAGTCCAACAGAGTCTGATTTAGTGTATTTTTTGTCTCTATGAACGATAGGGACAAAAATAGCCCAAAAATTTAAGTATTTTTTTTGACAATACTAATGTATGATAATTTTCAATCTAATGAAAAATATTATGTTTGAGTATTGTAGTTTCTTTTTCCAAAAAGGTTTTGCTTAAAAAAAATTGGAAGTATAAAAAATATTTAAATATATTTTCATTATGAGAATTTAAAAATTCGTCATTTTTTAGCTTACAAATTTACTATATAGTAAATAGCTGGAGTCTTCCAAAAAATATCCTAGATTCCTTCAACCTTCTACTTTGCAATTACGTACAAACATTAAGAAAAAAAATAACTTTAGGTAGTCAGGAAAAATTATTTTCTTTATGGGACACCGGTGTTCCAATCGTCCTTAAAGGGTTAAACGCTTCAAAACTGATGATTTTGACACTGGGGGCTGAAGGACCAAAAACAATTAAGAACGCCGATCTACACGCACAATCGGCTGAAATCGGGCGAAACTTTCAATTAACGAAAATTTAGTCACACTTTTCATAATTTGATAGATTTTTCGTGTATTTTTAGCTCAGGGTTTTAACCTTTTTTCACTGCGTGTATTTTACGCGTAAAATATCATCTTGATTTTCCACAATTAATCATCACTTCTCTAAATAATCGTGTTTTCCTTCAATTTTCACTATCAACAAATTTATGAGCAGACATCTTATCAGTTCAATGCGACGGTTTCGAGTTAAAAAAAAACCACCCAGAAAAATTGCTGAAAATGCGATAAGAAGTTATGTTTTTGTTTTTCAACTTTGTGAGATAGCTATTTTGCGATTTTTGCCAAGTAACTCTGGTGGTAATGGGAAAAAAGTGGCCAAAAAAGGAAATAGGGCAAGGTCTCTTGATCTTCCTCGCTCAATCATCTTATCACTCATGTTCCTGAAGGTGGAAGCAATTGAATGTGATCAGATTTTTTTTCTTTGATAAAAATTTTGAGGGCCAGAAGTGCGCATTTGAGGAAATTGGCGAATTGTCGGCTATATCTAGTTCCATCCAGAAATTTTTTTTTCTTCGCCATGGAAAATTTTCTCAACACACGAGAGAGATCGTGTGATAAGAAAGGTGACACTTTGATATTGTGACTGGGAATCGCGAAAAATAGGGAAATGATCAAGTTGCGTTCTGAAAGATATAATAATCAAGAAGTGGTTTTATTTACTTCATGCGCCACAAAATCCAGCCAAGATAATTTATTGTGCCGGGATTGTAAATGTTACGATAATGTTATGAGAATACGGCGCACGTTTTAAATGGGAAATATTTTTATCTGAGTTTTTACTCTGAAGGAAATGCCTTTCATTTATCGATGAAAGTGATTTTATGGATGACAAAATACTTGTCACAATTTATTTGATAAATATGTTAATTTTTAATGCATGTTTTTATGCAACACTATCCTATTAAATCTACCCGCGAGATACAATGTTCTGCCTCTAATTAGAGTATTTTGTAAACTAGACAATTTTTTGCTGGTTTTTATTTGAATTTAATAGTAAACACGCAACAAATTGATACCATTTTCTCAGATTTTATTGTTATACCTTTTTTCCCAGAAAATGCTAAAAGCATAAGAATGCTTTTATTGAGGTTTTCACTTATGCTTTCAAGGCAAAAAAATTCATAAATAAGTTTGATGATGATTTCTTTTCTGGCATGGGATTTCCCCGGAAAATCTTTCCCCTGCCGAGATCTCTCTCTTATATTTATCTTCATCTATTAATAAGATTTCTTTGTTCCGAAGATAGTCATGCCTCGAATAAATATTTTTCTTCGGAATTTTCATTAACACTTTGCATGTCAAAATGTTTTTGCAATAATTCTGATTTATTTCTCAAGACATTAAAAAATATGTGGCGAAAATTCCAAATTTGAGTACTTTGAATAATAAGACGCAATTTTGTGATAAAGATTTTATGTTCTGGACAGTACCAACAAAAGATCATCGGAGGGAATTTTGTAAGATAAGCTAGAAAGTAAATGTTCGTTCTGTTTTGAGATAGGTTGAAGCATAATTTTTTATATTAATAATTTCTAATATTAATTTGAGATTTTTTTTTCCTATTTATTTAAAAAGGCTATATACAATGAGTGTCTATGGTACTTATAATGTACAGATACAGATACTTATAATGTGGTTATCAACTCTCTGAGTCGATTCATTGGGTCTATCAGTAGCTTTTTCCGAATGTATTCGTACCTCTTTACTATAAATTTTTAATATTTTAAGTATACACTGACGCGATTTTCCCTAAAATTTGGCGATTGAAGACGCAGATTCATTATAACAGTATTTCTGGACAATTTCCCACCTTATAACTTTTTGTAATTTGCCATTTTTAACCTAAATTATAAATTATCAAAAAACAGATTATTTCTTGTATTCTTTAATCACTTTTATATACATATATTTACCATTGACAACTTTAAAAATGTACAAACCCACCATTTGCCTCTCAAATGACATAAACCCAAAATGTAATCAGTTTACATTAAGTTGGTTGCATGTTTTGACCATTTTGAATTACTTTTTTAAATGAGGCAACAAACTTTTAACTCCTCAAAAATGACCAACTTTTGGAAAACAATTATTTTTGACATGAAATAAAATTAATTATTTTTTTTGAAAAATATAAATGATATCTACGGATTACAAGGAACTCATCTGCAAAAAGCAAAATTTGAAAAAGTATTTTTTTTCTATCATTTTTTTTCACTTGATTTCTCAAATATGCATTAGGCAACAAACTATTGAAACCCACTGTATATATCAGATAAGATGCTTATTTCTAAGCATTTTTTTTTTCAAAAAGATCTTTTTTTTAACCATATTTAAATGAAATAAAAGTGCAAATACTAATGATCGGACATGATGTAATGATATTAATGATTTTTCGTACCAATTGCGGAAGTACCGAAGAAGTATCACAGGGATCACAAGAAAGTAAGGTACACGTGATCCCAGGATTATGCACTTTGGGTTTATGCACACGGAATTATACGATGTTCGCTTACATAGATGATCCTTGGTCGGAAAAATCAGGAGTAATGGTGCTATTCCAATGAAAAAATGAGCATGTTTTTCTTTAGCACATTACTGTTCTCAAGTACTAAAAAGACCATGACTGTTCCCACAAGTTATTTCAATTAATGTCAGATGGCATTGTGATCGGGTGAAAGCTTGCTCGGCGGGAATATTCGAATTCGGATTTCGGTTGGGAAATCGACAAGATTAATTTAATGTTTTCACTTTCATAGTATTTTCTACATTTTCTTTATCATGATTGACAAGATGTAAGGTTCTTCTCTATACACAAAAACTTCAAATTTTCCCGAGTCCTCGTCGTGTTTCAAAATCACGAAAGAGTCATGACAGGAACCGACACAAAAGAAAAGTTCAACCGAAATCCGAATTCGAATATTCCCTCAAAGCAAGCTTTCATCCGATCACAATGCCATCTGACATTCAGTCAGTGTGGAGTAACCTGTCATGTCAGCTTGGTGGCGTGATTCAGTTGGATGGCCAGGGGGGGAATTCTGTAACCCTGTGAAGTGATCACCTGTCAAAATTGGTGAACGCGCTTCACTAAAGTGATCGCAAAAGAGATTCTGTTTGCGATAGCTTCACGTGAAGGGATCACTTTGAGGTTATGTGTTTCACTTGTCAATTTTTCGGTGAAGATGATATTATCACTCGGTGAAGCCAGTAAAAATTTTTTCCATACTCAGCTTGAAAAACAAGACTATATCATTCCTAACACTCAATTCCAGTGTTTTCCATAGTGATTTAGTTCAAATATTGATGAAAATCTTAAATTTAATGAAAATTTCAACACACTTCCCCTCCCTGCTTCACGAAAAGGTACAGAATAACTTTTCTAGCAGTCGTGAAGGGAAGCTCGTGAACCTTTCACTAGTGAATCGTTCACTAGCGAAGCGTTCATCGAGTTACAGAATTCCCTCCCAGGAGTTGACAAGTTTAGCCTCAACCGCGGATTTTCCCAGGTTTTCCATGAGTTTTCCCGTGAATGCTCAGTGGTGAAAAGTCGGCGAGCAGCATTAATATTCTCTACTCTTATTTTCCTTGAAATGCCGTATGGGAACAGACATGGTCTTTTTTAGTACTTGAGAACAGTAATGTGCTAATAAAACATGGTTACTTTTTCATTGGAATAGCACCATAAAACAATAACTTAGTTTCTATAGCATCGACAGCAGTTTTTGTAGCTAGTATTATCAACAGTCACATTCTTTTAAGAATGTGTCAATAAATAATTCAACGATTGTTAGTATCGAAGTGTTATTATTCTATTCCATATTAATTTTACACCTTCAAGTTGGTCCTATTAGCATTTTTTTCCAATGTCATGGATTTTGAATGCTTTTCAATTGAGTTTTTAAACTGAACTTTAGCTTTCGGACGGTAAATTTAGGACCTACCAAGGGGTTGTTCCAGATATTTACCCATTATTTCTTTGACATAGAATTCTTGTTTTCCGGGTTTCGTGAAGATTTTGTCGGGCAATTACTAAGCCAAAGAGGTGCTTCATTTAATGTGTTATAATGGCTTCAGCCCTAAGGCTTAACCATATGGCTTATCTGCTCTAATTTCCTATCAATCACGATTTTTTGGTAAAATTTAACTTAGAATTAGATTATTAAAGATAAGCGATCTATTAAGCTCTCAAGAGGCTATAAAATTGCTCGCTATTCAGGATTTTGAGACTTCGGGAACTGGGCTAAACCTCTAATCTGAAGACAGCTTTAGACAGACCTACGGCTTAAGCCAAAAGACGGCCCAATTGACAACAATAATCCCCACATACACCTTCTTGAGTGGTCGAAAATGGGAAGAAAGGGAAGAAAAGTTTTTATTCTGGGCTGAACTTTATCCTCCGACGATCACCGGATTATTGTTGTCAATAAAATTTTACGTCGGTTCCTTACCCTAGAAGTAAATTCCGGAAATGAGGTCTAAGACTGCATTCCCATCTGTTTCTTATGCCCTAGACACACTTACGACTTAAGCCGAGAGACGACTCAGTGGAAAATGATGGAAATGCAGTTTGACCATTATTTCGATTATAATTACGCTAAGCCGTCTCTCGGCTAATCCTCGAGTCTGTCAAGGCCCTTACTGACCCGTCACTCGTCTTAAGCCGTAATGCCCTAGACACACTTGCGACTTAAGTCGAGAGACGGCTTAACTTTAACCTCACTTTTTAAGCATAACTAGCGCCGTCTGCTAGTTTATCAACTGGGCGAATAGCATTTCTTTTCCACCTGCATTCGTTGCAAACGGTGCGAAGCGATCATCATTTGCAGCGAATGCAAATCAAATGCAGTTACCTCAATTGTTGATCAAACCGACGATATTTTTAATTAATCTTTTTATAAGCTTTTTCCATCATTTTTCCCAAGTGTTTTAAAAATAAACTGTCATTTAATTTGATCTTGATCTTGAATCACGTCCTTTGGAATTCTTGTTAATTATATCTCACGTGTAAATATTGTCGATCTTTTGCAGCAATCAATCGGCACGTGAATTGTCACAATTTGCTGAGTCGGCAATGGCTGTGAAACGTGTAATTTTGCAGCATTTCTCAATGCGCTACGATTACATGACAAAAGAACGTCCAAATATCTATCAGCCATCGAAGAATGGCCTCGAGGACGCCAAGACCACTCTGCGCCAGCACATGGATCAACATCAGGCCAGAACAAGTGGTGCTGGTACCAATTCTGGGGGTGTTGTAACCTTTGGTGCTGGGGGTACTGGGAAGTATGGTAAGGGTCTCGAGGCGTTGTGTGGGGCACCCAAGGGGGCGCTCGACAGTATTATGGAGCTGAAGGAGAAGCTGCCGGAGGAGAAGGTGAGGCGCGAGCAGAAGAGTGAGTCAGGCATCCGACGAAAGAATCCCACCAAGGGTGGCCAAATGGTGGCCAGAGGTATTCCACCTGAGGAGAATTGGCGCTACAGGAGTAGCACATCGGCTGATAAATATCCACTAGGCTTTAGGAATTATCGTAGTTTTAACAATCAGCAATACAGCAACAATCACATCCGCAATTGGCGCAATGAATGCGTCTTTGCACGCCCATGCGGCATGTCCGTTGTGCCGTCCGGCAATTCTGGCACTGCGGGTGGCAGCCATGAGGATGATGACCATGGTGCTGGCAACTGCATCGGACTGTCACCGCCAAGCGAGAGTCTTCTGATGCAGCGACGCCTAAGGTCCATCTCCTCACGAGCTTCCAGCATTGAGATTCGTGGTGGAACAGCTGCCACAGCCAGTGGCTAGATTATGGGACTCAGGTGCGCATCTTTTCCATCTTACTCTTCCCCGTCCCCACCCCCCTGCCCCCCGCCCCACCATCCCACCCTCATGAAGAGAACTTTCCATATTCATTTTATCATCCCCATTCACAAACACAAAAAAAATAACTGCTCTTCCAATATGCGAGTGAAGATCACCACAAATTATGCAGCCATCCACGAAGGAGAAACCACTTAAGAATTGATTTCTTTATTTTCTTGAATTATAAATTCAATTTACAAAATATCTCTTTAATTTTTTTTTCTTTTGTTGATGTTTGATGTGCGTGATCTCTCATAAAGTGATAATCTTTGTCAACCAAATGGAATGAAAAACATCTTCACTCGCTCTAGTTTCATCATCTAACCTTCCCTGATCATCTTAAGTTCTCTAGTTCACATTGAACAAAAAGGGCAAGATGAGCTTTTTTTGCGAGGGAAAAAGCACCAGCCAATATGGCGTTGAAGCGTGCGTCAGCCATATTGGAAATACAGTAGACTCTCCGCTAATTCGGCTCTTTTAAGATCGGGCTACTTTATAATTCGGGCAGCAGTTAAATTCGAAAAAAGTTTGTTTACATTTTTCAAGTTCGATTATGTTTATTAAATGAAGCAAATTTGTCATGATTTGCCTTAGATTTGATGTGATTCTGTATTATTAAGAGGTTTTCATGAAATTTATAATAGCAATGAGCATATTAACTCAATCCTCTCGTTCAGTAATAACCTTCCCGATTTGAGAGCTCTCTCCTGTAGAGATTTTTTCTTTACCGATTCGAAGGTATATCAGAGAGAACTTACCTAAAAACCCGTTGGAAGTTCGAACGTTTAAACCGGCGAGTTACACAAAAATGAGCAAGTTGCTAAAAAGGACATCTCTTTGAGTGAAAGTGCAATTAAGACGTTTTGCCATCCTGAATTTCCATAAAACTACACAAAAATTCACTTTTTGCAGCAAATATTTGCACACTCTCGTTGACATTGTTGACGATTGAAGCGTCAAGAATATCGAAATTCGAAATGGTAGAAAAATCAGCGCTAAAGCGTCGAGTACGTGAACTTGCACTTTAGGCTTCCGGTAGATTTTCGAATGGGTTTGGCTTGGCTTTGGAGTGGCTTTGTCTCTTCGAAAGGTTATTACTGAACGGAGCCAATCCTCTCGTTCTGTAATAACCTTCCCGATTTGAGAACTCTCTCCGGTTGAGGTTTTTCCTTTACCGATTCGAAGGTATATCAGAGAGAACTTACCTAAAAAGCCGTTGGAAGTTCGAACGTTTAAACCGACGAGTTACACAAAAGTGAGTAAGTTCATGAAATGGACATTTATCTTAATAAAATTGCAATTAAAACGTTCTGCCATCCTGAAATTCCACAAAACTACACAAAATTCACTTTTTCCAGCAAACTTTTGTACACTGTTGTTGATATTGTTGACGATTGAAGTGTCAAGAATATCGAAATTCGAAATTGCAGAACAATCAGCGCTAAAGCGGCGAGTATATGAACTTGCACTTTAGGCTTCCGGTAGATTTTCGAATAGGTTTGGCTTGGCTTTGTTTCTTCGAAAGGTTATTACTGAACGGAGCCAAAATATGAGTATGCAGATGAACAAAAAATCATTGCATTTCAAACAATTTGCTGCCCGAATTTCTCTCTTTTTCAGTTGACACTTCGTTCCCAAATGCCCGAATTTCGGAAAGTCTACTGTAAATCGTTTCCTATTGGTTGATGCTGTGTTCCCTTCGCAAATTTTCCGGGTGTTTTTGTTCATTGTGAATGAAAGTCCATGCCCAAACTTGGCGCCAAAATAACCTCTTTTCTCCAAGAGATAAAATTTATCATTTATCACAAAAAAAAACAACATTAAAAACAAAAGATAACAATATATTGAGAGAAATGAGAAGGAAGTAAAAATCACACAATCATCCATCCGCAGAACTTCTCATTTCTCTCACGTGAAAAGCTTTTGGTGTGAGCGTGAGCGTGAGAATGGATTTTTTTTTTTGGAAAAAAAAATTTAATTGACAACGAAGAAGAACTTGAAAATCCCCTTCCGTTGTTTTTTCTATCAAAAAGTGTGACTGAGAATGAGTGCTAAACAAAAAAATAAAAATCTGTGAATTAAAAGAAGACAAGAAGACGTGAAACCAACAGGAATGAATGAGAAATGGAGAAGATAAAAAAAAAAGTATAAAATATTATAAAAAATGTGATCATTTGTCAGTCATTCAATTTACACTTTGCATAAAAAGAAGAAGAAAAAAAGATGAAAGAATAATTTTTATAACCATTTAATTAATTATTGGGGAGATAATGACAAAAAAAAGGAAAGAGAAGGGTATAAATGTTGAAAAAAAAATGATATAAATGAAAATATTCAAACAATTATCAAACTTTAATTGATGAAAAGTCACATGAATAAGTTGCCATGTTATATTTTATTAATTATTAATTTTTTTTTTGCAAAACTTTTTTGTGTACAATTGAAGTCAGAAAAATTGCCCTAAGTGGACGTAAGAAGAGAATATTCTCATGGAGCGAGAATATGAATTGTTGAAAAATAAGAACATTTTTTTTTTAAATCATAAAAATATATCATTTATTATTAAAAAACAAAAGTCCAGCATATGCTGATTGTGAAGTTAAGATCATCTCCCAGTGTCAGAGCATTTATTAATTATTTCTTTTTTTGTAAGTTAACACCAACAAAGAAGACCTTCTTCAGGCCATCTTCCTCGTGATTAAAGGGAGTTTTTGGACTTGAAAGAGGCAAATAATTCATAATACAAAAATAAAAAAAAATTGAGAAAAAAACAAATTTTCGAAATTTCATAGCATTATTCACAAAATCATCCAACATTAACTTTTTCAGACTAAAGCAAAATCATGTTAATTTTGTGAGAAATTTCACAACATTTCACTTCATATCACTGTGAAATTTCAATTGTACTAATTGATGAAGAATCATGCTAAAAAAAAGAATACCTTAAACTACCTAAAGATAGTAATTTTAAAACAAAAAAAAAAAGAAAGAATATTTACCTTCTAATGAATACCTTTATGTACAACTCTTACATTTAATTAATAAAACTTGTCAAGTTGAATTAAACAACAAATATTGAGAAATTGATGAAATTTTTGTGAATTTTTGGTGAGAATTATTGCAAAAGAAAACATTAAGAGATAGCTGAGATTTTTATGAATGGATTTTACATATAAAAAAAATATTTTGTAGTAATTTCGAAATATTGTGGTAGGATCAGAAGAAAAATGAGAGATGTGTTAGAATTTTTTTTCAGTAACCAAGTGAATTGGTAACTTGAAGAGAAAATTGCAAAATTCACTTTGGATACTTTGAGTCATGCATAGAAAAATTCTTAGGTGCTTCGCACGAAGCTTTTTTTGGGGTTTAATTTTGCATTCGTCCTGTGAAGTTGGGAAAGTTAATTGATGTACGATTTTAGGAATTCTGAACAATCCAATTCGGATTTTGAATTCTTGAATTAAATTTTACAGTTGTTCTGTATGAAAAACTTGATTGGTGTACGTTTTTGCGGGATTATAAACAATCGAATTCGGATTCTGAACTCTTCAAAAAAAAAATTGAGAACTGTTCGATGGCACCTATTTCGCAACAAAAGAAGGCCTTCAGAAAACTGAATAAAAAAAATTAATTGATATATGAATTCTAAATTCTAAACAGTTCAATTCGCATTCTTAATCAATTATAGAACAAGTGAAATCCTCTGGATTTACATTTAATTGATGTACGTCTTTGGGGTCATTGGGGTTTCTAAACATTCGAACTCAAATTATTAACTCTTGATTCGATTAAAAATAATTGATTGATATACGAATTCGGAATTCTAAACAATTGAATTTAGATTCTAAACTCTACCAAGAAATTAAGAGCTGCTCGGTGCGCCATCTATTGTGAAACAAAAGACGTTCTTTGGATTTACATAAAAATATTCTATATTTAATAAGTTTTTAATATTTTTATCAGTAAATCACTTTAAAATTTCACGTGTGTTTCTCATATAATTATTTTCTAAACCAGACTAGGCCTTCCGGAGTAAATTGTCAAAATCAATGATCTTGGGAGATTTATAAATTTGATTGAATAATCATGCTAATGATGGGAAGGTCAATAGAGCACAGGTCCCCGAAGACCTGAGTTAGCTATCTCGTACGGTTTGATCTCTATGTTTATTTATGGTCATCGGACGTATGGACGCACAAACAACGTGACAACAATTTTGGTCAAAAGAAACAGTACTTGCGGGCTTCGAGCAATAAAATTGTTTGCGAAAATATCTTTGAGAACAAACCAGAAATAGCAAATTGGTGATTTTGTCCAGATTTTCAGATTTGTCCTAAAGGTTTTAAGCAATGCTAAGACGGCAGTGGTCGTTAGGGAAAGGGTGGTCATAAAATGAAATAAATTTATTTCATTCGATATCAATGAAATGTGATTGAAAGTCTGTGAGACATGTACGTGTGTGGGTGGGTCATGATTGGAAGTGGAGCTTTAGCTTTAGGACTTTGGGGTCCTGGGTTCGAAACTGACTGAGTCTCAGATTTTTCTAGTGTTATTTCGGTCTTGAATTTGTCTTGTAAATCAGTAATGCCAAAGTAGTTGCAAGTAAAGCATCTAAGCAAGCCAGGCTGGTACAAAATACGAATTTTGACATGAATGGATATACTTCGGTCGAGGTAAAATTCACTGTTCGCTGTCCTTATTTGAGACAGAGATTAGTGATGCTGTTTTGGTTAATAGTAAACTAATAAAGCGTGGATTGAGGCATGAAAAAAAGAGTCTAGTAGAATATTTATCCCCAGAAAAAGCTCTATGCGAAGCCCATAATCTGAATTTCATTTTAGAAATGCTTAAAATAATCCTAAAGAAAATGTTTATGAAGATCGAACAGATGATGAAGAAAAAAATGTCTTTGATTAGTGAAAAAAACACCATCAAATATTAGAGATGTTAAATTTAAAGAAAAATATATATTTTTATATATGAGCGACGAAGGATATGAAAGTATAATATTATGATGAAAAACTTTGTTTTTTTAAACTGATGAAAGAGAGAAGAAGAGAAAGTCAAAGTAAAAAGAACAGAATTAGTAATTCTCTCTTTATTTAGAGGCTCATTCGAAAAAAAATATAGATACAAAAAAATCAAGAGATCATTTGTTTTTCGAGAGAAAAAGGGCATGAGCCATGATAATGCTTCCAAGTAATTTTTATTGATTAAGAATTACAAAATAAAGAAGAAAATCCTAATAAAAAAAAGAATAAAAATCATTTTTAAAAAATCTCAAGAAAAAATCCACAAAAACAACTTTAAAAGAAAATCTTTACTATATAAAGTGTTACTAAGGAAGATCTTTAAGATGAGTAAACATTTATAATAAGTGAAACGCAATTTTTTCAAATCTTCTACTTATATTTCTTTTTCTATTTTTTACACTCTAACTAACTACAAAAATAAGTATTGTTTTTCAGTTTACAAAGACAAACCATTTAATGCAGATCCCGCTTTACAAGTTATTGGCCCTCGTCACGTGTTTAGCCAAAAGTTTAAGTTGGAATGTGAGGTTATGATGTCCTTGCGCTGAGGTTATGATCAACGTAGAATTACTTTTGTTTTGTAAATTTGATTTTGACATTGCATAGATAGTGAAACCTCATCCAAGTGGCTTCGTTTATTCACAAAGTGCAGTTTCAAAAACATGTTTATAAAATAAAAAGAATTGTACAAGAACCATTATTTTTACAAGCCGAAATTCCATTTGCAAATTTCAACATAAACATTGACTTGGCATTGGAATGTTTTTTAAAAACAATTTGGAATTGAAACTGTTTCCTCTCATATCAAATAGAATTAAATGAGGTAAAGTTTTAATGGTTAGAATTTTTTGTCTTAAAAATGACAAAACGTTTTTTTTAAAAATATTTTTACAAAAAATACAATTATTTAAAATTAACAGAATTTTAAGTTAAAAATTGAATTTTAATGGAGAAATAATTGTTGAGTTTTTTCTATAAAAAAATCAATAAAATCTCTTAAGGCTAGATCAACATAACCTCACACTTCGAAGCAACTTCTAGGCATTGAAAATTATACCAAATAGATTTTCATTTAAATATAATTTAAAGTGTGGATCTGTAAAGAAAAACAACGTAAGAAATTGTTAGATTTCCAAACAAGACACTTTTACCTCCCCTTCATCCGTATTTGAGATCCTCATTTTCGTTTTTTGGATAGGATGTCATTTTTGTATTTGAGGTTATGTTAAATTTGAAAGAACAGAAAGCAGGACATAAATCAAATTGCATGAATGAATTGAACTTTAATAGGAATCAGAAACTAAGTATTCAGAACCTTTAATACATCTGATCTTAGAAGGGAAAACTAAATTTAAAGTTATAAGCATTTACAGTGTTTGAAGACACTTCTATAAATGAACAACTTTTAACCTTTAAATTTTTAAGGTTAGGCTTTCTTTAAAGGCTTCTGTCGTTAGATTTTGACTCATTTTGAAGGAAAAAGTCATGCAAACCTCTTTTATTGGTCCTGAAATTAATCAAATTTGAAGCTCTTAACTTCTAAATATGGCTTCAATTTTGCAGGTTAGACTTAACATAACCTCACTTTTCCAAATAACCTTTTTGTCTAATGAAAAAAATGAGGTTCTTCATACGGTTTTGTCTTTCAAACGGCCATGAAATTATTGAACAAAATTCTTATGGATTACAAAGTTTAGAAGTTAAGAGAAGAAGGAAAAAGAATATTGATAAAAATAAAACACAAAAAATTGCATTGCTACAAAGTGAACTTTTTGTGGAACGTCAAAAGGATATTTTGGGAAATTGTAGAACGAAAGAAAAAATACCTAACAATTTTGCAAGAAACGAATGGAATAAAATTGGGAAAGATGTTTTTTTCGATGAACGAAAAAATACTATTTGTGATAAAAGCACTGAATAAAAAAATGTGAGACAAGAAGGGAGGACAAATAAATGGGAAAAGTGACAAGATTCTCGAAAAGGCAAGAAGAAAAAATAAATAAGATTTAAAAAACAAAGCAATAGAGAAGAAGTGTTTCGATCGTGTTTGAAGAAGAGGCAAAATTTTGAAAGAAAACGAAAAACTTTTAGAAATAGAAGATTAAAAAAAAAAAAAACAATACGATACAATTGATAGATTCTAAAATCTACATTTTTTTCCTTTTTTTTACACTATACTTGTTTACATAATTTTAGATGCTTCAAAATCCTTTTTTTGCTATACAAATACGAAAAAAGTCGACTTATTTGCTAATAACAAACCTATTTAGTATAACAGCATAAAATTTACTTATAACAGTTCTTTGAATGATTTTTTAAGAATATTATTTTTACTATTCTATATACACAAACTTTTTTGCTTGTCTATTTCCTAATACAAATACTATCTATCAGAAAAATTATTTCCTAAGACTTTATAATTTTTTTCTTCTAAAATTCTGAGAAACTACTTAAGAGAATAATGTTAACTGACAAAAAATATTACACTGATAATAGTGTGATAAGAAAAAAGTACCCTAAAATTTGCAGAATTTGAAAGATAAACCCTAGGTTTAAGTTCTTTTTTATACATTTGAAATACTACATTTTTTGTTATTGCTTATGAGGTCAAGAAGAAGTTTAAAGAAAAAAGCCCAACACTGATAGAAAAGAACACAAAACTACAAAAAAAAATGAGGAGAAAATATTTGTCATACATTGAGAAAGACTGTAATTGAGGAAATTTTTTTCATAATAATGTCCAAGAAACTTTGGAAAAATGAATTATGAAGAAAATGAAACTCAAACAAAATATGAAAAAATATATAGTATGGAAAAAATTCACTGAAAAAAAAATTAAAAAAACCAAAATCTTACATTCTCTTTCATATATAAAATAGAAAATAACAGAAAAAATTATTAATTTTAAATGGTAAGAAGATAAAAAAGAAGTATTTCCTAATTAATCATTGCAGGAGATTTTGATTGTAAAGTTCTAACCATGAAATTTGCATACAATTTGATTTTTTTTTAATTGAAATAGTCTTATGCAATATTGTCAAATATGAAAGAAATGTCTCAATAAAAGTGATTTTCCAGAATATTCTTGTTTTTCTTGCTGCAGTTTCCACAGAAATCAACGTTGAAAGATTTGAGACTATTTTTTACTTGGAATTTTCAACAATTTGTGATCTTTTGAGGTTTTCAGAATTACTGAAGAGGCGCTTTAAAACTTTTCTGAGTTATTATGGTCTCGGTTTTCTTTTGGTTGCAGCAGATTGGACTATTCGCAAAAGTGGTCAGTAAAAAAACGTTTAAGTAGTAAAATATCATTGTCAAAGAGAAAATTAAGAAGTTATACTGTGTTATCACACTTGCACATAATAAAATTTTATTATGATTCACATTAATTGTCGCTGGTGAGAGTTCAAATGTGTAATATGTGTGTTTGAATCATTTTATATTCAAAATTTGATCTATTTGTTGATAAAAAGGTAGACTTGGCCCGCAAAATTTGATACAAATTGATTTAAAGCATTAATGCGAAAAATTAATGCGATTTTCTCTTTAATTTTTTAATGTGAAAAATAAAATGCTTTAGGTAAATTTAAACTTATTTTTGCAGGCCAAGTCCATTTCTTTATCAATAAATAGAAAAACCCCAAATATTAAGTGACTCAAAGACAGAAATAACATATTTGGATGCTCACAAGCAACAATTAATGTGAATCACATTATAATTTTAATGTGCAAGTGTGATAACGCCGATAACCACATAATTTTTTGCCAGTGATGACTTGGTCCAGTTATGGGTGCAGGTATCGCAACCCTTTTATAACCATGACTTGGTCCAGGTATGGGTGCCTCTATCGCAGACTTTTCAGAATCATGCCTTGGTCCAGGTATGGGTGCCTCTATCGCAATTCTTTCAGAACCATCACTGGTAAAAATAAAAGGATCAAATTGATCCAAATTGGATCCATACATTGCAAAAGGATCAAATTTGGATAAATTTGATCCATTCTTTATTTTTACCAATGACGACTTGGTCCAGTTATGGGTAGAGGTATCGCAACCCTCTTAATAACCATGCCTTTGTCAAGGTATGGGTACCTGTATCGCATACCTGTCAGAACCATGACTTGGTCTAGGTATGGGTGCCTGTATCGCAACCCTTTCAGAACAATCACTAGTAAAAATAAAGGGATTAAATTGATCCAAAATTGATCCTTTTCAAAGGATGGATCAAATTAATATGCTATATTATGATAAACGTGCATTCATAGTTTGAAATTTGATCCATCCGTTGCAAAAGGATCAAATTTGGATGAATTTGATCGTTTCATTTTTGCTAGTGACGACTTGGTTCAGTTGTAGGTGCAGGTATCGCAACCCTTTTATACCCATGACTTGGTCTAGGTGTGGGTGCCTGCAACTGCATTGCAGCCCTTTCAGAACCATGACCATCAAGACGGTTTTAGAGACCGTACTTTTCAACTGAAAGGGCTTATATGAGGACTTGTTGAAAATGTGTTGGAATTTATGTGAAAATTTGACCGATTATAATTGGTTATGAACCAGTAATGAACCGGCTATAATTTGACGAACTTTTGTTCAAAAATAAATTATATTTTTTCTCATTTTGCTCGATATTTTGAAAGGGTTATAAATCGGCTGTGAAAAGGTAAACTGTAAATAATGAGGCGTATTGCCACTTCTTTTTTGCATATTTAAAAGTTGCTCGTTATAGGGCTTAACACTATTAATAGTGTCTCACTGACATAAGAATACATTTGTCGTAAATCTGTAAAACCGGCTTCAGACTGGAGGTTTAGCCCAGTTCCCGAAGGCCTCAAAAACCTAAACAATTTTGTTGATTTTTCAAAATCTAATGGATAATTTTTCCTAAATATCTTATCCAAAACAACAATTTCCTTAAAAATCTTGCCTAATTTGGAATTAGAAGATTTAAGCCATATGGTTAAGTTTCATGTCTGAAGCCAGTATAAATTAATTTTCCCCACAGCTCTCATCTCGTGAATTAATTTATGACTTCTACACACTTGTGAAATTTATCTCCATATTGAAGCAAATTACCTACGTTTGTGTAGGAAAAACTGCAAAATAATGACATAAATTTCTCTAGTGCTACTAAGTGTGTTGGGGCCATAACTCATTTTTGTGCAGGCTTCATTCTGTTCCTCAACTTTAACTCCATATGGTACTTTGAGTGTAGATTTTTTCAATTCTTAAACCAATAGACAATAAATATGTCGAACCAATCATTTACTTACTGTATCAATTATTGTAGAACTTTAAGGCATCTACACATTTTGAGCATTTTGTAGAGACCTTTATAGACACAAAACCCACTGACTGTTTTTGATCGTTTTTCCTAGCGCGAACGGTCAAATGACAGGATACTCAACAATTTTTCTTAGAAAAGAAGAAACGATTAAAATTAAAACACTGAAAAATATATTACTTGCATATTCTAAGAAATTCATAAAGTTTGATAGCGATATTGTACCGTTTAAATATGTGTTAATTTTAAAAAGTTTTTGAACCGGTCAATTTGACCGGTTTAGTGTTAAACCAGTTTAGTGTTAGGTTTAGTGTTAAATTTTGAACAGTCCCCCACGTGTCTCTTCAAAAGCACGACTTGCGGCTTGTTTGAAAGTATTTCTGTTCCAGCCGGAAAATTTTGCTTTTTTTGGAAAATTTTTTGGTTGCACCGAGGTGAGATTTATGTGCTTATTGCAAATCGACACATTCGAGATTATGTCCATGTTGAAGCAAATTGCGTATGCTTGTGTAGGAAAAACTTGCAAATATGTACATAAATTTCTCTAGTATGTTAGAGGCATTATGGCCTCTACGCAGTAGTAGAAATTTTTTTTTTTAAAAATGCCTTTTTAAAGAAAATCTTCCCTATCATTCTGTAGGCAGAAACGTCAGAATTTTTTTTAAGAAAGGCAATATTTTTGACGAAAATTGCTTCTTGTGTATAGACACCATTAGAGGCAATTAGAACTAATTTCGAATTAGGGGTCAATTCACAGATTCAGATGATCACTGATTTAGCTGATTTAAAAAGTCTCCAAAAAGCTCCTAAGCTGTTTTCGTATTCAGACACATCAGTGGAATCAGCAAATTACTGATTAGTCGCTGATTTATTCTCGACCACCTCTCGCGGAGGCCGATAAACTGATTAAGATAATTTGACACTTGAAAATAAAAGTGAAGAAATACCAATTGTGAATTATAGACATATTTTCTTGGTGATTTTCTTAAAAATTATCAAAAAACACATTTTGCATATTTTAGTGAGCTTTATTTTCCCTGATGAATAATTTTATTTCCATTACCCTGCAGATTTTTATAAAATTTTAAATGATGAATTCCCACCAGACGACGGCAGCAAGACCAATATAGGAAACCTTATTAAAGGGTCCATATCGATAATTTTGAAGACTTGTAGACACACAACTCGAGATTTTTCAGTTTATATACTTCCTAATCGTTTTTTGTTTTTAAATCAGCTAGGGTAGACGTTAGTATTATCGATCAGTTAAGGAAATGATCAACTTTAAGAGACAAAAAAACTATTATACTTTCGTATATTTGAAGTGAAAACTTATGTCAATCTTGCATGTCCTGTACAAGATCGATCACTCACATTCTTGATATATTTATTTTGGAGTGGTTTAAAACACGAAAAACTTTTTGAAGTGCATTTGCATGTAATATCGATCAGCTGATGGTATTATCGATCAGTCGATGCTTGTAATATCGATCAAGGAAAAAAATAGGTTTTACACGTACCATCAGGGAATGTGAATATGTATTTTATATTTTTCGATAAAATAAAAAATAGACAAATTTCTTAGTGGTTTCAAAACTGGTTCCCTTCAACTTCCCATCAGTGTTCCGTACGGCACGTTGTATATCCGAGCTGCCTCTCTAATGCTAAGTCCATTCCTGGCATCCTCAAGGGTTTTTGCCATTTCATCATCCTGGTACTGAAGGCGTTTTTTTTGTGTTTTTGCCATGTTTTTGCTGAAGAGAATTTGAGATTATCGATCACAGAAAATCTCTTATTACGCTCAATTAACAGTGCTAACCTATGAAATCTTCACATGTAAGCTTCAATCCTTAATTGGTTTCCAATATCTATACCAATCGTATCGATAAGAATCGCACAAACTGTTCAATTAATTGACAAAACTGACTGTATTCGCTTAAGACAAATGGCAGCAAAGTAAATTTTTAGAATGGCAGCTATTGTAATTTTGTGCACACATTTTTAAAAATCTCTTTTCTTGTGCAAATATTACTAGAAAAATTGTGAAATTTTTTATTTGACATGGTGAAACATGAAATAATTAAACAACCATATAATAATTAAAGTTCATGTAGAAAAATTATTTTTTTATCCATCAATTGAGGGAGAAGTTGGTATTACAAGCATCGCTTGATCGATATTAGGAGCGTTTTGGTAATACCAGCGTCTACCCTAAACAAATCAGCCAAATCCCTGAATTGATCCCTTAGTTCTAAAAGATGGGGAGCATCGGTAAAACATAAACATTGCTTTTGTCCTGTGGATGTTCAACATAGCATGTTTTATAACTGACTCCGAGTAATTTTCTACGCCTAGATTTCTTTCGTTAGAATCAGGCACTATGGCTTTGACTATAAACTGGTTATTGTGAAGTTTTGCAATCAACACAAATAAATATTTCTTGAGTTATTTTTTGGTCAAAATCGCAAAATAATACGTTGTAAATATAAAATCTGTCAGATAAAATAATCAGCAGGAGAGTCCATGAAAAAGTAAAGATGGTTCGTAAACGTCCTTTTAATTTTGAATAATATCATCGACAATCGATTAAATTTGACGATATATCGAAAACAACTTTGATAAATATGTCGTGAAGTGAAAGTTGGTGTGTGTCTTTGATGTTCATTGTTTTGACATTTTCGTGTTTAGGTTTTGTGAGTCTTCAAACTATCTTTGTTTCCTCCGAGAAAATATCAATAATTCAGCAAGAAATCCTACTTATTTTATAAACAATAGGACAAAGCATCAAATTCTGCAGCTGTCATGGACATTCTAAAAGCAGAGATTGCGAAAAAGAGGAAATTGCTAGAGGAGACAAAGCTTCTCGTGAGTGCAATGTTTATTTTTTTGTTTTCGTCAAAAATTAACAATTTTTTTTGTTAAAAATCAGGATGACAAGAGGAAGTACTTCAAAAGGGGTGAATTGCTGGCGAAAGAGAAGGAAGAGTATTTCCAGAGGTATGGGCAGAGAGAGGAGCAAGCAGAGACACAGAGTTCCGGGAATTGCGTGACAAGTACGGATGTCACCAGCGAACACTCAATACTTCCACGTCCGGAAGTCATTCGGAGGTTGAGGGAGCGCTGTGAACCTATTCTGCTCTTCGGGGAGACTGAGCATGAGGCTTTCAGGAGGCTGAGGCAGTGTGAAATCACGGAACCTGAAATCAATCGGGGCTTCCGGAATGACTTCCAAGAAGCCATGGAGCAGGTTGATCAAGCATACTTGGATGAAATTCTCACGTCTCATGGAGCCGAAAGCAGCAGTTCCAGGGACAAGACATCAACAGATGACTTCCATGTGGACGATAGCGTCAGCTGGGAGACGATTCAGGAGATGGCAAAGCGCCTGGGGAGAGGCAACAAGGATCACGATATGAATGTCATCACGACCCTCCTGCAGTATCTGCTGAAGCTGTGGAACAACAATCTCAACGAATGCTCTCCAGCTGAGCGGATGTCAACGAAAATGAAGATTGCCAGGGCAACTTTCACCCAAACCCGTGTCTACATGAAGCCCCTCTTCCGGAAGCTGAAGAACAAAACCCTCCCAGAAGACATCCTGGACAGCCTCACGGACATCGCCAGGGCTGTGCTGGAGCGCAATTACATCGCTGCTAGTGATGCGTATTTGCAGATGGCCATTGGAAATGCTCCCTGGCCAATTGGAGTCACCATGGTAGGCATTCACGCACGAACAGGACGCGAGAAAATCTTCAGCAAGAATGTGGCCCATGTGCTGAACGATGAGACGCAGAGGAAGTACATCCAAGGACTCAAACGCTTGATGACCAAATGCCAGGAATTCTTCCCGACTGATCCCTCAAGATGCGTCGAATATGTCAGCAAGAAAGATTTGTGTTAATAAATTATTTCTTTGTGCAATTTCCTTTTTATTTTTCTTTGTTTGCATGCAAATTTCATGCAAATTCGAGTTGGACCTGAAATTGGGAGATCTTTTATTACACTGTGAGAAATCCGAAAAAGTTAAAATAACATTCCGAAAATGTTAATTTTACCCTGCAGTATTGATCCGAAACCGGTGTAAATATTACCCTTTTTAGGTGTATTGGGGGTTATATTAACCCTTTTTCATGTTAATTTTACTGTTACTGTTCATGTTAATTTTTTCATGTTAATGAAAAAATGTTGATATATAAATATTGATATACAGTTCTGTCTCTCTATATGCACACTCTCTATATGCACAGCTTTTGTGTCAGTTGCATTCAAAATCAATTTGTTTACATTTTGACAAAGTAATAAAGACAATTATTTTCTTGGTAACTAATTTTTCTTGTTTTTAATTTTCTTAATTTTATTTTTTCTGTCTCATATTATATTTAAAATAACACGGGAAATTCTAGAACAATAAAAAAATGATAATTTATTAAAAGAAAGAAAAAAACCGTTGGGAATTTCAAAAAAAGTTGTGCATATTCAGAGAGAGAACTGTCAAAAAAAGTACCCAAACTGTGCATGTAGCGAGACAGCACTGTATAAAAAAAGGTTAATCGCACCCCCGTTTTTATCTCAGTGTATGCAGTAATTTTTAATCAAATTTCTGAAAAATTCAAATTTTGTGTTTAAAACCCAAAATATTGGGTCATGTAAAAAGTTCTAAGGCTTTTAAAACTTTATTTTGATGATGAAAATTATGATTAAGCTCAAAGGAACACGTAGAAGTTAGCCGAAATACACCCGAAAAAAGGTTTATGTCTTAGCTGACCCGAAAGGCTATAAGCCGACAATTAGTCAGTTAAATCAACATTTGTCGTAACTTTCTTTTGACAACTTTTCTGGAGACTAAATTTTCAGTTCAGCTTTATTTTCCTTAACTGTGTTATCACACTTGCACATTAAAATTTTAATATGATTCACATTAATTGTCGCTGGTGAGAGTCCAAATGTGTAATTTGTGTGTTTCAATCATTTTATATTCAAAATTTGATCTATTTTTTGATAAAAAGGTAGACTTGGCCCGCAAAATTTGATATAAATTGATTTATAGCATTAATGCGAAAAATTAATGCAATTTTCTCTTTAATTTTTTAATGTGAAAAATATTTATGCTTTAGGTAAATTTAAACTTATTTTAGCAGGCCAATTCCACTTCTTTATCAATAAATAGAAAAACCCCAAATATTAAGTGACTCAAACACACAAATAACATATTTGGACGCTCACAAGCGACAATTAATGTGAATCACATTAAAATTTTAATGTGCAAGTGTGATAACGCCGTAAAATGAGCCCTAAATGCGATTACTTTTGAGTCAAAATAATAAAAGTGGTGCTAATAAATTGTAAACAAGAGGGAGAATTAGGGTTGGAAGTGGTGTACGGTTGAAAATGAAGTGCTTGGAAGTCTTTGGAAGTGGATGTGCCCGATTGTAATGTCTTTTCTGACTAATTTCATATTTTTGAGACTACGCTTCTTTTAGTTAAGATTTTTAATTCGAACGGTAGTGTAATTTGAAAAGATCTTTTTTGACAATTTACAAGTTCGGTTATGGCAATGAAATGGAGCAAATATGCTCAAATTTATTACAGCTTAATTTGTGTTGTAATTTTTCCGAGGAAATATTCAGCTGAAAAAAAATTTGCTTTAATTTTTACAAGTATTTCAAATTCATATAGTTGCTCAGAAATAATGATATAGCTATTGCAATTGACTTTGAATCAATTTGATATATTTTTTTAATAATTTATCGTAATATGTATTGGATGATTGCATAAATTCGTGGGACTTTTTCGCAAATGTAGTTATGGGGTATCCCATAGATAGAACATATCCACCTTTTTTTTGTTAACGTTTTTGCATTGCTGGAAAGGTTTTAGTCGTTTTAGTGTATTACGTCTCCTCAAAAAGGTCGATTTCTGCTTTTCAGAACTTTTACAAAATATGAGAAACAAAAGGAACATTTGAATTATTTAATGTTTGCGTAATTTTGAATAAATCTAAGTGATGGTCTTTCGTAAAAGACCATCAAGCAAGTCTTTCCTTGCTCTAAAGATGATTAAAAGTGGCTTTGAAAATTTCGAAATAGGGATTTATTCTTCGAAATATCAATTCTATTTTAAATGGTCTCTGATATTGATGGCTATATTGTGAGTATCGTAGTGGAAGAAAATTTTTCTATAACAATTGAAGAGATTATTCAAATGTTGGAAAATAATTTTGGAGAAATTTCTCTATAACGAAATAACGAAAAAGGTCCTTCAAAAAATAACCAAGCTTGTTGCAAAAGTTAATTAGCAATCACTAAAAACCTTTCCCAAGAGTTCAAAACGTTTCAATTTTAAAGAATTTTAAAACCTGGGAGAGGATCGAGCTTAATAAAATGTGAAGATACATCTGAAGTGCTGAATTAGTTGTTCCACTCGTACTTTTAGATTCCTACAGACTTTCCAGCACAGCGTGAATAATTGCAAACGACAATACATTTTTTTAGAGATTCTATTTTCCAAAAGTAGCTTCACTGGTCTTTTAGGAAAATTCAAAATATGTTCATAACCCTTCGTAAAACAAAGATAATACAGTGGGTCCTCGATAGAGTCAACTAATTATTTCCAGGCCTGTTGACTCCATTGGATTCGGTGATTCTATCAGAGTCCGGAAAAAAATCAACTCAAATTTATTTAAGCTGTATTGATTTCCGAATTGTTCTGAAAAACTAATTTTTATTTACTTACTTAATTCTTCAATAACTTTTCACGAAAAGTTTAGAAACTTTGTGTTTGCAGTTTGCATTCTGATTGACATATTCTTTTTTTTTCAATACTTTTTCCAGGTCTGTGAAAAGGTGGAAAAAAGCTGATTATATAATTGCTCTTTCTTTGAGTTCAAGCAGTAAAAAGAAAAATGTGTTGAAATCAACAGAAGACATTTTGTAGATAAAAGATAATAAATATCGTTCATATCGTGCTGAGATTGTGGTTTTTCTGGAAATGCTTTTCTCTTGGCTTTTCTATTCTATCCACCGAAAAAAAAGATAGATGCATGTTCGCGGGTAAAATTTGATGGCTTTGAATGGAAAATGGTGAACAAAGCTATAAGTAATTTATATAATGTACAGCAGACAGCTTCATCCATTTCCCAGTATTTTCATGGATCAGGGCGACTGAGGGGCTGGGGGACTTGATGGTGTCTGGAGCATCAATGGCACTTGTCCAACAGAAGCGGATGACATACAATCAATTTGTGTCACTCAATCCATCCACAGTGAATTTCCGACCTTGTTGAACAACAAAATTAAACGTCTTTAATACTTTCCAACAAATCAATTTTATTCAATAACTGGACAGAAATTCGCGTCTTATTTCTACCAATACACTTTTCATACTGACAGCCGTCACGATCGCCTCTCTCCGTTCGCCTCTCTCCGTTCGCCTCTCTCCGTTCGCCTCTCTCCGTTCGCCTCTCTTCGTTCGCCTCTCTCCGTTCGCCTCTCTCACTCTCTCTCTCTCCTCAACCCTGCAGGCAAACACCTCCGACTAAATCCCATACTTCCTACAGACACATCTTCCGAACTTCCAAAAATCTAATCTTAGCTCCTGCATTCAACATGATCTCCCCCCGAATTGGGCCGATCTTTCGGCTTCAATTCATCGTTGAGCAATTTGGGAGTTCTGAGGATGATTAACTTCGCTACTGGTCGCTTAAACACTTTATGCTCATCTTCAGTTCGGACCAGAACCACTCGAACTTTTCCATCTTTCCCGGGGTACAACTCGACTACTCGTCCAACAGGCCACGTATTACGCTCCAGATTAGGATCCACGATCATAACACGGTCTCCAACTTTGACATTTGGGTTGTTGCTGTGCCACTTGGGTCGATGTGTCAGTGTTGGGGTGTAGAACTGCAGCCACTTCTTCCAGAAGATGTCAGTGAGACGTTGTGATTTACGCCATTCCTTTCGAAGTACAAGGTCTTGATCGGTGAAGGTTCCAGGTGCTTGTAGTCCAGACTGACGGTGGATCAGAAAATGATTGGGAGTAAGGACTTCATTTGCATCGCTGACTTCAGCTAACGGACGTGAATTCACTAGATGTTCAGCTTCTGCTAACACAGTCTGCAACACTTCTTGACTTGGAGGGTGTTTGGAGCTCCCGATCGCTAGCGAGATTGCCTTTTTCACAGGAGCTACCAGTCTTTCCCACGTCCCACCCATATGGGGTGCATGAGGAGGGTTAAACTTCCAAGTCACTTGACGTTTCGCAAGAGTCGACGTGATGACATCATGTTTGATTTCGGCCAGAGACTGACGAATTTCCCTTTCAGCTCCTTTGAAATTCGTTCCATTGTCGGATAATATTGTTTCGGGTTCCCCTCTTCTTGCCATGAAGCGACGGATAGCTAGTATACAGGAATCCGTAGTTAAATTTTCACATAATTCTAAGTGAATGGCGCGGGTCGTCAAACAGGTAAATATTGCTCCATATCGTTTCACCTCACTTCTCCCTGTTTTGACATAAAGGGGTCCAAAGAAGTCACATCCAGTATGAGTAAATGGATGTACATGTGCAGACAGACGTTCCTCAGGAATTTGGCCCATAATTGGTACATTCGGTTGTGATCGTGCTTTCTGGCATGTGATACAATCCATTTGAATTTGTTTTAATGCCTTCCTTCCGGTAATAATTTCAAAGCGTTGTCGTAACTCTGCCATCACCAAAGGAGTTCCCCAGTGACCAAGTTCTTGATGATAATGGGTCAACATTAACTGTACTGCCCGATTTCCTGCATGAAGCAGGATAGGATTTTTGAAGTCTTCGCTAGCTCGTGGCATCATCTGAATCCTACCGTAAGCACGAATTATTCCGTTCTCATCCAAACCTGGATTCAATTTATAGATGGTGCTTTTCTTTGAAAGCTTAGCGTTTACGTGTCTATTATTTTCGTGGTTCTCCAATGTACGTGATTGTGCCAAACACTCAAATTCTGCATGAAAACATTCTTGTTGTGTCTGTCGAATTATGCATCTCTCGCCACCCTTGTAGTCACTGGCAGTCAGAAATATTTTTCCGTTTGGTTCTATTAAGTTATTAGTTCTGCGGCGCTGACGACAGGCATCAATGAATTTGTACACATAACCGGCGACTTTTAGCATATGATCCCAACGCATATAATTTTCCGGATCCAATACTGATTCGTGCAACCTGTCGTCATCTGATGCTGTCGGCTGATCTAAGGTCACAACGTTTATCGTTTCAAAATCCAACTCATCTTCGTTTTCATCTATTTTCGTGTCCCGAGTACCGGGTGCAGCCGGCCAAAGGTTCTCATCTTTCCACAAGAATATCGGGCCTTGATACCAAGTTGATGTTGCACTAAATTCCACCATGCCGTTCCCTCTTGTGGCTTGATCTGCTACATTTAACTGACTGGGAACGTATCTCCATGTTTCAGGATTTGTGAGTTCATTTATCTCGCCTACTCGGTTCGCGACGAAGGCATTGCGACGCAGAGGATCTCCTCGAATCTGACCCAGCACTACCATAGAGTCAGACCAAAATACCTTCCGATGAACAGTAATATCAATGTATTGTTCTATTGTTTTGGAAAGACGACTAGCCATCAAAGCGGCTTGCAATTCCAATTTGGGAATGGTCAATCCTTTTATAGGTTCGACACGGGTACGAGCCATTACAAAGCTCACATGAATGTGTCCGTTTTTCACAAATCTTAAGTATGCAACAGAAGCAAAGGCCTCACTGCTTGCATCTGCAAAAACATGTAGTTCTACTGAAGCTGTTCGGAAACGTAAATCCGAATAGCATCTCGGAATTGAGACACGAGGTAAAAAGGAAAGTTGCTTTAACCAGTTCCTCCATTCATCTCCAAGATCAGATGGCAACTCATCGTCCCATTCTATACCGCGTTTCCAGATTTTTTGTAGAAGAATTTTTCCGCAAATGATAAAGTGAGCAAACATACCCAAGGGGTCGAAAATTGACATTAAGATACGAAGTGCTTCTCGCTTCGTGGGCAAGTCTGTTCCTTCAATTACTTCTTGCTGGATGCAATTTATCTTTACTTTGAATGTAAAGCAATCAGTTTCTGTATTCCACCACACACCGAGGATTTTCTCAAAACTACTCTCAATGTCTAAATCTTTGTCATGAATATCACGGCATGATTCTTTTGGAAGACCACTCAAGATCTTTTGGGAATTGCTAATAAAGTTTCTGATGTTGAATCCTCCTTGCTTATGTATATTGATGACTTCATTTATCAGTTGAATGGCGGATTCTTCATCATCTGTGCATCCCAAATAGTCATCTACAAAATGCTTTCGTATAATTTCATCTACAGCTGTAGGATACCGATTGATGAACTCCTTAGCATTTTTGTCCTTAACATAGGCGGCTAATGCGGGGCTACATGCTACTCCAAATGTCATGACTCGCATGCGATACTCTTGTGGAAAAACATCTCTTTTGTCTGCCCGCCAGAGAACACGTTGCGCATCACGATCTTGTTCTCGAATCACTATTTGATGAAACATCTCTTGAATATCACCTGCGAAAGCGTACTGTCCTTTACGAAATTGCAACAGAATTCCAGGCAGGTTATTCATCAAATCGGGACCCTTCAATAGGCAATCATTGAGAGATATCCCATGTGCCTTCGCTGCCGCATCATACACCAGTCGAAGTTTCCCGGGTTTGTTAGGATTTGTCACGCCGAAATGTGGCAAATACCAAACCTTTCTTGATTGTTCTGATGGTGACTCTACTGGCTCAAGATAGCCACTGTCTATATAATGTTCAAACTTTTTTGTGTAATCCGTTTTAAACGCTTCATCTCGGTCCATGCGCATTTCAATTTGTCTAAGACGACGCCACGCAGTTGCTCTAGACTGGGGTAGTGGTGCATCTGTGTCCTTCCAAAGAAGACCTGTTTCAAATCTTTGCCCAACACGTTTTGTCGTTGATTCCATAATTGATAATGCATATTTGTCCTCCTGACTTCTGGGTTTCTCGATATAGACCTTGACACCGAAATCTTCTGTACTAAAGGATGTCTTGATAATTTCAGTGAGCTCGTGAATTTCACTCTTATTCGAGTTTCTCGACATATGAGTGTATTCGGGGTGACGTCGTCTCCCCCCATCTGAGCCACTAATTACCCATCCCAAAGCAGTTTTTGAAGCTACAGGATCCTTTAGAGGACCATGTATGAGATCATGAGTGGCGATAAGGAAAGCATTATCCTCACCAAGAAGAATTTGAGGTGCTTGGTTAGAAAATCCAGAAAATTCTATTGTTTTAAGATAGGGAAATTGATTAATCAATTTCTCTTTATCCACACGCACCTCTGGCAAGATCAAATCGGACATGGTTCGTATATTTCGCAACTCATACCATTTAGCACCCGGAAATACTCCTCTTATTGCAAGTGTTACCTCCGTGGTGCTGTGAATTTCTTTACTTGAACCATCCAACCACATCAGTTCCATGGAGGCCTGAGTACCAAATACGCCCAATCGACGAATTAAAGTACCATCAATTAGACTAACTGATGAAGCAGAATCCAGTAAAGCCAGAATTCTAACAATGTTACTCTTATCAGGAGCAGCAATCTCTACTGGTAACACCCTGAGCATTACTGTTGCTTGACACTGAGACGCACCGGCAAATGCTGTGTGCCTTCCTTTGGACTGAAATTCTACCAAAGAAATTTCCTGAATATGATTTTGGTCTTTGGCACATGACTCAGATGACGTTTGAGTATTTTCATTCTTTTCATTAAACATTCTTTTTCCAGAATTAGATGCTCCGAACAAGGACACACCTAATACATTAAAATACGTTTTAAAACCTTATCTACTAACACTTTAGATTTCGAATCACCCGTATAACCGATTACTCACCACTTGTTTTTTCATCAGAACTGACGATCTCAGTCGTCGTACCTTGGCTTGTATTAGTAATCGGTATACCTGTTTAAATAAGACCAGTTTTACAATTTCAAAAATTGTGTGTTCAATTTTTCACTTTTTTTTTTTATTTTACGCTTACCGAAAAGGACACCATCATCTCCCCCCGTAAGCGTACCCTTTGAACTGCAAGACTCTTCAGCCTCACCTATGATAAACACACAATTACTTGAAATTCTCCCATGGAGATAGTTTTCCAAGACTCACCGGAAATTTTTGAAAATAACCCTTCCATTGTGAGTAGTTTTCGTCCTGATGGATCGGTCACATCCACAGGGATCTCCATATTTTTCAGATTGTTTGAAACCTTAGTGTTAGTATCTGTGAAACATTTTTTTTTTATTTCAGTTTTATTGTTTCTTTACATAGTTTCTTTTTTTTTTTTACATGTCAATGAGTCATTGCCAAAGATCACTAGTAATAATTTTAATTCAATCAAAATTTTAAACTTTCAAGATAAATCCAATAAAAATTTCAAAGAATTAAATTCCAATATGTAATTTACTGAGTACAAAATTCAACCAATTTAATTTTAATTTTACTTCATTATTTTGTTTAAAGGTTAATCTTAATTTTTAATTCACAACAAAGGTTATCAATCTTAGTTTTACGTTCTGTCTTGAATGATCATAGTCTTATATCTTATTTTTTACCTGTTTTATCGTTGTCTTCTTTTTTCTCGTCTTCAAATTTAACGGACTTCTCTGTTCCATGCAGCAGGCGATGATGCATTCGCTTACATCCATCTAATCCACAAGTGCGGCGGCGAACACAGGTATTTAAGCGATGGTTTCGGCCCAAGCATCCCCAACAGAGACCCTTTGCAAGTTTGTAACGCTCCTTTACCGTGGATTCCTTCAATTTTGGACACTCATTCGTATAATGACCTTCCTCACACACTGCACATTTGTAGCTCTTTGTTGCAATTTGGGTCGTCATAACCGCTGCACTGCGTATTTTTGGTGTTCGTGTATGTTCCTTTGTCTTCTGCTTGTTTCCAGTTGATGATTGAGTTGAGAGTGACGTCACTGGCAAAATATTCAAAGAAATTTTCGATTGGTCGTTCAGCCAAGTTGCAAGATCCGTCACAGAGTAATTTGGAATTTCTTTGGCCCTCATTGCCCAAAGCATCCTCATGGTTGGAGATAGTTTTCTCTCAATATCATTTGTCACCCATGGAGAGTCCATATAACGTCCTTTGTCCAGCCATTTCAATCCAAACGACAAGTTTTCTACGATGGTTGCAAATTTGACAATACTCTCTGGATCACCATCTTTTGGGTCTGGTGTTGAAGCTATGCGAGCCATCATTCGATTTATCACTTGTCTTGGATGTCCAAAATGCGACTGCAACACGTTTATGATGTCTTCTGGTGCTGCTGCTGTAGCAATGAGGGTTTTTACTCTATCCCGTGCATCTCCTTTCAGTGCTTTGGCCAATCTCATGGTGTTTTCAGTGGCTGTGAAATCGCCATCCTTAGAACTTTGTTGAAACATGGCATAAAATAATGGCCATTCTTCAGGGTCGCCGTTGAAATCTGGCAATTCTTTGGCTACGGCTTGACGTGCGATGAACTTGCTGACTTGCTTTTCTTGATTGGCGATAATTGTGGACATATTTGCAATATGCATCGATAGCTCATTTTCTTCGTTGGTTGTAGAATCGTCTCCTTTCTCTGAAATCTCGTATTCCTCGTTAAATTCACTTGCTTCACCCTCAATATCATCATCTGACGCCTCAAGCTTTTCCTTAAGCTTTTCGAGCTGCTCTAATTCCGCCATTTTGCGTTTTTTGGCTTCTTCAATTGACCGGAGACGCTCAGCATTCTTGCGTTTTTTCTGCGTTTTTGGAGTGGACTTAAACATTTTTATGTTGGGTCTCGAAGGACCTTATGTTGAACAACAAAATTAAACGTCTTTAATACTTTCCAACAAATCAATTTTATTCAATAACTGGACAGAAATTCGCGTCTTATTTCTACCAATACACTTTTCATACTGACAGCCGTCACGATCGCCTCTCTCCGTTCGCCTCTCTCCGTTCGCCTCTCTCCGTTCGCCTCTCTCCGTTCGCCTCTCTTCGTTCGCCTCTCTCCGTTCGCCTCTCTCACTCTCTCTCTCTCCTCAACCCTGCAGGCAAACACCTCCGACTAAATCCCATACTTCCTACAGACACATCTTCCGAACTTCCAAAAATCTAATCTTAGCTCCTGCATTCAACAGACCTCTTTCACAGAATCCCCTCTCCTTCACACAATTCGTCCTGCATTTGACCCAAAGATTTGTAAAATGACACACTTTGGCTCACAATATGACACTGGCAACCAACAAAGGGCTCCAGAGAACTTTTTTCTTGCAATTGAGTGATTTTTTGATTTTGCCCTTTATTCCTTTGGTCGGCATTTGGCCGTGAAGCTTATTCTCGAGTGTCGTTTAACGGAGACTAAAGTGACTTAAAAAACGTAAAAAATGTTTTAAAAAAAATCAGTTTAAAGGATAAATTATTGACGATAGTCTGCAAGCAGAAGTTGTACAGTTAATTGATAAAGTATCACTCTGGCTCAACATTAGAATCCGCGGGAAAATATTCAACTTCGCTAAAAGACGATCAATCACAAGTTGCCAGCACGTCACTCATTAATTACAAAAGTCCAATTAAAAGTTGCACGATTGTGCAAGGAAGTTAGTGGAAATTATGGGAAATGATCAGAAATCTGACACAGAAAATTTTCCACAAAGTTGAGATACTTTCCAAATCAAATTTCAACATGTAAATGGTGAAAGAACTTTCTTCCAGATTCAAAATAATTTACATGACTTGTCGAATTATAATTGAATAATTAACGAAATGTTCAACGTGATACAGTACAGCATGAACATAAAGTTGAAATATGTATTGCATTGTGTCATTTTAGTAAAAAACTAATTGGCTAAATTGAAAAGCTCATCCAATTCAAATAATCCTGATAATTTTTTAGAGAATTTTGTCCAGATTAATATTTTATGAATCTAAATATAAAAGCTAAAATATATAAAGTCGCTCTCTCTCTTGTGTTTATTATTACTAATAGGCCAATGAATTTTATCGAGTGATGATTTATTATTCAATTTGCGAAGGGCTAAGACCTTAGTAAGAGTAAGGGCATGTAACAAAAAAGAAAAATACAATTCTAGCAGATTATCGAATAGTAAATTTGTATATAGAAGAGTTATACACTGAAGTGAGAGAAATCCGAAAAAGTCAAAATAACATTCCGGAAATGTTAATTTTATCCTTCAGTATTTATCCAAAATCGGTGTAAATATTACCCTTTTTAGGTGTATTGTGGGTTAAAGTTACTTTTTTCATGTTGATTTTACCCTCAAAAGGTGTAAAACTAACATTAAAAAATATTAATATATTTTTACACCCGAAAAGTGTTAAAGTATGACGAAAAAAAGTTAATCGCACCCTCTTTTTTTCTCAGTGTAAAATACGTTTAAATTAAATGTTTTTGCTGCATGGACGATGAACACTTTTAATAATTATTTTTGATAATTCTTTTAATTATATATATATTTTTTGGTTTTTATTAAATTTCGTAAATAAAAATAACATTTAATAATTAAAAAGTAACAAAATGAATATTTGATGAAGAAAGAAATTATTGTGATGTTAAAGGGTCAATATGATTCATCGATAACTTAGTGGCTATCACATTATTAAACGAAAACTTCACGATTTTAGATAATTTATTTATGCTGTTGATTTTCGAATTGCTCTGAAAAACTAATTTTAATTTACTTAGGGTAAAGTGATACAAGTTGGACATAGTGTTACAAGTTGGACAATTCGCCGGTACAAGTTGGACATGGCTTTTTTCTTGATAAATACAGTACAAAATTTGTTTTTAAGCACGAGGAACCAAATTATAAAACTAAAGCATTAAAAATATACAAATAAAAATTAAGTACTAAATTTATTAAGAAGAAAAGTCCTGTCCAACTTGTACCACTTTACCCTACTTAATTCTTCAATAACTTTTCACGAAAAGTTTAGAAATTTTGTGTTTGTATTCTGATTGACATATTCTTTTATTTCAATAGTATTTAATATTTGTAACGTAACAATACATTAATAAAATAAATGTAAAAAATTGTTTCGTAAGCATTTTTCCCTGATTTCTAGGTTCTTGTTCTTTTCATGATAATTTTTTTTTTTTTTTTTTGTAAAACGTCCTTATCCAATGACTTTATTGTGACATTTATCAATTCCATTTCCTGGTGTATTGGCTTATCGATCACTTGGAGATCGCTCCGATTTTGTACACAGTTTTCTGAGACAAGAAAAAAATCTTAGATTTCCGTGGTCCAAGATCACCATGAATGTTGTCTCAAAATCAAGGATGGACCCGTGAAATAAATATGAATCGATCTTATTTAATATGAATTTGATCTTACTTTTACGCCGAAAACGATATTCCAATAACTTCGGTGTTACCCGTACTCTTTATACCATGTTTCAATATCTGATCTTCACCGATGTTTTACGTAATTGGAGTAACTTATCAAACAAGCCTTGCCAGCATCAAAACTAATCTAACACGTAAAGTAATTCCAATTACGTAAAGCATCGGTTAAGCAAGGGCTTCAATGTTAGGAACTCAGAAATTCCTTTCTGTATCTTAAGCCAACCATCACGAAGGCCAGGTACAGAAACATGGTATAAAGGTATCATTCAGGTTATTAGAACATCGCTTTCGACAAAGTGTTCGTTCAGTAAGATGAAATTTATATTTCACGTATTTATATCCGTCTGGCTATATCATGCCGTCGAGCCTATATAACGATTTAGGGAAGTCTTGAACGGTTTTGTTATATTGCACTATATACGCCTATTAACGTTATCAGTAAGCTTCGGAGTCCATGAACCTATTATAATTGTGCTCTTAACAGACAAACGACACCACAAATCCTTTCTTCGTCTTCCATACCTTTCTCATGGGGACATATAAAAATATTTATATTTCTATCCGGATTACAATTTTACTTTTATTTTCATTGAAAATCTCACTATAAATAACCTTTGAATAATATTTTATTCACAGAAAAATCCACATTTATTTTGTATAGGTATAGTTAATATTCAATTTTCAGAGAACTGTTTACAAACAGCATAGAAATCACTTGATATTGAAAGAAAAGTCTCACGTTTTCCTTTTATTATTTTCTTGTCATTCTTTGCACAACTGTGATTTATCAAGTCCCTCTACTAGAAGTTTATATTTTATTTCATCTCTGTGGTTCGATGTCTTCATAAAAGAGTCAGTAATTTTCCTTATTCTTGGCCGCATTTCACCCGTTCTTCAGTTCGCAACGTCAATTAAAAGCAGAAAGGAGCACAAAAAGACTGCCAGGGAATCTTCAATGCGGAGGTGGGAGGGTAAAATCAAAAGAAACTTAATCAATAAATTGATATTTTTGAACTTTCAATAAGTTTCAAATTACACTTCCACAAAGCTTGGATGATTGGGGAACGGGAGCGGAAAAAGAGCTGAGGTTCGTTGCGGATTGAGAGAGGGGTATGGCTAGTAATTTAATGTGCTTCCATTAAGTTCATGTTGTGCAATTAATGGAAGAAAACATGGTAGTGCTTGGCTCATACAGGCAATGTGATAATGGTGTAAGGAAGCCCCCCTTGAATTGCAGTGTTTAGCACATTTTACTGTCCCACCCGGCCCCTTCATGAAATTGCATACCTTTCAACTCACCAGAATGGTTCGGGAGTGAAAAGCTCCCAGCTGTGACCAAGCAGTATCCACTACACAGTTGAGAGCCTTCAAAGTATCCTCTACGTACGTTCTCCTTCTAATCCAAATTTAAATTTATGCTCCAAGTAAAATCACATTGCCAGCTTTGCCAAAAGTAATCCACAAAGCTCAACCAGGATAATATATATAAGCAAGAAATTGTGAAAATCAGGATATCCAGTTAATTTGTATGGAAGCTTTAAATTTGTTAGAAAAACAAATATAATTGAATTTTCTTTTGAGAATACCACTATATGTTTTAGAAACATGCGAATTTGATTGGATTTCCCAAGAAAATCGTGGATTTTAAGAAAAAAATGAGTTTTTATAGGGAAAAGCGCCTTCGAACGACTCAAGCCTCAAAAACTCATTTTTTAAATCAGTTTTTAATGAATTTTAATTAAACCATTATAATATCATACTTTAATAGCTAATCCAATGCCTCCAATCTCCTGATAAGAGCCATGAGTCAAATCCAAGAGGAACAAAAAAAAGCGGTTGCCCGAAGCTTAAGTCGTTCGAAGGTAGCGCGCTTTTCCCATACATTTTTCGATTTTCGTAAAATATCTCCGAACACCTCGAAAAGATTTCGAAAAATGCTTGATTTTGTTGACACTCATTTACATAAGAATTGGTATTATTTTCCTGAATGAAATATTCAATGGGATAAGTTACTGTCCCTGTTATAAAGCAAGCGTACCAGAATTGAGTCCCTTTAGGTCACCTGAAACTTTTCTGGCATCAACGGCGTTCTAATAGTATGCAAGGGTTGCTTTGTAAAAACTTTTGTGACCTTCGTAAAAATAGTAATGCAGCTTTAGATATCCAACTTTCGGGATCTTAAACTTCCTAACTGGGATATTATTTAAAATTTCTAATCAAGGTTCTAACAAAGGTCTCAATTCTAATTCCAAGATCAAGATCTAAATATCAAGCATTTGTAAAACTTAAAATATCTTAGCTAAGAACCAAGAATTTCAGACATGATTCTTTTGCAGGTACTCTCAAGATATTCAGCCAATTATTTTCATGTCAAGTAATCCTGGAAAAACTTCTTATAACTTAAGCAAATAATTCCTTTCGAGAGTGAAAAAAATTTTTTTTAGTATTTTCTGACGAATAATTTAAATAATAGAGAACCGGTGAGCGTCGCGGGATGGGGTAGCTTAGAAAAAGACGATTTTTCCCAAAGCTTTCGGCTCGGACTCCAAGCCTTCCTTAGTGGCTGGGTTGGGAAAGCGCACAGCCACTGAGGAAGGCTTGTAGTTCGAGCCGAAAGCTTTGGAAAAAAAAACGTTCAGGAACCTCACTACGCATAGAATCATATTGCACTCTGAAGTATATTCGATGAATGTCATGTAACGGTAGGGTCCCGTTGAGGACATTTGTAATATAAGCCTCGGGTCAAATAAATTTATAGTCAGTCACCTCCCAAACTCTGCCTTTCACTCTTCTCGATACGTCATTATTGGCGACGAGAATAAAGTTCTTTGTAAAGTGTGCAGTGAGAAAAAGTGAGTTTTTCCATGACAAGTACGGGAAGTACTGAGAGAATTGGGCCAACAGGATTTGTGGGCCATATTGAGCCCTATGTTCCTGGAGATGATTTCGTCATTTACATTGAGCGGCTGGAGAAAATTTTCTTGATAAACCAAGTGGAGAGTGAGCGGCTGAAGCATGGGTACTTGGTCGGGTTTATTGGCCAGGAAGCGTACAAGGTTCTTAAGTCAACGCTACACCCGCACACCGTGGACAGTAGAACTTATGAACAATTGGTGGAGGTGTTAAAAGCCAAGTACGCGCCAAAAAAGAGCGTCATTGCTGAAAGGTTCAAGTTCTACAAGAGAGAGCAGGAAAACGGTGAATCGATCAGAGACTATGTGGTTGGGCTCCAAATTTTGGCAGAGACGTGCGAATTTGGGGACTTTCTCTCCAGTGCGCTCACAGACAAGTTCGTGATGGGGCTACAAGACTCCCATGTCCAGATAAAGTTACTATCATTGGATCAGGGATTTGAGGAATCGGTGAAAGTGGCCATGGCTAGTGAGTTGGCGAGCAATTCAGTAGACGCAATGAAGCCCAGAGTTGATGCACTGAGGAGAGGGCGTCAACGGGACTTTGGGTCATCGACCTCATTGAAGCGACGTCAGAGAGAAAGGACTGGGTCAGAGTCTGTTCATTGGGATCAAGGGCGTGAAGCCAAAAGGAGGAAGATCCAGTGTTACAAGTGCAAACAATGGGGGTACCACTACGCCTATGAATGTCCCATGAAAAAGCATCGAGGACGTGACAAAAGAGTGCAGTTCACAGATTACAACCAGGAAAGCTCTGAGACAGAGGAGGATGACGAGATGCCTGGTATGTTGAGTGCAATGTTCTTGAATGCTGTGAGGGATGAGAAAGAGCTTGGAGATTGTGCGCCATATATGCCGAAAGGAGATAGTGCGCCAATTGGTAACGTGGTGAGTATGGATTGTAAGTATGAGACAAAAAGTGTATCAGCTGAACACTGAAAAAAAATATAACCGAGCATGACTAAAATTCAGTCTGCTCTGGTATTATGAATAACGCTTTTAGTCCTTGTATAACAGTTAGCCGGCTATAGTAAAATGGTTATACCGCTAAAGGAAAACACTTTAACCAATCATTTGACACTCTTGGTAATTTTTTTTAACTGAGAAAACATTCTTTGGTATTATGTTATACCATGTGCAAGCAATACTTTGTTGGCACCAGTAATGTGAATCACTGTATTTGTAAAATCTATTATTTCTTCCTGGTATACCGATTTACCGTATAGAAACAATGCGATATACGTTTTCTGTACAATATATTACCAAAATAAAACAATAATTTAACGGAAAATAAATTTTTATTTTTTCTCATAAATTCATTTGCACATATTTGTTTTAATATACTAAATCACATAGTTAATATTATTAATTTCAGTTATATTTTTGACATCTAAATCCTCCATTTGATTGTACTTTTTTAATTCAGTTGTATTTGTTTTTTCAACAATATAGGCATTAGCCATTTCATCAAAATACTTGGTGTTATATTTATTTAATAGGAAATAAATATCATTTTGCTTATCAATTAATATAGCTTTTACTTTAAAAAATAGGGGGTCAAATTCGTTATCATCGTAAAAACACAAAATATTATTAATTTGGATTTTTTCAATCACTTGGACCCATGTAACAAATTTTGAGTTTTCATTCACTCCATATTTTTGAGCAGTGCTTGTACTAATTTTCATTTTTTTTCCAAACGTAATTTTTTTAGAATCTAAATTGTCTATTAAATATCTATTTGCAACAGTTTTGCAAATATCGCGTCGGGAATAACAACTTACAGTCATGTTTTTTAAAACTCGGTGTTTTCCTTCGAATCTTATAGTCCACATGTTAATGACTGGACCAAAACGTTTCATTATTGTGGGATAATGAGTGATTATATGATGCTTTGGCCTGAGGGGCGCGTATAAATTTATAAAGTTCCGGTGATGTTCAGCAATTAAATTTGTCAAATCTTCAATTAAGGTTTCTGATACGGTTCTTTTTAATGAAATTTCAACAATACGAATCAGTTGCAAAAGACAAGAATAATTGACATCATCTTCTGGAATAAATTCTGCTATAATTATCGGTAATGCTTTACAGATCCACATCATTTCTGATCCGGAATAGTGCAATTTACGCTCTGTTTTAAGATTCTCTCTAGAAATTGGTTGCGGTTTATTGACTCTGTCATATTTTCCAAAATCGAAAGAAGAAAGGCGTGAGTTTAATATATTTAATGTGAAATATTTCTTATTATATATGAAATGTTCTAATACAAGGGCTATTTCCGTTCCTACTACTCCTTCAAAGAAATCGTGAAAAAGATCGACAACGTAATTTTCTACTGCGTGAAAGAAATTTGAATGATTAAAGATGCATTCTTTTTTAATACCTGTAAGTTTTTGGTTTTTCAATAAATTGTCATATTCATAATTCTGTTTGTTTCGGAGTAGGGCTTCATGTTCGTATATCATGTTCTTTGCATCTTGATTTGGAACTTTGCAGATTCTGCAGTAGAAATTTGCCTTAGAAAAGTTATCAACAAAACCAAGTATTTGGTTTAAGCCCTTATTGTCACCAAGTATACCTACGACTATTATAAAAATTTTTTGGCCTTGAATAATCAATGGGGAATTTTGAAGTGTTTTTAATTCATCTATTACGTTAATAAACAATTTGTCTTGATGCCTTTTCATGTCTAAAGAATTAAATAACATTAGCAGATGAATATGATCAAGTTTTGATAAATATTGCTTCGGAAGACATGCTAGAGAGCAGTAAAGAGCACCTAATTTTTGTTTTTTCGATCTAGATCCGTATTGATTATTCACATTAAATTCATCAAAATAAAGATATAGAGGGAGTACAATATCTGTCTCACAATAATTTTGAATTACATTTGCCCAATATTCAGTTTGCATGATATTTGTCATGAACTTATCAAATTTTAAATTTGCAACATATTCCAATATATCATCACGTAAGGAAGACATATTTAAAGTTTTTTCAAAAATTTCTCGAACTGAAAAGTAAACAGATGTTTTTTCAACTAGTTGCAATGTCTGACTTTTTTTGCATTTCTTAATTTTCAATTCAGAAGAAATTGGTATGGACTGATAGGGAATGGATATTTCACTCTGTTTTAGAATTTGTTTTCTTTTATATGTTATTCTAATATCATTCAAAGAATTTTGCATAATATCAAAAACAATTGAAGCTGCGTGAGGAAATTTTTGGACAATAGCTCTTCCTTTTGTAAATATATTCACTTCTAAATATTCTACAAAAATGTTAACAAATTCTTGTATTGATTTTTCAGAAACAGTTGTTTTGCTGTGTAATTTTTTTGAAAAACTGATATTTTCTTGTGAAATGTCTTCTTTGAATTGCTCAATAAGGTATTCGTATGTTTCTGTGATTGGATGATTTTCTTTTTGATTATTTTGTACATCATGTGGGTCAATCAATGACAACTCTTGTCTCATTTCTCTCTGAATCACAGCGTTTTCTTCAATGGTATTCTTTTCTAGTGTTAAGGAGTGTTTCGCCATGTGAGAAATAAAAGATTTTTTATTTGAACGCGAAAACGTTCTAAAAGGGTCACAATAGGTGCATTTGAGTATCTTTTCATGTTTGTGTATGATATTTATGTGTTTCTTCCATCCTACCCAGCAGAGATCCTTCTGACAAAAACAACATTTGATTTTATTCATCTTCACTGTTTTCGTGTTCAATGAAAACGGTTATCTTGTTGTGAAGATCAAAAACAGACAAAAACTTGTCAGAAGAATCATCAATCTGAAACACATACTTTTGAATATAGGTCCATACAGGCGCAGTAACTACTGGATACGTCTTCTTGCAAATTATGCATATTTTCATGTAGGCATCTAATGTCTGGTTCACGTTTTCAAACGAGTACAAAACGTCCTTGTCGACTGCAACGTAGAATTCTGAGAGGTTCAACTTACTCTTACCAACGAATGCCAAAATCGGTGCTTTATCTCGTTTCGAGAAATATTTGGCTACTTCCTCCAAAAGAAGGCGATTGTCCTAAAGTGAAAAAGGAAAAAAATAAGCTAAGATTATAAGAGATATTAGCTAGGAAAAATTAGACATTAAAAGATAAGCACAAAAATAAATTTCTAAGAATAGGAAGTCCAGTAAAAAAAGGGACAGATAATCCTAACCGGCTTATGTAGGTGAGATTCTTAACGTGAGCTATCTCGGAGTGCATGCAAATTCGATTTGGAGCTGAAGTTGGGAGACGCCATTCAGTTATCTTGAATCAAATTCGTGAAATTATACAAATTTTGTATTTAAACCAAAATATCAAGGATTTGGATGAACTGACAGAAAAGTGTTATATGGGTGAAATGTAGACCAGAATGTTCTCTATAATTTTGCCGTAGAACTTGAACTCATCGATTACTCAGAAGCCAAGATAAGCGAGGTTTTTTGTTTCTTAACTCGTTTTTTCATCCAGAGTGCCCCAAGTGCTCATTTGTTGAACTTCAACTATATCAAAGAATTGTTGTATTTTGCGGGACTTTCCATTTAAACCCCTATTTTAAGTGTCTTGGTGGAGTAGAGGCAGTCAAATTGGCATCTGAGTGATTTCAAAGCGTTATTATGGGAAAAATCAATTTTTTCACACTTAAACGGCAAAATCGGAGTGATAGCGTAGTCTGATTGGAAAATGATGTATGGACGAAATGTAGAGACAAATGTCCTCTACAATTATGTCGAAGTAATTATCAAAATCGGTTCAGCGACAGTCGAGATAATTGAGGTTATGTGATATTGAAATTAGTTTCTTGACTGTGGCGCCCCTGGTGTTGGTCCCACGAAGTTCAAATATTCTAGAAAGTTGTAGCATTTGGTGAGATCTTTCGTTTAAGCCCTCATTCATCAAAATCGGTCACATAGAACCGGAGATATGATTTTTTGAATTTCGTGAACTTTGACCCCTCATATCTCCGGTTCTATTAAAACCACAGCGCGCATACGCACCATTTTGGAAACGTCCTAGACTGGACTACAACATACTAAAATTTCATTAACTTGCACAATGCCGTTTTTGAGAAAAGTGACTTTGAATTTCGATGAATTTTGACGCTATCACAGCGCCACCTGTGGTGACTTTTTGAACTTCCATCTGAAAGTGCTCATCGAGACGAAACCAAAAAGGTAAAATTTAGGTCGCTATGTTAATTAGAACCGGAGATAGAGGCCGGTCAATGTTCGAACTTTGACCCCTTATAGCTCGGGTCAGGGGTTATGGATCGACTTAAGGTTTTTTTTGTTTGATAGGTATAATCAACGGCTACAACATACTAAATTTTCAGCCCGATGCACAATGGAATTTTTGAGTTATTTAACTTTTAAGATTTAAAAATTTTCTTTTTAAAAAAAGCGCCCCTAGCGGTGGTTTTATGAACTTGCGATGTTAGAAGGGGAAGTGGCATTTCACGAGAGCTTTCCAAAAAGCCCTCACTTTTTAAATTCTGACAATTAGAACCGGAGTTATGGCCATTTTAAGAAATTTTTTTTGGACCCTTATAGCTCGGGTCAGGGGGGTCGGGGGACCTTAAGTTTGGTATTGATGGAAAGCTCTAAGGCCCAGCTATAACATACTAAAATTTGAGTCCGCTGAATGCCATAGGGGCGGAGCTATTGAGAAAACAAAAAAAGGGGGGTCTTCAAAATGGCGGAAGGAGGGGTGGGGGGTGGGGGGTCTATGCACCAAGTTGCAATTTTCACCCGATATATAACCTTTGCCGAAAACCGCAAGTCGATATCTTTTTTAGTTTAGGAGCTATTAAGCTCCAAAGAGCGGCCGGCCGGCCGGCCGGGAACGTAACCTAGCCACATATATATTCGGAATCAGGAAGTGCTGAAACACATTTTGGCCAAATTTGAGGTCGATCGGACGACATGAAATTTTGTTAGGATTATAGTAGGTGAGATTGTTAAGAATCTCACCTAATATTAGGAGTTTAAATGTCTGAAAATAATAATCTTCAATAGGACAATTATATGATCATCATGATACAACTTACAGAATTATCTCAGAATTGAACAAATTATGCCCAAAAGTATATCGACGCTTCCATTCTATACTATGCTATCTCAAAATGACAACATTTCAGGAGCCATTTGAAGTTGGCGATTTCCTATGCTGTTTGTGTAATTTTTTTTGGAAAAATGGAATATCTCGTTAACCGGACGTCGGCGTCGGATGACCAACAAATTTTCACCAGTTGTAGATCTCAGTCCCAGGAACAACATATTTCTCAGATTAATAAAAGGCTAAGTCGACTTAGCATAGTATGGAATAGAGCCGTCGATATAACAAAATGATCTTATAAATTAATATCGTAAATGTTTAAATAATACATACCCTTGTATAAATGAAGAGCGCATTCAAAACTTCCTGTTTTGTGCACTTATTGCGCTTTCTCTTGGTTCCGTCAGGATTCGTTTCACATGATGTGTAGGATGACATGGCTACAATACAACTAACATTAATTTACATTGAGGTTTTTGATAAAAAGAACTATAGAACATACCTAGATGGAAACCCAACACATGAAGTCCCATGAGCTCTTCGTGTACCTCTTTTTGAAGATTTTTGAAGTAACGTTCATTTTTTGACAATCCATACGCTGTGAGTTCCTTGTTTATCTTGCTCCAATTCTCTATGAAACTGTGATGCTCCGGAAACTCTTCTTCGAAATCTTCTAAGAAATATTCATGCCCTTTCACTGTGCTCAAAATAGGGTATTCAGTAACGTATTCACGACAAGTTCCTAGACCTTCCAATCTCTCCGCGCGTGAGGCTGTCCAGAACTTCTTAACATTAGCTTCCGGCTGAAGATGATTCTTTACAAAATCGTGGGCATCACTTGCATCGTGGTCGCTGGACACATCAGTAGCTGTTCCCTTTTTTCTAGGCTTTGTCAGCCCCATATTGCGTTTAAAATTATTAAACGCCTTGTACAGGTGCCCTTTTGCAAAAGTTTTGGTCTCCTTCTCATACGGAACGAAAAAAAGTTTTTTATCCAGAGTTGGAAACTCACAATTAATTTCCTCTCGCATCTGTATGAAACGTTTAACGTCAATTGTGAACGTTTTTGGGCAACCTTGATTCTCAAATTCTCTTGCGATGAAGAACTCCGATATAGATACTCTCTGTTTCGCCTCAAGCTCTCCTTTTCCATTATCGTAGATGCGTTTTATCATCTGACCTTCGGTGGTTGATAAAAGTTGCTTCATTGTAGTATTAGATGTATTAGAGTCATCAGGAATCAGAAAATTCGATTGTGCGCCTTCTGATTGAGAAAAAAATAGGTTTACGCATTCTGTGGCAGTTTGACTTTCTGTGGAGGCATTCTCAATGTCCTCGCCAATGAGATCCAAGCCAGGGTCCTCCTACAAAAAAATAAAATAAAACAAAATGGAAGACATCGCTAATTTCCTTAAAACCGTTTGAAGTAATGTTTGAAAGAACAAAATTCCCCCAAACAACAGTTCCCAAGTGGTATTTATCCAAAACGTCCCAGTAAATGATTTTATTGATTTTTCAAGTGGTTGAAATTCATAAAAATTGCTTGAAAGTGGATATTTTAGATTTTTTTCATGAAAACACTTGGTTCTTTGCCCTAGAATTACGAGTTGGCTCCACAAAATATTCTCAAATAATTTTGAAATTGGCCCCCTCTTACAAAAACCCTTGCTACACCCTTGGTTTCCTGTATACACTGGCTGTCACTAACAAGCAAAACGCTGCGAATATAAAGCATTCCCTGCCATCAGGTTTGCAGGCCAAGAAAATCAAGAACATAGTGTTTTGGTGTTTTTGAGGTTATGTGACCCTTTCCGGAAAGCATTTTTACCTTCTTCAATGTCTGTAACTTTGCCCAGAATATATCTCTATGACCGCTTTTCTTTATCACTGTTTTCAATCCGTCGTATGTAATGCACTGGAAACTTTCCTGGGAAGTGTATTCTTCTTCTAAAAAGACAAGAAAAACAAAAAAAATAATAGTTTTTTTAATCGGTTTCACATGGATTCTATTGAATTTTCAGTAGTAGATTGTATAAATGGGATATTAACTTACCTTTAAACGCGTCATAAAACTCTAAAAATTGCAATTTCCCGAGCAATTTATTCAGAAAATCCATTTTCACAAGGTTTTCTTTTCGCACAATTCACATGCCAAATTCAAACTGACGCCACATTAATGTCACATCTCATGATGACCGTGAAAAAATGAAAGAGACAACTGTTATTCGTCTTGTGTGAAAGAGAGAACCATACACATTTTCCTTTCTGAGTCAAACACATTACCCTGGAAGTATAACATTATACCATAAACGCATAAAAGACCCATGAGGTTAAATAGTTTACCTAGACAAGACAACTATATTACTGGTAGAACTAAATTTACATTTTTTGGCGTTCAGAGTCATTTTAATATACCAGGAAAAGCAAAATTACTTTATTGGCTGGGGTTATATGTTTCACAAGTAGAAAATTTTTAGATTTTGTCAGCTGTAGTCAAAATTTAGTCTATTGAAGTGAATTGCTTGTCGTTTAAAATAATATGTCCCACTAATGTATGGGAACCTTTTGCTGGTATAACCATTTTACCCGGGAGGGTACCCATATTTTTTTCAGTGAATATTTAATTACTGTTATCGATAACAAGAGAATCAAGTTTGAAATAGACACAGGGGCTTGTGTAAGTTGTATGCACGAGAAATTATTTCGTAAAATTTTTCCTCATCAGAGATTGTTGAGATGTGAGTTAAATTTGAGTGTTGTCACGGGAAATAAATTGTGCGTGTTAGGATGTATAGTAGTGTCAATAGGTGTTCTTATTAATGGGAATCTGAGAGAATTTAACAAAATGAGAATTGTGATATTTAGTGGACCAAAAATTCTCCCACCTTTGTGTGGCCGCGATTGGCTGGATGAGATTTTTCCAAGGTGGAGAAAGATGTTTCATGGAATTTCATGTGTAGAAAAGGGAATTTATCACCTGTTTGAAGCAAAGCAAGTAATTGAGAAATTTCCAGATGTGTTTAAGAGCAATGAAAATGCGTGTATTAGGGATTTGAGAGCTGTGATTGTGGTTAAAGAAAACTGCGTGCCAATTTTTCATAAAGCATATGCTGTGCCGTATGGAATAAGGGATAAAGTGGAAGCTGAACTTAAGCGTTTAGTTGAGGCTAAGATTTTAGTTCCAGTAGATCATTCAGAGTGGGCGAGTCCTATTGTTGTAGTACCAAAAAAAGATGGGTCAATTCGTATGTGTGTTGATTGTAAGGTAACCGTGAATAAGGTGGTGAAAATCGCGCACTATCCTCTCCCCACTCTGCAGGAAATCTTTAATAAATTGATAGGATCGCGTTTCTTTTGTGTATTAGATCTTACTGGAGCCTATCAACAGTTAGAAGTGGCACCAGAATGTCGAAAATTCCTAACCATAAATACGCATGTTGGTCTTTATCAATACACAAGATTAGTGTTTGGATTGTCCTCTTCCCCTGCAATATTTCAGAAAACAATTGATGGTATATTAAGAGGAATTCCCAAAACAGCAGCGTATATAGACGATATAATTGTAGGAGGGGCTACTAAAGAGGAGTGCCAAGAAAATTTATTTAAAGTTTTACAAAAGTTGAGTGATTTTAATGTTAAAGTTAATAAACAAAAATGTGTCTTTTTCCGTGAAGAGGTTGATTTTCTGGGGCATGTCTTGAACGGTGATGGAATCCGACCTTTGAAAAGTAAGCTATTGGAGATTGAAAGAGCTAAGCAACCGCATGATCTTACGTCATTAAAAGCATATTTAGGACTGTTAACTTATTATGGCAAATTTATTAAAAATTTATCTAGCAGACTTTCTCCTTTATACCAGCTTTTAAAGTCGGATGAACCATTTGTTTGGAATGAGGAGCGTGATTCGGTTTTCCGGGAAAGTAAAAAATGGCTATCAGAGAGTGATATGTTGACCCATTATGACCCTAAATTGCCACTAGTGATCGCGACGGATGCGAGTGGGGATGGCGTAGGGGCAGTTTTAAGCCATTTAAAAGACGGAATAGAAAAACCGATCCTCATGGTATCATCCACACTTTCAGCGAGTGAAAAAAATTATTCTATAGTTGAGAGAGAAGCTCTTGCTTTGGTATTTGCCGTAAGAAAGTTTCACCAATATATATATGGACGTTCGGTTACAGTCTATACGGATCATCAATGCTTAAGGGAGTTATTTGGTGATGGACGTAAAAGTTCGGCAATTGCGGCAGCTCGGATACAGAGATGGGCCGTATTTTTAGGCATGTATAATCTCAACATAGTTTACAAAAGGGGTGTGCATAATGGAAATGCGGATTTTCTTTCACGATTTTCATTACGGTGTGATACTGGAGTAAATGATGAAATCGTTAAGTTCGTAGACATTAAGGGAGATGTAGCCTTAGATGAATCGCAAATTCGTGAGGAAACGGAAAAAGATCATGACTTAAAAGTTTTAATTGATTTTATAAAAGAAGGTTTTCCTTCGGATAAGTGTGTGTTGTCTAAGTGGCCTATGTTAAGTCCTTTTTTGAAATTTAAAAACTCCTTGACAGTAGAAAACGGTATCTTATATTTAGGACACAGGGTGGTAGTTCCTAAGCAACTGCATAAAAGAGTGCTAGATCTGATTCATGATGGGCACGATGGAATGGTGCGGATGAAGGCGATCGCGAGGGGTTGTGTATGGTGGCCAGGGTTGGAGAGCGAATTGGAAAGGACAGCAAAGTCATGTGAAACATGCCAGTTATTGGCTCCACGTCCAAGAAATATGTCATTGAAAAAGTGGACAGATACAGTTTACCCATATGAGAGAATCCACATAGACTTTTTCTTTTGGGATTCAAAGACATTCTTGGTAATCGTAGACGATTTTTCCAAATTGATCGATGTTAGGCAGGTTCAAAAGAATAACGTGTGGGTGACTCTTGAAGCCCTACAGCGAAATTTTGCTATATATGGACTGCCTTACGCAATAGTTTCGGACAATGGCAGCCCTTTCCAGTCTAAAGAATTCGCAAATTTTTGTAAGGTTCATAGAATCGTTCATAAAACAGCTCCACCTTATCACCCTCAATCCAACGGCTCCGCTGAGAAATCTGTGCACACAGTAAAAAAAGCTCTAAAGAAATATATGATCGATGAGAAGAAAAAGAATTGGTCATTGAATAATAAGATATCTCATTTTTTATTCAGGCACAACAATACCCCATCAACAGTGACAGGGTTACCTCCGAATGCGATAATGATGAATTATACCGCACGGACCCTGACGACCTTGTTGAATCGGAAGGAGAAGGTGCCTCAGGAGCGAAAAATCAGAGCTGCTTCGAAGGAGATTTTTAGCGAAGTGAGGGAGGAGCTGCGCGCGGGCCAGGAGGTTTTGTACTATGACACATTGGGATTGGGTCTTATATGGACGAAAGCTAAAGTGGTCAAACAACTCACTTCAACTGTATATTTAATCGATGTTAATGGATCCAAAAAAAAGGCTCATCGCGACCAATTAAAAAAATTTGTGCGGCGGGAGGTAATCGTCGATAGGAATGCTTCTCAACTGTCATCGCCAGCAGGATCTCCACAACAGCCTTCACCAGAGGAAGAAGAGTTCTGCACGCCACCGCAGCCTACCGAACCAGAATGTAAGAAGAGGAAACGAGCAAAGTTAAGGGAGGATACACCAATACCAAGACGCAGTGAGAGGATTAAGAAAAAATTAAATTTTGCATGAATTAATATGATGATAGTTTGTTTATTAAAATAAAAATAATATGGGAATTTTAGTAGAGAATTATTTGTAAAGAATTAAGTATTATTTTATAAAAAGTTTTGAAGATCTTAGAGGGGGGAAGTGAAGTATATTCGATGAATGTCATGTAACGGTAGGGTCCCGTTGAGGACATTTGTAATATAAGCCTCGGGTCAAATAAATTTATAGTCAGTCACCTCCCAAACTCTGCCTTTCACTCTTCTCGATACGTCACACTCCAGGTTCTTTTCTGAAATCTTGTGCAAAATGCGCTTAAACAAAGCAAAATACTGCTATAGACCACTCATGAATACGAATATAAACGGAAATATTTTGCAGTAACCCTTTGACGACGAGACAATTTTCGCTGACCGAAAATCAGCAAGAAAAATGAAACCGATAAACAAAACTTATAAAACGTCTTACATCTAACTTTCTAAAAGCCAACAAGTCTGATTTGTTGTATTTTTTTGTTTCTATGAACGATGAGAACAAAAATAGCCAAAAAATTTAAGTAATTTTTCTGACGATATCAATGAATGATAATTTTCACTCTAATGAAAAATATTATGCTTGAGTATTGTAGTTTCTTTTTCCAAAACGGTTTTGCTTGAAAAAAATTGGAATTATAAAAATAATTAAAATCAGTTTTCAATATGAAAATTTAAAAATTCGTAATTTTTTAGGTTAAAAATTTATTATATAGCAAATAGCTGGAGACTTGCAAAAAATATTCTAGATTCCTTAAACCCACAGAATTCTTTGCTTAAACCTTATATTTTGCAATTACGTACAGACATATGTACTAGTAACTTTAGGTAGTCAGGAAAAACTACTTTCTTTATGGGACACCGCTGTTCAAATCGTCCTTAAAGGGTTAAGAAATAAACCTGAGCTTAAAAGAAATCTTAAATTATCTTGATAGAGACGGTTTGAAACCGGTTTCATCTCTAAAAACGAGTTTTCAATCTGTCTCGGAAATAGGGCGGTTAACCGGTTTTTCGGTAACCCGTTAATTGTTGTTAGAATCACTAATTATAAAAATATTCCTTACTTTAAACAAATTCAATATTTGGATAATTCCAAGCACCTCCGAGACTTCCTTGGAATTATTTCAAGAAAACAAAAAATTTGGTGTTCTGAAATTTTGAAATATTGGTTTTAGAATTGCAAATCTTAAAATTCACACGGCGTATATCTTGGATTTTTAAGATTCCAAGACATTTGATAGATTTGACATCTTGATGTTGATTTTTTGATTTCAGAATACCAAAATCTTGAGATTTTTCTGATCTTGATCTTGGTCTCAGAATTGAGGCCAAAGTGCAAATTTTGACAATCATACTAATAAGTTTAGAACATTTCGACGCTTCCATTCCATATTATGCTATCTCAGAATGACATGTTTTCAGGAGAGCCATGTTAAGTTGGCGATTTTGTGCTGCCCAAGTTTTTTTTTTTTTTTTGAAAAGAATGAATATTTTGTTGCACGGGCGCCGGATGACCATCAAATTTTCAACAGTTGTAGATCTCTCGGAGTAATATAAGTCTAAGTCGACTTAGAATAGTATAGAATGAAGCCGGTGATTTTATGAAATAACTTACCCAGTTGTCATAACACACGTGACAGATTTGATTACTCCTTACATGAATGCCTCCAATTGAGAATTTGCATATTAGAATTGCACTTGTCATTCACATAGGTGACATAGGTGATATGTAATGAATATGGGCAATCTCAATGTTTTCCCATGATAGACACCTTTACTTGCAAACATTATGATGAACACCTATAGCACATCTACAAATAAGATGTCACAAATAATTATTTAAACAATTTATTTTATGTATTATAAAACTTATTTTCTCTATTTTCTTTACATTTCGCTAAGGGAAACAAAAAGTATCCCGGGTTATATTCTTTTTTGTTTCCGTATTGCAAGACAAAGCTGGGAAGTGGAAACTCGATGGGCGACACATAGTTGACAGAATCGTTACACGGAATTGAGCTTTTGATAGTTCACCCCTCCCTTGAGCTTTCACCCAAGAAGACCTTAAGACTGAAAACGCGAAGGATTACCCCATACACCAAGTATTTTGCTCTCTGGCAGACACAATCTTTGTCCGGAAGCACCAATAAAATTTGTGCTTGGGGGGACATCACCAGGTGTTTGAGAGAGAGACAATTTGATGATGGTGAAACCAGAAGGAAAATTGCAGCTGAGTTTCATTAACTTGCAATAGAATCAATTCAATCGTTTTCTCGTCTTTCTTCAATCTCTTCCACATCCTCATTTATATGACTATACAGGATTTATTGAAAATTTTCTTTACAAATTCCACTCTATTTGATTTTTCTTTGATTTCTCATCCTTTGATCAAGTGAATGACTTTTCAATGGAAGTTTCAACTTTTGCCCATACAGTAAAATCAATATTATGAGTGGAATCTGGTAATACCACATGAAAGAGAACTTGTTGCTGATTACAGTCATGAATGAAATTGAATAACTTAATTTCATCCACTTCAATCCCGTAAAGACTCAAGGAAAGATTCCTGGAAAACCTTCTTAAATCTCTTAAAATACTACATTATTGACATCTATTTTCAAAGAAAAGTCCGAGTGAATCTTTTCAATAAAACTCCGGTGCCATAAGTAGAAATAGAAAGCTAAGAAAACTATTAAGATCAGTTCAAAAAACTAGAAGTAGATGAAAATCATGGAATTATACCACTAAATCGCGGTATAAATTCGAAAAAATATTTAAGAGTGGATAATTTGGTAAAAATTTCTCATTTTAAAAAGAAACAGTTTTTTTTAAAGAAAGAGGGAATCATTTAAAATCCGCAAAGTATCAAAGAAAGACAAGACAAATTTCTAGAAGAGAAAAACTTCTACAGAAGATTTATAAAAATTTAAATTCAAATGATGAACTTTGATGGAAATTTATTAAACTTCATTGAGCGCAATTTACGATTATGAAAATTGAGGTGTTTTTTTTTAACAAAATTGCTGCAGATTGAGCAATAGATTTAGTATAAAAAATGGTCAATGTTATTAATTCACCTTCTAATTGTTAAATAATGCATTTTTAGTTCAGGAAATATTGATACATTGTTGGTAAAAGGGAAAGTACCAGGTTATGTAATATCTTGACATTTTTCTGATAGTGTTGAAAATCATTTTCGATCAATTTTTTATTTGTCATTGACCAAAAGGAAGTATAATTAACAGACCTGAATCTTTTCAGTATTTAGCATAGAAAGGCATGAAACCATATCAGACAATCCTTCTCTCACAATGTGCGAAAAAGTCATGAAAGCTATTAAAAATGCATTACTGTAAACTAGTTTTTTATTGCATAGTTGACAATTTCATGTGTCAAAAGTTTTCGGGTTTATATCTTGCTGCAAATGACAATCACTAAAATGAATTTCAAGATTTTACAATGGAAAGTTAAGAGTTTTAAAACTCAAGAGAACTTTGCAACTTTTTTTTACACGCAGTTAGAAAAATACTAATAAAATAAAAAAGTTTCTAGCACTTAATAACTACGATATATTAATAATTCATTATTCTCAGTTTAATTTTGTTAAAAACAATTTGAATAAATAAAAGAGGACATTGTCAAGATATTTATTTATGTTTAAATAAGACAAAGTTTCGCTTGTGAAGGGGGACAAGTATTATCAGAAGATTGTGAATTTTTTTTTTAGATTTTAATTGTTGTAAAACTTTGGAAGTGCAGTAAAAGAAATCTAGCTTTAGAAATATTTAGGGTAAGAGTGCCAAATTCCTGCCAGCTTGCAATTTCGGCCACCTTTTTTGTTCCTCGAATTTCCATGAACTTTTAGATTTTACGTACTCTAGAGATTATACAATGCAAAAGAATAACAAAAAATGTAGCTTCGACAAACGAGATGACGTGAAAAAGATATTGGAAGAATTCCCAAAGGTCAAGGAACTATGAGAATGAAGGTAGCCGAAATAGGGTACCAAAGCTATGTCTATATTTTTATTCATTTTAAAACATATTAAGAATGATTGTAGTGTAGAGTAAATAAAGACGGTAAGTTCTTTACAAGATTCCATGCAACACTCTTACAAAAGAAAGAATAAAAAAAAATCAATTTGTATTTAAAATATTACATTTCAAACTTGACACTTTGACGCTTGCATGCAACTATGCCGAAATTTGGCACACTTACCCTAGCTTTATAAATATTTATTTTAGTTGGAGAATAAAATCCTTTTCAAAAAATACGCTTGGAATATTTTCATGAATAAATGTGATAAGAAAAAATCGGGACAGCGCGTACGCAGTCCCGGCTAACAAAAATTGTGCGCACGAGTTATCTACATTAGAGATAATCGCAAGGGTCAACCCAACCGATGTGCAATGGAAGGGCCTCGCCTCGGGGGAACCGCCTTAATGATCACGGTAACCCCTACGCCAGGTAAGTATGCCTTCATCGACATTCGACCAAACTAGTCTAGCAGAGCACGGAGTGTTGTTCGCACGAAGTATACGGTTAACTGTAAAAACGAGTTTTAGTCCATATTTTATCACTTTTTTAAATTCAGTGTTATAAATTCATTTTCCTCAGTTAAAGTACTCAATTATCCTGTAAAAAGAGGAAATAATTTCCTTCATCTACTACATTTAAATTGAATTTTTGTCCCAGAAATTTGCTGTATTCATGTTAAAAGTTAAATATTTCTATAAATTTCAAGTGAATTGGACATAAATGTGATATTAATAGATTCATTAGACAATTAGCTTTAAGAATTAGATGGAATTTTAGTTCTGAGAAAAGAATTATAACAATAAAAAGGTGAAAATCAATCTCTGTAATAGGGCTGCAAAGGCATAAAATATTTCATGCTTAAACTTTATTTTTGAGCTTCCTTTTTGATATCTTGATTAGATTAAATTTAAATTAAATATCAAACGCAAACTTGTTAAATTAATTATTTAATCAATTTTAGTAGATACCCAGTGAATAATATTTCTAATTTATACAGTGGCAAAAAATAAATAATTTGATTAATTGCGAAATGTGTGCACTGTGCACTTTTATAACTGATTTTGTTAATTATTATATTTATCGTGTCGAGACTGATATTGTTAATAAAATTTGATGAATATTTTATTGTGTTTCCTATATTTATATATTTATTTATAAAATATTAGTTTTGTTGCAATATTATCCGCCTATTTAGTCGAATAAATTATTAAAATTCCGAAGAAAATAAAGCTCGACAAAACTACAGTGATTTGGTAATTTAGCAAACGAAAAATAATCAATTGTATGTAATAAGAAATTTCCTAAATCATTGGAGTTTTCGTTGACTTGAGGGGCTTGAGGGTGAATCAACAAGAATTACCGAAGAATGGGAACAAATAAAAAAGCCCTGTCGTTTCTTCCAATATTTCATCGCCTGGGAAAACTCTCGCACATGGGAAAATACTTTGAAAATTAATTTCAATTTCGCACAAACGGGAAGAGTCAAATAAGCCCATTAGCATTTTATCTTTCTTTAGCTCACTTTTCCCTTCATCCCGAGCGCATCCTCAAATCCAAATTTCACCAGTAAAACTTCCTTCCGTTCCTTCCTCCCATCCCGACGACCTATGAAGGGTTTCTCGGTTTCTCTACCTCCTTCCTCATTTTTTTTTGCAATCGATGAGGGAAAAGAGGAAGAAGTTACAAGAATTGAACATGAACAATTTTTGCTCAATGATCGTGAATTTGGGGGGTGATGGGAAAAAATTGTTTGAAAACGAAGAAGAGGTGGAAAATTGAACGCACTTGAAGGAAATTTATGAGAACTGAGAAAATATGAATAAAACATATTGGATTTCGCGCTTAATATCCTCAAATACACAACCACATCACTGTATCGACCTCGAATCCATTTAGCAATCGCCCAATCTTCTTCTCCAACCGCACCTCTCCAACTCCCCCATGAAAATGATTCAGAATCTTCTTTCTGTGGGATTGCTGCAGGGAGGCACAAGTGGTTGGTTTTTTTTCTGTTAGCAGAGGGGGCAATAACAGTCATGATTTTTTATGCCTCAGACCATTCAGACTTTAACAGCATGTCGGAAAAGAGGAGTCCTTCCTGTGGCCACGAGCTGCTCTTCTCCAACTCACCACCCACTTCAGAGTCGTTGAGGTGATTTATTTTTCAGGATCGTCCCTCTGCAATGCAAAGTGCAAGATTATTTCTCCCGCAGAGCCAAAACACGCACTCATTTTGTTCCCAAAAGGGTTTCTCGTATCCCATCGTTTCGTCCTCCAATTCACAATTTTGTGCTGGTTGCCAGTGAGTCATTCAATTTCCATGAAATGTTACACTATTAATAAAACAGAAATAGAAAAAAAATAAAATTTTTACCATTTAAAGCTTAATAAAAACGTAGAACATTTGAAAAGGATCAAAAATATTAAATATTGAATATTATCATCTTATTATGTCCATCGCACAGTAACTTTTGTTTGTAAACATGTTTTCAAAATTTCCATGAGAGTGAGCGAGATGACTAGATCTAGGTTTCATTCACTCTAACTGAAATGTCAAAAAATATGTTTACAAAACAAAAGTTATTGTGCGTACGCACAACAAATTTTGTTTGTAAATATGTTTTTAAAATTTTCTATGAGAGTGAGCGAGATGACTAGATCTAGGTTTCATTCACTCTCATAGGAATGTCAAAAACATGTTTACAAAACAAAAGTTATTGTGTGTTGGGCATAATAATAATAATAATAATAATAACATATTTATTTACAAAAGTAGGGTTACTCCTTTTACAATATGTGAAAATAAAATAAAAGAAAAGAAAATCAAAAAGAAAAAGTTAATAAATTCAGAGAGTATAAATTTAAAAGAATCACACAGAGAAATTTTAGTGGCATAACAACTCCAAATGGTGTTGTCGGACACACCAACCTCAACCCCAAAATCAACTAACCCCAATTCGGTGTTCAGAATACACCAAGTGGTGTCACAAAGTAACTAACACCGGCTTTGGGTTTCTGATTACACCAATTTTACACCAATTATTAACACCAAATTTAGCGTTGTTGGAACACCATTGTGGATTTTGTATCACACCATCTCAAGAAAATATAGGTGTTCCTTTTACACCAATAAATGAAAAATGTCTACAGATTTGCAACTAAAACTAAATGATCAAAGGATTTAGAATTAGGGCATTGGCATTCATTGGATGGGATTTGAAATTAAATTCCTGGGTGTTTCTATTTAAGAATTTTTCATTTTTCTGTGTGTGTGGTCGATGGTGAGCGACGAACACCGTTTGGCGTTGCAACAGCACTGTTTAGAAAATTGATGGTGTTACTTTTGCACCATTTCAGAGATTTCTGTGGCGGAGTTAATACAACACCGCCAAAGCATTTCATAGAACACCATTGATTCAAAACTAGGTGTTAATTTGGTGTGAATGCTACTACGTTTGGTGTTCAAGCAACACCAACACCAAATTCAACCCCAAATTCAACACCGCTTTCTCAAAATCACTTCTCTGTGTGATAATGAAAACAAAAGAAACAAGTTCTGAGCTTCTCAGACTTCAATTTGAAAAAAAGTCGAATGGCAGCTGCAGAAGAGCGCCTGTCATTCGGGACGCTATTTAAAGCAGGAACGCCCTTAACGAACAGAGTCCTATAACGACAGTCACAGTTCACTTTAGGCACCAGCAGTCCCCGAACCCTGGTTGAACCTCGCCCCCCTAACCAGAAGACTTGGCAGCTACTCAGGACATCTAGAATAATACAGAATAGATTCATTAAATAAATTTTTAATATTTTGGCAAAAGTGTCTATAGAGGTCCCCTGTCGAAGAGGTGTTTCTTGGACCCTAAATCACCTAGTTAATGTGCTGGCTGAAATTAGTCAAATAGATCACTTTTCTCACAAAATCTGAATTTTCTTACTTGAAAAATATCTAAGACTATCTTCGTAAGGAACATTTCACTCAGAGGCGTTATTGTTAATATTAACCGTATCCAGATATTGAATCCCCTGCTTAGAGAACTTAAGCTTTTAAACAAATTCAAGCTGATCCTCGAGAATTTAGTCTATAAAATTTGAAAGTAAACACCTTAAGGGGAAGTAGAGGATCTCTAATAGATTATACTAAGTCCTCAGTGTGTAACAATTTAGGATACATTTTTACTGCATAATGTTCAATATTATTTGAAAAATCGATAAATATTTACAGGGATTAGTCTGAGTTTATTTGATCCCTTTGCAGTTGTGATCAGTTTTTCCAATGATCTGTTATGGTTCCCACAAAAGTGTTTCCTTCGTTTCCTCTGTCATAAAGGTAAAATACTGTTGTGCCTTAAAGGGGGATTTTTAGAGGGCTAGTCCTAACCAATGTGGTTTTGATGCACTCCTGCAAGTTTCGCTTTTAGAATACATTGATCCCTTCTCTTAGAAGAAGCTGTTTTTAAGCTGATTAATTTTGACTTTTTTCCTGAATTATAAGCTTAATTGCTGATTTTTTGAGTAGATTTAATTGAGGAAACTCTCAAAGTAAAACTGTACAGACAGGACGCTTTATTTGGATGACTGAACTACTTTATGTACGATCATTTTCGTCAAAGTTCTTTAATGGAAATCATTCTTTTTAACTGTAGTTCTTTTTAGAGGGATTCCTAATGAACTTCTTAGTTTTACTATAGTGTTCATATCTTCAATAAAATGTTGATTTTGAAAAAGTTTGACTGATTTTGGGCATTTGCTATGCCATTGCCATTATCTGTCTCGATCAAATGACTAGATTAAATAAATTATATTAAATGCGCTTGCTGGAGGCAAAGGGAAATCTTCTGTGTCTTGGGAAATTATTCTAAACATTTTCCTCCATATAATTTCATCCCTTTCAGGACTTCGAGCATTCGGAATTTTGGCTTTCGAGACTTTGGCCTTTTCGGGATTTGGGTCCCGGTCAAAACCCCGAACGCCAAAATCCCGAAAGCCAAAATCCCGAACGCCAAAATTCCGAAAGCCAAAATTCCGAACGCCAAAATTCCGAAAGCCAAAATTCCGAACGCAAAAATCCCGAAAGTCAAAATCCCGAATTCTTAAAAGTGTCACAGCTACTCCCATGATTACAGCCGCGCTTGCTGGAGGCAAAGGGAAATCTTCTGTGTTTTAGGAAATTATTCTAAATATTTTCCTCCATATAATTTCATCCCTTTCAGGATTTTGAAAATTCGGGATTTTGGCTTTCGGGATTTGGCTGCCCCCGATCTGCAGCATATAAAAAATGAGATGGCCCGCCAAAACGTGGGCTCATAAAAGGAAGTTACCTCCTGGAGCATATGCATCAAATGCTGCATCTCTAAATGCAACAAAAGGAGGGCGTGTAAGTAAAAAGTTCATGCAATAAGGTGAGAAGAACATCTTTTGGTGCTTTCAGAACTAGTGTTGTGATCTATTAACACTTTGCCAAACTTCCAGTAGGGTGGAATCACCAGTTCTCGCCACTTACATTGAAATCGCTATTTTTCGCAATTTATGAAATAAATGAGTCGCAATTTTTTTGTATTGTTTCTGCTTCTACGCATAGAATCGAAAAATAATAATTATTCGTTTTGGATTCACGATTTTGATCACTTTTTAGAGCAATATTTTAAGCAAGTGCATCGAATCCAACATCTCTTACCAAATGTACTAAGTGTCGTCAAATTTTCATCAGGCCAAAAATACCTATTTGGGTAAATAATTTGTCTATTGAATATTTAATTGCACTTGTAGAATACATAAAATTTGTATTTAGTCAATTAATATTTCATTTTATATTATTTTTGTATAAAAATGAGGCATGGCGAGAAGTGGTAATATTCTGGAATTGATTTTACCACCTGTCGCCATATCTTTTCAATAGGCGACGCTAACTTCACTTCGTACATTCTCAGTTGTCAAATCTGCATTGTTCACTTTCTGCAAAAGCCCCAAAATTTGATTTCTCAAATAAAAGTGAAGAAAAATCATTTAAAGAGAGTAATAATAAAGTGATCACAAGGAAAGAGAAATGGTGAATGTATTCTTTTCATAGCATTGCCTAAAATAACCGAGTGTGGTTCTTTTCAAGTGGGTGGCGAGAAGTGGTTACAAATTTTACAAAACTGGCGAAAAGTGGTAAAAAGTGGCGACGAAATGGTTATTTTTGCATTATTAATAAAAATCAGTTTTTTAAGTAGTCCAGCGTTATGTTCTAGGATTATTGTTTTCACGTATCTAGAGCCAATACATCTAAGTAACTTTGTGTCAAATTTGACTTATCTTGTAACAAGGATTCAAAAGTTATGATTAAATGAATTTAATTTTTTCCTAAACATGGCGACAGCCGGTTATTCCACCCTACCACTTGACATTTTAAATTTGAACACCTATTTATAAGAAAACGCACTACTAACGTGCATTACTAATAGTATTCCTTGCTCAATAGAGATATCTTCGATCCTACTAGGGGAGACCGGGGTACTTTTAGCCAGCAAATGAAGCTTTTTTTTTCGCGCATGATTTGTGAAAAAATGATGAGGTTTGTCTAATGTTTTATGTTTCATAACTGTGTTATCACACTTGCACATTAAAATTTTAATATGATTCACATTAATTGTCGCTGGTGAGAGTCCAAATGTGTAATTGGTGTGTTTCAATCATTTTATATTATTCAAAATTTGATCTATTTGTTGATAAAAAGGTAGACTTGACCCGCAAAATTTGATATAAATTGATTTATTGCATTAATGCGAAAAATTAAAGCGATTTTCTCTTTAATTTTTTAATGTGAAAAATATTTATGATTTAGGTAAATTTAAACTTATTTTTGCAGGCCAAGTTCACTTCTTTATCAATAAATAGAAAAACCCCAAATATTAAGTGACTCAAAGACACAAATAACATATTTGGACGCTCACAAGCGACAATTAATGTGAATCACATTAAAATTTTAATGTGAAAGTGTGATAACGCCGTAAGTAGCATTAGGATATTCGCTGTATGAAACAGTGTAGTTCAAAGCTCTAAAATTCTTCACTTTTTCTAGAGAGGATAATGAAAAAAGTATGACACATTGGCTACACGTGCCCCGGCCTGGGTAGATATAGCTACTTTTGGGGTACTTATTGCCACCACAGTAGTGTTCCAGATGAAATTGTCGATATCCATTGCCTCAATTCTTTCTACTTTTGAAATACGACTCTGCAGAATTGAGCGTTTCTATAACCGCATGCGTCTTACCGCCATCCGGATGAGTACTCGCATCACTTCACTCTGCACACTTCCACTTGAAAATAACCTTGTGCTGCGGAGGAAACCTCCGGACTACAAAACTATTTTAATATTCATCCACTTCCGAAGCTTGACCCAGACTCCTCCTTCGTTCGGTGGTAATTAATCTCCCCACGGACACACGCAATCCTGCATTGTTCCTAAAAGTTAATTTAAACTGAAAGAAAAGTGCATGTTACTTTAAATACGTAATAGGCAAAATTCTCTTTAATTACACCGAGAAAAATTTGGATGGTATTTTCTACAAATCGTGTCTTTAAATTCTACTGCCTCAAAAGATAGTAGAAAATTCTGTGGGGACACTTCCGGTAATCGCCAGTGGAAATTTATTCACCTCAAGAAGAAAAACAAATTTTCTGTCTTGCCCAGAGCTTTCGGTCCGGATGTGGACCTTCTTCAGTGGTCGACTAGACTATGTTTTTTGAATTCCTGAAGTTCGTTATTCTTTAAATATTGGAGGATCATCACCAGCAGTAATCACTTGGGAAGGTTTTACTAATAGATAATTAGTTTTCTTGCTACTTTTCTAAAATTTTCTTTCTGCAAATTGTGGTTTTGATGTGATTTAATTAGGCGCTTTCTGACTACTTTAAAAGTCAGTAAAAAGTAGTCAGAAAGCGCCTAATTAAATCACATCAAAACCACAATTTGCAGAAAGAAAATTTTAGAAAAGTAGCAAGAAAACTAATTATCTATTAGTAAAACCTTCCCAAGTGATTACTGCTGGTGATGATCCTCCAATATTTAAAGAATAACGAACTTCAGGAATTCAAAAAACATAGTCTAGTCGACCACTGAAGAAGGTCCACATCCGGACCGAAAGCTCTGGGCAAGACAGAAAATTTGTTTTTCTTCTTGAGGTGAATAAATTTCCACTGGCGATTACCGGAAGTGTCCCCACAGAATATCTATCACGCCAGCTCATTATCCAACGATAGTAGAAAATACCATCCTCCATAGAAACTTTCCTTTAGAATCTACCATCTTGACATTTTAAAATTTACTATCCTATGGATAGTAAATTCTAATAGCCGGATGGTAAAATCTACTATCCTCCTTTAGATTTTACCTTGACCTCTCTTAGATTCTAATATCCGGGAAGTAAATTTTACTGGCCGCATATTAGATGTTAAAATCTTAACTGGAAGACGGTAAATTTTAACGGAGGATAGTAATTTGTATTGGAATTACTATCCAAGGCAGTAAAATTTGCCATCCTGCTGTTAGAATGTCATTTTGGAATATCGTGAGTGCCGATGAAACGGTGCCCGATATGCTTTGAATACATTATAGCTATTCGTGGCGCAGATGGAAGATGCTCGACTGTCATCACAAAGGTAGCGTGTTCAAATCTCGGCGCAGTCGTCAATTTTCACGCACCAAAATGGCTTGAAATACAGAGAATGTCATCCAAGAAGGGCCCCAAGCCCTCAAACAATGGCCAAAAATTAATGAAAATAGGGAAAAATAAATTTTTCCGTCATTTTTCATTCTAATATCTGGCTAGTAAAATTTACTATCCTGCCAGTAAAATTTACCATCCGGCTAGTAAAATCTAATATCCGGGATATTAAAATTTACCATCCGGCTATTAGAATTTACTATCCATTCAATAGATTCTACAATTTTTGACAGTCCAATTTAATATCGCGTTTGCTGGGTGACTTTTTTACTATCCGGCCATTAGAATTTTGTATGGAGGATGGTAAATTTTACCATCCACATTTTTCTCGGTGTTGTTTATAAAAAACTTTAGGTGATCACCCCATTATTAGCCCATAAAGGATGTTATAGTGTAACAGGATGAAACTGCTTCTGGCATGAAACTGTCTCTATCTTCCTAAGTAAATTTTTCCCGTAGATTCCCTGCAAAAATGTTTTTTTTTAATATGGATAGAAACTGGAGGAATTAGAGGAATGTCAATTTCTTTCATTGCGAATTGTACATTTAAATCAGATTCAAAATGTCTGTTTCTGTCACTCTAAGAATTTTTCTGAACAAGTCAGTGAAATGCTCTTCAAAGCACTGTCATCGGGGTGGAAAAGAGCCACCCACAAATTGAGGGATGTGGAGGCATTTCTTCTATTTTTCTTTTCTGAACCTCCCCATCAACTTAAATCTCTCTCAGATTCTCCCTCATAAAAATCCATATGTGATGTCGAGGGATAATGTGCAGAAGTCGTCTTTTTTTCTTAGCTTAGGTCCTGAAGCCGGAATGGGAAAATGTTTATTCTCTCATATGTCGAGCAATACAATCATATTATGTACATGACAAATCAAACAGGGGCCTAAACTTTATCATTTCCAAGTTGAGTGCAAACATAAAATAAAGTTAAAGTGCTTACATACCCCCTAAGGGGGAAAAAATCCGGGAATTCTGGGCTAAAGAAAATCCCAAAATGTTCTGCATGGTGGTAACTTTTGACCTCCATCCGAACTTCGTGTGGACTTTGTGGAGGCCAACACGCAAATCTCATTCCCACTTGGCATTGTTATTTTATTAGATTCCCGTGTTCATATTTGGCTCGGGGAGATGCCTCTCTGCAATTTTCTCCTATTGAGCATTCCAGCGAAATTATGGGGCCACTGACATCTCACCAGTGAAAGTGTCTCAAATGATCAATCACATGCCCTTAATAGGAATACAGGCCATCTTTTTTGTCCATGAAAGTCTTCCTTTTTTTCCATCTCCACCCAGAAAGCCCATTGTGAATGAAAAGATTTCCCTACTTTATGACACACAATGAAATAACCCCGAGAGAATGGGGTTGAAATCCCTTGTCTGGGAATTTCTGTCCCGAAAGTATTTTATCTCATCTTGACGCAATGATTGACAATCTCTGAAAAGGGTTACGGTCACCAAGGAATCCCATCTCCTTCACGTTCAAATGGGTTAAAGAGGAGAGTTTTTTCCAACGTAGAAAATGTGTGATAAGAAAAAATCGGGACAGCGCGTACGCAGTCCCGGCTAACAAAAATTGTGCGCACGAGTTATCTACATTAGAGATAATCGCAAGGGTCAACCCAACCGATGTGCAATGGAAGGGCCTCGCCTCGGGGGAACCGCCTTAATGATCACGGTAACCCCTACGCCAGGTAAGTATGCCTTCATCGACATTCGACCAAACTAGTCTAGCAGAGCATGGAGTGTTGTTCGCTTGAAGTATACGGTTAACTGTAAAAACGAGTTTTAGTCCATATTTTACCACTTTTTTAAATTCAGTGTTATCAATTCATTTTCCTCAGTCAAAATACTAAATTATCCTGTAAAAAGAGGATATAATTTCCTTCATCTACTACTTTTAAATTGAATTTTTGTCCCAGAAATTTGCTGTATTCACGTTAAAAGTTAAATATTTCTATAAATTTCAAGTCAATTGGGCATAAATGTAATATCAATAGATTCATTAGACAATTAGCTTTAAGAATCAGGTGGAATTTTAGTTCAGAGAAAAAATTATAACAGTTTAAAAGGTGAAAATCAATCTGTAATACAGCTGCAAAGTTATACAACGTTTTGTTATTTCCGTGTTTCTCTTATAATATATTGAGTAGATGAAGTTTAAATTAAAGATCAGAGAATGATTTGATAGATGATTTATTTGATTGATAGCCAAAATGAACCCTTGAACAGTATTTATAGCATAAACAATGACAAAATGAAAAGTAATGACATTCCTAAAATGTGAACATTATTGGCAAAATTGATGATGTTAAATAAATTAATATATTTACGTATTACTTAATTTTAATTACTTAATTTAGAGTAATAAAAGACTGTTCTAAGTTCTGTGTTAGTAATCCATTGTTCTTAGTATCTTAGTTAATTAATTAAGACATAAAATGCATTTCACTTTATCTACCACATACAATTATTATACTGAGAAGTGCTCAATAAAAGTTAATGTTTCTGCATTTTTGTGGTAATACGTTAATAGATATGCAGTCAGTTTTCAAAATTAATTTATTAACAAATAATTACAATTTCAACAAAATAAATCGCGCTTAAAATAACCCATTTACTCCGATTCCTTTTTAGCATGATTTTGAGCTTACTTCACATTTACAGCATGACCACGCAAAAATTGTGCCCAAGAAAAATGTTTCAAAAACAAAAACTAGATAATATTAAAAAAAATAATTAACTTTACTTTATTGTAGATTACATAATATACTTATTTTTTATTCAGATTTTTGATTGGATATAAATTTCGGAGCTTTTCTTTTTAACTCCTGTCATGGGCTTCACAAGATCATCAGAAATTTTTTCCATTCTTTCTTGACGTCTTTCAAACAATTACCAAGACAGCAATATTACACAGCAAAGTCTTGCACTGGATGTTGCAAAAAGTACATTCTAGAAATGACAAGTTTTCGAAAAAAAATCATGGTTTGGATGGCGATCTGCACATGTGGACTCCAAAGGAAGGCATTCTTCACATAGATGAGCTTGGCCATTTACGCCACGGAGTGCCTCCAAAAATGCCTTATGCCCTCGACACACTTACGACTTAAGCCGAGAGACGACTTATTGGAAAATGATGGAAATGTAGTTTAATCATTATTTCTAATATAATTACGCTAAGCCGTCTCTCGGCTAATCCTCAGGTCTGTCAAGGCACTTATTGTCTTTGTACAGAAGTCATGATATGCTCCCGATATTCAGGCCAAATTTGGCATCATGTCATTACTCAAAGACAATCAAAGAATGATAGAAGGAGAATTATGTCCGTCACTTAACCCTCTAACAGTATTTTCTTTAATACGCAAAAAAATAGTTAAATAATTTTGTCTAAAGTAGTGCAATAAACTAAAAAAAATCATCCTTTCCTCATTATCTCTTTTCGTTTGGGTGCTAGGTGAGAAAAGGTAAAGACCACCTGGAGACGGTCATTTCTGTTTAAGGTTTAAGGCATCAAAAGACTGAAATCTCTTTATTGAAAAATGGTGAACAAATAAAATAAACAATTTTTGAACGTTTCTTTATGGATGAATGTTCTATAATATTATCTAAAAAATGATAATTTTTATAAGAAAAACGATTCATAATTTTTAGAATTAGACGTTAATGAAGCTGCAGGTGTGTCAATGAGACTAATTTTTAACGAATAGGTTACAGGTCATATATGAAAACGTCACCTTCTTGTATAATTTGAAGGTACTTTGAAATATAATGCTCATCTTCTGACTTTATTTCACGATCTGGGACATTAAAGGGCGAATTAAAAAATTCTTCATCACTGTTGAAGTCTGCTTCTTTATCAATTTCGCCTAATTCGCAGAAATCGACAATTTTACTCATTCTGGGCAGTCTTTGTGTCATTTCAATTGTTTTCCATAATTAATAAATATACTGCGAAACAATAATATATTTTACCAGAACAACCAGGGGCATGACATTTCCTATGTTTCCCATATATTTCTAGTGCGCCGAAAAAACTTTTGAGTTTATTAGCTGTTTTCTGTCAGTTTAGAATAAATTAGCAAAAAATATAAATGTAAATTAAAAGCCAATTTAATATTGAATAGGCAACCGAAAACTCCAAATTGGCTACCTACGTAGTTTTGGAGATATCTCGTGAAATTTGTACGAAAACAGGGAAAAATTTACAATAAAATCGGTCGCATTTTTCAGAGCTAATGTCACCCCCCTGAGAACAACCAAATGAATTAAATATGTATGTTCTATATATGTATATTCAATAACATGTTTTGTAATTTTTGAACATTTTACGTCTTTAACGATAACACCGTCCACAGGCTGTCTTCCTTTTTTCCTTCTAGAAGTCATACTTTTAATTTTTTCTCATTTAACAATTGGAATATACAAACTAGAATAACGTATCTGTCAGGAAATAAAATTCTTACTGCAGTTAGATTACTTTAAAACGATTTTTTTTGCACTTGAAAACGAAAAATGTTGCAAACGAAACTTTGTTGTTTTTTCTCTGACCTGTCACACAAAACTGAAGATGGTAAACAAACGAAAGGTCAAAATGAGTTCAGCCTCAGAAAATATGATAGTAAGACTATAATTGAGGATACTGTGGATATTGTTTCTTTAACTTCGAATAAATTTTAACTTCAAATAAATAATATTATCGCAGAAGGGGGGAGTGGGGCACCTTTGAAATTCGGATTTCTCAGCTATTTTTAACTAAAATTGAGCCTTACCATGATATAATTTAGCTACACTAAGAGATTGAGAAGCTAAATTACATTTTGATATGGCTCAGTACCCCTTAAAAATAGGAGAAAAATCCCAATTTCAAAGGTGCCCCACTTTCAAAGGTGCCCCACTTCCCCCTAAATGCGATTTATAGAATGACCGTCTTGAGACGGTCTTACCTGATAGAGGGTTAACCAAGGAGATGAACTCAATGCACACCTCTAATATTCATCCCCTTCATCCCACTGAAGAGACATTGAATCATTATCAAAAAGAACCTCTGAAGAGGAAGGCTAAACCTGCCCAAAATATGAAAAACTTCAAAAAAAAAAGAAAAATTGCAATAAAAGGTCAAACACCGCGGTTAAAATAAAATGGTGAAGACCTTGATGAGGGTAATCAAAGGAAACTCTGAAATTTTGATAATTAATAAATTGAATAAAAAGTTTATATAAATAATCTACAATGAAGTAAAGTACTTTTTTTTTAATATTTATGTTGTTTTTGTTTTTAAAACATCTTCCTTGAGAATAATTTTATCGTGGACACTCCTTAAAAGATCTACGTTGCAACTCTTTTTTATTGAAGTTACGAAATAAATATCACATTATTTAAAATTGTATAGATTTAAGAGGAACGGAACTAAAATAAATTGAATAATTTATATAACTTACAAAAATAGTCTGAGAACTAATGCCTGAGACAATATTTTAAATTTAATGTGAGAAATTCAAAGAGTTCATACAAGTCTCGTGTTATGTTTTATGCCTTTCTTTTCGTAAGCGAATAATATATTTTCCTATAAATTAAGCATAAAGCAGTAGACATTATAAATATGTATTTTCGCGAAAACTTATCTGAATATTCCTTCATATCACATTTTAATTATTTTTTCACCTTCATGATCATTATTTTTCTTCAAGGAATATTTTAACATGCATCATGTCCCTTTTCTACGTAAAGCAGAAAGCATTACTGAGCTTTTGCTATAGAGACATAAATTTTTCCTAAGGATTTTCCATGTCTTTTGCCTTTTCTTCCTCTGGGAATGCGACGAATAAAAATAATAATTCAAGGCAAAGTGTCCTGAACTCGTGTCTTTGTGCTTTTTCAACTCTCATTAAAGTGCAATCTTGAATTGTCTTAAATCTTTTCAGGTGGAAAACTTTGCCCGTGTTCAAAGGCATTTTTCTTGTCGTCCAAGAATGAGATTGATTAAAATAGTGAATTTCCCATGCTAGACTTACATAAGTATGATAGAGAAAAGTATGTCGCAATGCTATTAAAGAATGTACGCTTAATAGTATGAAGGGGCAAAAAAAGCGAAAGGGGATAATTTTCAATTTGTCTCAATGATCCAATGTCAACCATCCTTCTCACCTTATCGCCTTTTTTCTTCTTTCCCAGAGAAAATTCTTCCATTTCATCCAGCACTTCAGTGACGGTTTATTTAACAAAAGTGACAAAGAAACACGCACCCATTGAACGTGTTGAGCCAATCATCCAGTTTTGCGTGTAAGAAAAAAAGGTAAATTGAATTACTTTTCTCACACTCCCGCGAAAAAAATCACAAGAAATTACTGAAGCAAAAAAAGAAGAAAAAAATGGTAGATTCTGTTAAATTTAAAGCTCCCCCGAAATGGGGCCAAGAAAGATTTAAGTATTTTGTCACCGATCTCTTAGGAATTTTTCAATAGGTCCATAGAAAAGAGGAGAAATACGATTTCACCCATATTTTCGCTTTCTCGGCGAGAAAAGCGCACGAAGTCTCTAAAATATTCATTTCAGTCCTCGGTGAATCTTTCAATGGGATTTCCTAAAGAGGCCAAAGGTGTACAAATACTCCGATGTCGTTAGCCAAAAAAAACTCCACAAGTAGTAAAGAATTCACCGTCCTGCTTTTTTTACACTTTTTTTACCAAACGTGTAAAATGGAGCCATGTAATATAAAAATAGTACTAGTACAAGGGCATGAATTTTCACCAAAAAATTTAGAAAGGCATCCTTGAAATTTAAATAAACTTTAAAAATACAGGACTTTACAATTCAAAGAGGTAAATAGCATTTCAAAAACTAATATTTAATTAATTTTGTCTTCTTGTTGTTCATTGTGAGACTTATTATAACTTCTAGCCAGTCTTTTCTATATAAAATTCCCCAACTGGGCTTTAACATCTCTATTTTTTCCTACAATTTCAATTATAAAATCTCCTTTTCACGTTCTAAATAATTCCAAAAATCCGCACTTTCAATCTTTAGCAAGCAAAAGACGAAAAAACAATTAAAATAGATGTGGATTTTGCCACAAAGATGTGTTATTACATCCTTTTTTCGCAAAGTGCAACATCGATAGTTCAAAAGAATTAAAACTAGTATCATGTACATTATAGTAACACCTACTATAGTGTAAATGAGTTTATTGATTATGTTGTTACGTGGAAAAGACATTCGAAAATCGGTTTCGAAAGCAAAAGAAAAAATATTTTTACATATCATCCGCCTCAGGGCTAAAATATTTCCTATTAGATTTTTTGGAATATCTTAAATGTCAAAAAATAAGAAAATAAAGGTTAATAAAAACTTGAACTTGAAATTAAAAAGGGATCAGAGCCTGTCAATCTACTCCAAAAATAAGACTCTTGTGTAATTATATCCCAGCATAAGATTTATTTGGTGGCAGCCAAAATCCAGAAAGCCAAAATCCCGAACGTTGCCATAGGGATTTTTGTAAAATCTTTTCATTTTCAACAAGATATCATGTTGATGCCGGATACTCCACATTTTTTACTAGGGGAATGTTGGCATGGTTCGCACAGCGTGAACCTTCAAACAAATGGAGCCGTCGTTATAAAGAGCTAGTTCGTCATTTCGTAGCCATAAGATAGATCATTATTAGGCTCATGAAACGAGATGAGAAATGGTAGGCCAGCTCTATGCAAAGAAAGAGAAAATTCGCATCGTTTGAAGGTTCACTCTGTTCGAACAATGCCTACATTTCCCTAATAATATATAAGATCTTGTAAAAGTTTGGTCAGTATTCTTTTCTTTATTCATCAAAAAATGACAATTTTGTAGTCGGAAATGGTCTCTAAAAGTTCTATTTAACCTTTCCTGCAGACATCATACCGGTGTATAACAATTTTACAGAAAATATTCCAAGACCATTTCGAGAACAAAGAGATAAAAATTAAAGAGAAAACGATATATTTTGCAACGCCATCTATTGAGATATTCCTATGAAAACCAGATTTTGAGAAAACTTTTACAAGAATGTTGTTAATTAATTTTGGTGGATTCGCTTTTAACAAGATATCTTGTTGAAAATGAAAAGATTTTACAAGAATCCCTATGGCGACAGGGGTAGCCAAACATCTTGTTACTTTTCCACATAAATCGACCTATTTTACAATTTTTTGCGAGATTGTTTACGACGTTTACGAGATACTTTTTTCAGAGTAGAGATAGGAAAAGTTACTACCGATCCTACATCTATCCAGGCTTGATCTAGGGACCTCTCTACGAGAGGTCCTCAGTTAGGTGATATGAATGCTGCATGTAAAAACACCTAAGGTAATGTCTAATGTCATTTATAGAATTATGGATAACACAGAATCTTAGACTAACAAATTTAGAGTTTGAACAATATATTAAAATATCGTTTAAAAAAATTAATTATTCTAAAATCGAGAATCTTCTAGAATTGCGTATAAATTGCTAAATAATTAAGAGATTATCAAAATCCGAACCAATAAGCACGTTATTATGTAATATGATATTGTTAAAGATTACTACTCGTAAAAATAAAAATATTTTAGAAATGTCCTAAGAACAATTCAAAAGAAAATAAAAGAAATGACACTTTTTAATATGATAATTTAAATCTTGATATTTTATTGTGAATTTATTTGCTTAGTTACTCGCTATATTTTATTAGACAACAAAAAGATATATTCAAAATAAGTAATCGTTATATTAAATGTATAATGGACCTTTTTTTGCAGTTAGATAGATAGTACAGATATATGTACAGAGGTTTCCACCTATGTTTATTACTTTTGCTTGTTTATGCTAAAAAAAATATCATTTTCGAGATAATACTTCCCCATTTTCTTCTTGAAACATTTTTAAGCATTAACTTTTTTCAATACATCATATAACACGTCGTGTTTGAATTACGACCCTGAAATACATATAACATTTCCATATTCCTTTTATTTGGCAAATCTTTCCAGTGAAGACGTTAGGGAAGGATTTTCGTCAATTAAAATACACACGGTAAATTGAACACTGCTGTATTTCTTCTAGGAAATCACAAGAGAACAAGAATAATGCACTCGAGGTTTTTAGGGGGAAATTTCCATTTTCTCGGAGAATGTGGATGGGGATATGAAAATTGCAGAGATATGAGAAAATGCACTAAGAGGGATGATTAAAAGGTAAACAGGTTCTTTGAGTCATAAGTGATTTCCCTATGAAAAGAATATGAAGTGAGAAAGGAACATTAAAGGCAAGAAAAGTTAATGAGGACTCATGAAAGATCCTGGAGTAGGATTTCAAAATATTTTGGCGAAGACGTATCAACCTCTTTTCTCAAAATGATAATTCACTTCAAAAATAGGAATCAAAGATGAATTCCCTTAGGAGAAGTTGAAATATTTCCACTCGTTAAATTATCACACTTAGGAAAAGTGCGTATTCCATCGGCCCCCTGAGGAGAATTTTCCCGAGTGACTGCGTCCGGGAGGTGAGTGAGTGACGTGGAAACTGCGAATGGGGTTTAAGGTATGAAATTTATTGCCTTTACTTCGCGCAGAAAGCTCACATTATGTGAAACATATTTCAAGTTCCATCGAAAAGGCATAAATGTGTGAGGTTTTTCTTCCCTTCTCCTCACATTTCAAGTGATTCTGTGTCAAAAGAAAGTTTGGATGGGGTTGCTGAATCGCCACCCTAACATTACTTTCTCTTTGGATTTGATTCCAATTCCAGAAGCCTATTTATTTTTATGTGAGTCTCCATATCGCGTCTGAAGAGAGAAATGTTAATGCTCGAAATGTGGCAAAAATCATCTTCTACTGCTATTGAAGGAGATTATGATAAGGAAAGGATGAATAAAATCGTATACTTTTTGTCAGAGAAATATCCTAGCTGTAAAAAGAAGTTTCTGCTATTTTCGTTCAAAATGTCTCACTTTTGTACTGCTAAACTTTTGAGGATTAAAATTTGGATGCCAATTAGTTAAAAACATTCCATTAGTAATTTTTTTCCAAAGAAAAATCTGCATATTTCTAAATTGCAGGAATTCGTGAATTTCAGGATAAGAAAGAATTGCCCAGATCAAAATTAAATTTTGCATAGCTTCAAGTCAAATGTCGACTATTTTACAATTCCACCATTTAATTAAATAAGCTGGTTCACAAATTTTTACGTTCACTTGTGCATCTAACATTAGGGGAAAGAGGGGAAACTTTGAATTGGGGAAATTTTAATGCCTTCTACACACCTTAGAAATTTATGCACATATTGAAGCAAATACCCTACTCTTGTGTGGGAAAAACTCATCAATATGGACATAAATTGCTCGAGTGTGTAGAAGCCATAAAATAGGGTCTTTTCCTCCTATTTTTAAATGAAATTGGGCCTGATCATGATTTAATTTAGATTCACAAACCAATCTCGAAGCTAAATTGTGTGATAATAGGGCTCACTCTGTGCCATTAAAAAATGGGAGAGAAAAGCTCAATTTTAAAGCTGCCTCAATTCAAAGAGGTGCCCCACTTCACCTCCCCTTAAGTGTCTTGAGCATAACATCACTGAGAAAAATCCGAAAAAGTTAAAATAACATTCCGGAAATGTTAATTTTACCCTACAGTATTGATCCAAAATCGGTGTAAATATTACCTTTTTTAGGTGTATTGGGGGTTAAAGTTACCCTTTTTCATGTTAATTTTACACTTAAAAAGGTGTAAAATTAACATAAAAAAATGTTGATATATTTTTACACCTAAAAAGTGTTAAAGTTACAAGAAAAAAAAGTTAATCGCACCCCCTTTTTTCTCAGTGATGTGGTCTCACTCTCAAAAATCTGTATAAAACTTCATCTTTCAAAGTCAGGAAGATATGATTATGAATTATGGTGATATTCTAATGAAAAATGAAAAGGTGAAATATACTTCTTTAACATATTTTTTAGCATTTTATTGTTCACAAATGCTTCTGCATTATCGACTTTTCTTCGTGTTGGTTCCTGCCTCGACTATTTTCTCCAGTCCTCGCCAAGTCTTAAAAACACTAAGCAGTCGTGACAGAAACCAACACAAAGAAAAGTCGATTATCTAGAAGCGTTTAACAACAGTAAAATGCTAAAAAATAATAATTTTTCATTGAAATAGCAACATTAGGGTAGATCGGGGTAGAATTAACCAAGAATGGAATTAGACAATGGGGTGTATTAGTTTTCCTTGAAAAGAATATTGTGTTAATTTACTATTTATTAAAGTATTTGACTCTATTGATTGAAATATTTAGTAATATGATTTGAACTTGTTTTCCAGCACAGACCAGTGATAATCGAGTATGGAACCTCAATCCCGCTTGTAAAATCAGTCCGTAAGGCGCGATGGAACTTCCAAAAAGCGAATTGGAAGGGCTTCTCAGAGGAATTAGACCATGTAGTACGGTTTATCCCCCCGACAAATAAAGACAGCTATGATCGATTTGTTGGGGCAGTAAAGGCAATAGCGAAGAAATATATTCCACGTGGGTATCGTCGTGAATACATCCCTGGATGGTCGGAGAAGTGTGATACTCTCTTTCGTCATTACCAGCAAAACCCATCTGATTCAGTGGCCAGCGAACTGCTCTGTGAGCTTAACTCGGCTCGCAGAAAGAAATGGAGGGAATCTACAGAGAACATTAATTTTACTCACTCAAGCAGCAAAGCTTGGGCTTTGCTTCGAAAACTTGGTTCTGCCCCAGCACCAGAATCAGGATCTACCCACAAAATCTCACCAAACGATGTTTCCAAACGACTCCAGGACATTTCAAAAGTGCATGTCGATAGGAAAATCACTAAAGATATAGTGGGAAGACTTAAACAGGTGAAGAAGAGTCTCAGTGGTAATCCAACTTTCTCAAGGGACTTTACCCTAGCGGAGCTGACTATTGCAATTAGGAAGATTAAACTTCGTAAGGCCGCGGGAGTCGACGAAATGTACCCAGAATTTATTCGAAACTGTGGAATCGGGACAAAAAAGTGGCTGCTGGCACACTTCAATAACGTCCTTAGGACAGGGGTATTACCCCGTGTTTTCAAGCACACTAAAGTTATTGCGATCTTAAAACCCGGGAAGGATGGTAGTGACGCCAGCCATTACCGCCCAATATCGCTACTTTCGGTGTGCTATAAACTATTCGAACGTCTTATTCTAGGGCGCATTGAGTCGACAATCGAATCTGTATTACCAACAGAGCAAGCGGGTTTCAGATCTGAGAGGAGTTGCTGTGAGCAGGTCTTGGCCCTGACAAGCCGAATAGAGGCAGCTTTCCAGCGAAAGAAAAAAGCCGCTGTAGCTTTCATTGACCTTTCTGCGGCTTACGACACAGTTTGGAGACATGGTCTCCTGTTAAAACTTGCTCAGACTGTTCCTTGCTTAAATATTGTCAACATTATTTCTGAGATGCTCTCCAATCGTTATTATACCGTCTATTTGGGGTCAGAGTACTGTCGTACTAGGTCTCTGAAAAATGGCTTACCACAAGGGTCGGTCTTGGCCCCGGTTTTGTTTGGTCTTTATACACATGACATCCCACAAATGAAATCAGAAATGTTTCAATACGCGGATGACATTGCACTTTTAACCGAAAATGCAAACCTCTCAGAGTGCGCAGAGACTCTAACAGGCGATCTTTCCTATCTGGATGAGTACTTTCGGAAATGGAGACTTAAGCCAAACCCAACCAAGACGGAGGTATCCATTTTCCACCTCAATAACAGACTTGCAAAGTGTGAAATCGAAGTTGTATTCAGAGGAACACTTCTCCAAAATAATCCAACTCCGAAATACTTGGGAGTAACCCTTGATCGTACCCTCACATATGAGAAACACTTGCAGAGCCTATCGAGAAAGCTTGGTTCCAGAAACAATATAATAAGCAAAGTAGCTGGTTCGACATGGGGAGCAGACGCTGAAACACTACGACAAGCTTCGCTATCGCTAGTGTATTCAAGAGCTGAATACTGCGCTCCTGTCTGGGCTGGTAGTCGACATTGCAAAAAAGTGGACACTCAGCTCAATTCCACCATGAGACACATCACGGGTACCCTAAAACCGACTCAAACGCAGTGGCTACCAGTATTGGCTAATATTGCTCCACCTCATATTAGGCGTAACGAGGCTACACTAAGGGAGTGGTCTAAAACTCAGCTTGTTACAACGCCATTGCAAAACATTGTTAACAATGCGCCTAGTTTACGGCTGAAGTCCCGAAATCCTTTCTGGAATAGATCCGAAATGCTGAGGAATGGCAATTTTAGCTCCAAGCAGCAATGGAACAAGGAATGGGGAGATGGAAATTATAAAAACTCTCATCTAATTGACGATCCATCTAAACCTGTAGAGGGGCTTAATCTCTCAAGAAAGGACTGGGCAACTCTGAATAGAATTAGAACTGGATGCGCAAGGACCGCCGCAAATTTACACAAATGGGGCATCAAAGATGATCCCAAGTGTGATTGTGGTTGTCCTACGCAAACATTACAACACATTATAAATGAATGCCCACGTCGCCGGTTTGATGGAGGATTAAACAGTTTAAATAATTTGACTGCTGAGGCTAGGCTTTGGCTTTCTAATCTTGACGTGCAACTTTAAAATGCGAAATTTGGAATATCCCTGTTTATTTATTTTGTTTTATTATTGTTATTTTTTTGTTTTTGGCTGTCAAAAAGAAAACCATACGAATATATATATATATAACTTGTTTTCCATAAGTCAAAGAAAAATTTAATTTGTTGGCTAATTCTGCCCCGGTCCCCACTATCCAATTGTATTAACTTCGACTTCTGACGCCTTAGGTAATGAGATGTTGCCAAAATTTGGAATTGTAAAGATTCGAATTTTGTGATAGCGTAGCTATTTTATGATTTACCGTTTGTAGACCTTACATGTCAAATAGTTGGAGATAGGGGGAGGCTTTGAACTTTCGCACACAAAAATGATGTTCAAGTTCAGTGATTTTTTTCGACTACCATGCAAACCGTATGGATTCTCCAACTATGCCAAAAAAATGTCTTACTTATAAGGTTCATAATCCCACCCCACAAAATCCCAGGGAATCCTTAGATTTTCCTCCATAGGAAAATGAAAATTTAATGGTGATTTGTCCGATAGATGAATCAAGTTTCCATTTTCGCACACGATTCACGCCATCATTGAACACCCCATTTTCACCGTAAATTTTGCACCGGACACTAAAAGTTGCACATAATTGTTTAAAGGGAACTCTAATCTACTTGATTAAACCGTTTGTACAAGGAATAAAACATTTTAATATCACTATTTTGGAACTTTTCTGAGAGATGTTTTATTGACACTAAAAACCATTTTTTTGCTTGATTCTATGAGAATTTCACTCCGGAAACGGTTAAATCTGATGAATACTTTCTTAAAAAGTCCAAATATCACCAAATTTACACTAATCAATAAGTTTTTAAAGTTAAAAATTGACTAAAACTCTGCAATCGAGAAGACCACACAAGATTCCACAATTCCTCCACGGAGCCGGATATGCACAAAAACGTTTGAATGCGCATCATTGAAGATTTCTCTATTCCTGCAGCTGCAGGAATCAGGATTTATCACAGATATTGAGCTTCAGCAGGTGAACAGGCTAAAATTTTCACAAAACAGCTTCTCACGAACAATTTTTTTTATAACACGACTGACAACTCACTAAATCAAATATCTGCGAGGGCGCCACACGTCAAATGCTGTGGCCTGGCCACAAGTTATTATTCTTATCAAATTGGTCATAACTTATGGCCTTGTCATTATTTTACATTTTTTGCTTAAAAAATCATCAAAATCAAGTGGAAAAAGAAAATATAATTACTAAGAAAACAAGTTTTGAAAAACGGTACCAAATATATTTGATTGAAGGTATAAAATTTAGTCATTAAAAATTATGAGATCGTTAGTGAATTTCTTACCGATTTGACGCATATTTGATCGTCACCCGCATCAGTGAAATAATTTCCACAAAATAATTAAAATTCTACCGAAATATAAAGGAAAATCAGTTTAAAAGTTTCATTTAGTGATATTCCTAATTTTGTGGTTTTTCGAAATTAATTTGTGGGAAAAAATTGAAGATATCTACGAGGTGAGCACAAGTATAGACTGGCCATAAGTAATGCCACCACTCTATTTGTTTAATTAATTAAATTATTAAAATTAATTTATATCTCATACAATCGATGGTAAATAAATCTTCTACAAAGTTCAATAAAATTCTCTACTAAATAAATTAGACAAATAGCAATGTTTGCTTTTATCAACCCTCATATTTTCTCTCTATTGCATTTTTTGCAGTTCACAATATGCACTAAATGCATTTGATGGTAAACAAATAAAGAGCTTTTAATTAATCATATCAATCACCCAAGGTATAGAGGAATGTTTGAGCATTCTTTCTCTCATTCATCAAACAAAGTGTATATAACAGAAGGGGATTAAATGAAACCTATTTGGAAATATTCTGTTTCGGTGCACTGAAATGTGCTTATATATTTTTTTTATTAAAAAAAAATTAAAAAAATCCCAATTCCAATCGATTTTAATAGCATTTGTTTCATAGGGATATATACTACCTATTTAAAAAAAAATACAAAATAGATGTTCGAATTTAAAGATTAACAAACTGATGCAATGGAAAACTAAATAAAATATTAATTTACCAATTTAGAAATAAATTGCTTATGTCAGGATCAAGATCAATAATGACTTCATGTGGATAGTGCGAATTGGAAAATATTCAGGACTTTCAAGTGAAATCCGTTGCACTCTCGAGTCTGCACTAAAGTTTGTACACTTGAAAGTGTTTGTTGAAAAAAAGGGGGAGAAATTCATTTAATTTTGCTTTTCCTTCTGCAAACTTCCAGCAGGGCTTTAAGAGCTTAAAATGTCGTCATTACAATAAACCCAAGAGAAATGGAAATTGCCCTAAGTTTTAAACTGAAAATTCGAGGAAGGAGATAAAATATACCAAGATTTTTTATTGAAATGCTTTGTTTATTTTTGTATATTTTTTTCCACTGAAAAAAGGAAAGGATCTAATAGGGCAATATTGGTATATAACGATGTCTGTAAATAAATTTAAATCACTTCCGTGATCTTTGGGTATTGTTTTCTTAACCCTGGTGGATCTAAGAAATGAGACAATTAACTTGGTGATGGGTAGAGAAATTTCTCTTTAATACGGTATACAAGAAAATTTATATGCAATGTTGGGTTTCATTATGGAAATAAATAACAAAGTGCGTATAAAATGGGAGTTATTGAAGCTTATGTAGCCTTTTTGGAGTTGTTTTTGGTGTGATTTACATCGATAATAAAATCTGAGTCGTGATTCTCTGGTCATTATTTGGTTTGTTGCAATGTTGTAGAAATGGATAGATGAGGAGATGGCTAGTTGGCTATATTAGCAGAGATTTTGGAGGAAAACCAAAAAGTAGCCAAAAGTACTCTGAGAAGCTCTCCACCAGAAACCCTCAAGCTCTCTATGCTGCAACAATCTTTTGCCAAAGTTCTGAGAGCTTTTGCAATTTTAGACACACTTTTGCAGTAGAGATGGTATGGTTTTATTGCTGGAAATTTGTTGAAAAAATACTTTATATTCACTAAATTTGCAATTAAGAGAAAACTGGGGTACCACCAAACACTGCGATTTTTTAATCAGCTATTCGACTTCTAAGGGCAAAACCTATAGGAATTTATAGGCACTATAGGTATGCTTGTCTACTGAAGAAATGGTTGAGATAGTCCAAGTAGTTAAGAAATAAAAATTAGTGTTTGGTGCTCCGGTTTCCCCTACACAGAAAAAAATATTTTGTAAAATTGTTCGTAAATGTTTGTGAAATCCTACGGCAGACTTATGAAATGCTCGTGAATTGTATAACCCACAAACAAGTTCGTAAAATTTTGTACTTTTTTCACAAACATTGTTCGTAAAATGATTATTTGACGAACATTTTTTATACTTTTACAAACATTTGTTCGTAAATGTTCGTAAACGCACAAAAAAAATGTTCGTAAAATTTTGTCATTTGTTGGTAAATTTTTGTGTGTCTGGCAAAAATTTAAGAACAAATACGAACACATGAGAAAATTTTACGAACATTTTTTTGTGTATTTACGAACATTTACGAACAAATGTTTGTAAAAGTACAAAAAATGTTCGTCAAATGATCATTTTACGAAAAATGTTTGTGAAAAAAGTACAAAATTTTACGAACATTTTTGTGGGTTATACAATTCACGAGCATTTCGTAAGTCTGCCATAGGATTTCACAAACATTTACGAACAATTTTACAAAATATTTTTTTCTGTGTATGTATAATAATTTTCATTATATTCCTTAAAAAAAAATCATGCTCTAATTCCTTTAACTGTTTAGATAAAGGAAATTGTTTAAGAATCGCTGAAATGACAAGAATACGGGAAAGTGCTCATGCCTAGTACGATCCCAAGCTCTATAATGACTTAATTTAAATAACTCCATGAATAATAATAAATCGGTAATATTTCATTTAAATTTAACTCTATGATATATTTTTTAAAGCTCAGGACTTTCCCTTGTTTTTAAAATGTAAATGCCATGAGTCATGTTTATTAAGAAATATAGGAAAAATTTAGTCATTACAAAGCTTGGAATCATACGAAACATCGAAACTTTCCCCTATTGCTCACAAATTTAAGCTTTTCACGAGGATTTTCGACAGTTTATTTTGTAAAATCATGTAAAATTTGACAGAATTAATTTTTTTTTATAAAAGACAGTTATTATGTAGAGTAAATTGAAAATAGTTATCGGTTCAAAACCGGATTAAACCTATCAGACCTATCCGGAATTTCGAATCTTTTCTAATTAGTCCAATTAGTCCATATATGGCCCTGTAAACTTTGTTCTTAAATTATTGTAGATTAGAAATCATTCAATGTTCTTTCGTTTATGGACGAGATATAAGTTTAGACAATCACTAAAACGTATTCGAAAATAAAAAGAATTACATAATAGAATTGGGAAATATCAGAGTTTTTTGTAAGAATAAGTCAGTCATGAAGGAAAATTGAAGGCCACGTACATGGAAAATTCTACGCAAATCCCGAAACGTATAAGCTTTGTACTCGCCTCGTGGCTTTTAGGTAACGGGTAGGCCAGGTGTTAGGATAACATCGATACGTAATTTTTCGGAAATTAACTGATCTGCAAAGATCATCATCAACATTATTATCAAGCGGTTATATCCCTATTGCTATTGGGGTCGCAGGCTTAGGATAGGGCACGCTTGGTCTATCCTTAGAAGCCCACGCTTGGCGATTCTCCGCCACTTCGGGAAAGTGTTCACAGACAATCCCAAAGCGCTTCGAGGCAAGGTCTTGAATTTGATTCCAGCTACCTTGTCCTAGGTTTGCCTCGAGGTCGACGTCTCCTCAAAAGGCTTGCATAGCTTTTCTGGGGAATCTTTCTCAAAGATATGTCAGAAAATGTATCCCTTGGAGCTGGAACGTCAGAATTTCAAACCAAAAAATGAAATAAGATTCCAAATTTTGGTCCTCTTATTAAGTTTACGTAATAACAAGAATACGATTCATAGTGTTGACACCCTTCTTCAGAAATCTAGCTAGAGATCTAAATATACAGCTCTGAATTTTCTTACACATCTATTCTTTTGGTTTGCAAGCTTTATTTCTTCATTTTAACACTTCTTTTCTCATGTGGATACGGCTATCAGGCACCCAAAATAAATTTCTAGGCTTCCTCAATCCTTCTTCTCTTCCGAAAGACGATCAGCAGAGTCATTTTAGTGGTGTTCTGAAGCAAGATTGTGCAATTGCTTCAGTCATCTTCGGTCATAGATCTATTCCAAAGCTGCGTTACCTTCATAAATATTTTGCAAAGCTTTTCTGGACACTTTCTTTCCCCCTCACGACCCCTACGTCGTTTCATATTAAAGAAGCTATGTTGGTGCATTAGACTATTAATACGCATGCAAATACTTTTCGAGGTCAAAAGTTACAAAGGTTTCGGAGATCGCATTTATTATCCGATTGCAATAAGTCTGGATTTATTAGATGCTCGGTCAATAGATAAATTTGAATGAAAAGAAACACGGATTTTGACCTAGATCCTTCTCCTCCTTTATTACTAGGACAACGTTTCGGAGCTTGTTTGCCCCTTCCTCAGGTCTACAATGTATAACATTTAACAGGATAAAAAAATATAATTAACAAATTTCTTCCAACATTTTTCTCATAACTTTTCTTTTGCCCGGGGCCTCGAGTGGGTCAGTGGATAGAGTAGTAGCTCTATGACTGCGAGGTCTGGGGTTCAAAGCTGAGCAGCAGCAGAAAAAGATTTCTCATGCCATATCGGCTTTGAATTCGTCCAGTGAATGAATGAATAGTAATGTCAATGGTGCATATTGACAAAAAAGTGAACCGCCTAAACAATAGAGGCTGGTACGAGAACGAGTTTCGGCTTGAAAGTGGTACTTCAGTCGATACAAGTATTCGCTGTCACTGATCCCAAACACACACCGAGAAGGGATGCTGTGACATAGTAACGGCACTGACTGCTCACAGAGCTGTGATATAGAGCGGCTACCCGTATCGGGGGATAAGATAGAATAGGAGTGGGGAAGCATAAGGGGCCCAATTGGTGGCCTGGATGCATCGGAATATCCGAAATGGAGAACTGACCCCTGGCAAAATCTTATCTTATCTTATCTTTCTTTTGCCCACTCATTACTTTGTCTGGATTTATTTGAAAGGTGTTTGAATTTGATTTGGAGACGCTTTATCAATCTATTTCAAATAGATGTGAACAAAAAAAACTTACAAAAGAATAAAGTTAGAATGATTGTGAAAATAATTTAAGGGCCATTTGTAGTTTTGAACTCATCAGCTCAAACAGTCCGCGAACTCTGCTAGCCCTGCTGCTATCGGAATATGTACCTAAAAGCCAATATGCTAAAGCTAAAGTAGTAGCACGAGTCAGGATATTTCCACTTCCTATCATATTGTCAAACAATTTCAAAATATCCTGAACATACAATGATGGAGAAAATGGTTTCAACATTGAGACATTCATCAGGAATTTATGTATATTTATGAGAAGTATTAAGGAGGAAAATTTAAACAATTTTATCAGTGTGTGACCCCTCTTGTTATTTGGATACCACTTCATTCGCCCCCCTGACAATCGCAATATTCTTCACTTCAATAAAATGGCCAAGAATCCTTAGCAACGTACCTCGAATATTAATGAGGCGGACAAATAAAACACAAACACCAAGTGAGATCCCTTAGAATACAACAAAGAAATCCGAAATTTGCACCAGATGCTGCTCATTCTTTTAAGGTTTCGTGGTGGCAAATAATATTCTTTTTTTCGTGAAAAGAAGTAGAGGGGTGGTAGGCTTTAGGCATCAAGGAAAAGCTCCAAAAAGTTTTTCTTAGCGACACCATTCATACTCCCTCCATGATTGTTGCGTGTGGCAGGAAGTTGGTGATATCTTTTGACTTGGGCCTTAATTCCTGCTGTGTCGTCAGAATATCTCAGCATCGTCTCACTTTCTTATGCTTCTCCTTTGTATTCAGCATCAGAGTTGAAATGTTGCCTGGGTTTTAATATAGATGAGTGGAAAATCAACTTTCAGTATAAAGATAAAATTACACCGGTGGCCTAGTCACAGCATTTAGTTGGTCATCTGGAAGTGTCATGGCTTGAAAGACATAGGTTAGGTATGAGTTTAAAAAAACCAAACAGTAGATGACGTTTTTTTCGAATTCGGGGCACTCAATGGGTCAAGTGGTAGAGCACTCGCTCTACGATGCAAGTGTCCCGGGTTCGAATTCCCTTTAGGTCACCAGGAATTATTCTGGCGTTAAAGGTGTTCGGATTGCATCCAGTGAGCTTCACTGCACTTGATTCCACGGGAATGGGACTGACAACCTCATCTCGTACAAGAAAAAAATAATAGTGCATGTCTAGAAATACCCTTGCGGGAAGGCCTTGTTCCTTCATGGAATGTTGTGTCAGCATTATAATTATTATTATTATTACTATATTGACCGCAGTAGGGGAAAGTGCCCATGCTTGATACCATTGGAAGCTTCGTAATGACTAATTTTCTATGTTTCACAATATATTTATGACTTATCGCAACCAAATTTTAAAAACTATGGGAAAATGGCCAGTTTTTAAAATATATTGCGAAGTCACGTTTTTTGAGAAACATAGGTAAAATTCAGTCATTACGAAGCTTCCAATGGTATCAAACATGGGCACTTTCCCCTACCTAATATTATTTGTTAGGTGTTGCTATTGGTTATTCAATTATTTTTAGATAACAATTCCTCGTAAGACATTTATCTTATCCAATTAAAAAATGATCCTTTTAACTGTTTATCATTTCTAGTGCTTTTGATAAAGCAATATCAAAGATTCCTTTTATTTTCGAAAGAAACTGCATTTACTTCTTTGGCTGACGTGAGGAATTTCTTTTATAGTTTTTCTTCAGCATTTTCCACTCATTTTTAAAATGTAAATTTCATATATTCTTTGATGCATCTGTACATAACATTGTAATTCATTTTACAATTGTTACGACTTTAGCTGTTTTCCCGTTGTCTTTATTTTTTCCTAATTGTATGTGCATGTAGTTATTTCCATAATATTTCTATTTTACTGCTCGAACTCAAAGAGAGAGCAGTTATATAATCGACTGTTTTTTCAACTTATCACCGTCCTAGAGCTTAAACGATAAGAGATTTCAACTTCCGGTCTTCGGTGACCCACAATAAAAAAAACGTTATCTCTAGACTTTGTTTTTCTTTTTCTTCCACCTCTAGCATCCCATCCAAAAATTTTAGAGGAGATCCAGGCGAAACATACCAATTTTCCACTAAGCCGTCTCTCGGCTTAAGTCATAAGTATGTCAAGGGGTCTAGGGCATAAGTTTAACTTGTCGTGAAATTAGTAGGGGAGACTGGGGCAAAAAGTCACAAATCGAAAAATTCAAAATTCAATATCTTCCAAGGTAAAAAAGATAGCGGGTCAATTTTTTTCTATAGATAGCCTCCATAACCCTTCATAATTGTCGTAAGTTTCTTAGAATTCGAACAAGAAATTTAGAAAATAAAAAATATCGAAATTTTTAGTCCTATTTTTGAAATATTTTCCTTGCAGAAGATAACAATTATTATCTACTTATTTTCCAAAATTGATGCACTGGTGAATATTTTCTAAATAATTTGGATTTTTTGAATACGAATTTGCTGTCTATTTTAGAATTTCACAAAAGTTCTTCTCTCCAGAAATCCTTTTATTAAAAATGGCCACTTGGGGTAAAAAGTAACAAAAGGTATAGAGCAAAAAGTAACAAAAAGCGAAGCTATTTCTGATGTCTCACGTCGAAAAGAAACGTCATTATCATGTCTCGCCGCTTGTTGTTAGCATTGGTCAAACGATTTGCAGTCTTTTGTGTGTTTTTTCTAAAATAGCTTGAAAAGCGCTTTTCTCGTTTTCTCACTTTTCTCGCAGACAAAACGGTGTTTTACAAAAGTGTAGATGAATAAATTTTCTCTGAAAATATGTCCTCCATGTATTTTTTCAAATTTACGGAAGCCTGCAATGAAGCGAATCAAAATATGATAATACGCAATATTTGGTACTATTTGCCCCAGCATTTTTGAGAATAATCACAAAATTACCGTTTAGAAATTGGCTCGATAAACGTATTTCCTTACAAAATAAAGGAAAATTACTTTCACAAAGTTGTAGAGCGGTAAATTTCCTATAAAACTGCGCTAATTAGAAATTTTTGAAGCGCTCGAGTAGCTTGTAAAAAAATAAAATATCCGTTTTGTGACTTTTTGCCCCAGTCTTCCCTAATGATTCAGATAAATATCCGAGAATGACTTATCTTGCTTGTGTTTACATTTTTTGTTTGCCAGTGCTTTAACTCATGACGAAACATTCTAAAATGATCATTTCTTTACCAATTTTTGATTTTGAATTGCTTTTGTGATTTATGAAGCAATTTGATCTCTAGTAGATCAGTAAGCACCAAAAGATACTACGAAAACTAATTCACGGAGAGAACTATTTCATGAGTTCGAGCAATCCGCAAAGCTGTGATGCTTTGCCATCTTTTTAATTTATAATTTTGAGATTTCGTCACTGTACTACACGGGTTGAACAAAAAAAAACACACACACACAAGAAGGACTCTCGAGTGTAATACGGGCTTCAGGCCTAAATCTTAATCATACGGCTTCACTCCTCTAATTTCTTATCTATTGACATTTTTGGGAAAAATTTCCCTTAAAATTTGATCTTAAAAGCATATGGGAGACTGGGGCAAAAAGTCACAAAACGGATATTTTTTTTACGAGCTATCCGAAATTTCCCGCCCTTGAAATTTCTAATTAGCGCAGTTTTATAGTAAATTTACGGATCTACAACTTTGTGAAAGTCATTTTCTTCTATTTTGTAAAGAAATACATTTATCGAGCCGTTTTCTAAAAGGTAATTTTGTGACAATTCTCAAAAATGCTGGGACAAATAAGTATTTATCTGGGAAGATATTGAATTTTGAAATTTTCGATTTGTGACTTTTTGCCCCAGTCTCTCCTATGGTAAATGACACCCCGAAAGAACCCTTAAAACTGCTTATGATTTGGATCGTGAAACCTTCGGGAACTGGGTTAAACCCTCAGTCTGAAGTCTGCATAAGAGTCTAAGTCGATTCAGGATAATTCCCGAGAAGGATAAGAGATACTTAGCATATTTTTTTTAGTGTTCTGGAAGAACAGCCCGAATCTATCTGTTGAAGTTGTGTTAGAGAACTTTCAGACTAAAGGTTGAGCCCAGTTTCTATAGGTTTATAAATTTTAAATAACAGCTAAATTTAATAGTTGTTTTTTTTTTCAAAATCTAACTAATCAAAATTTTCCTAAATATATTCTCTGATAAGAAAATAAAGAAATTAAGTATCGCTAAACCTTAAGTTTCAAACCAATAATGTGCTGGACACACTTTCAACTTGAGCCGAAAGGCGACTTAACGTAATTATTATCAAAATAATGATTAGATTACACTTTCATTAGTTTCTGACTAAGCCGTCATCCACCCAGCTTAAGCTGAGAAACAGCTTAGTTAATGGGAAACTGATGGCAATTTAGCTTAATCATTATTTTGATTATAATTACGTTAAGCCGTCTCTCGGATTGAGTCGTAAAAGTGTGTCTTGCACATAAGACTTGTATGGAATCCGCAATTTTTCCGATGTTCGCTAAAAGATTAGGGGAAACTGGGGCACCACAAAACACGGGGTAGCACCAAACACTGCAAATTTTTAAATTGGATATTCGACTTCAGAGGACAAGACTTTAGGAAATTATGAGGCATTATAGTGATGCCTGTCTACTGAAGAAATGGTCGAGATAGTCCAAATAGTTTAGAAATAAAAATTAGTGTTTGGTGCTACTCCGTGTTTGGTGGTGCCCCAGTTTCCCCTATGTCCTTTATATTTCAAAAGATTGTGAATTTTCTCCCAAGCTTTCGATCTTCGGTATGGTTCTTCCCTATAAGGTCAATTAAAATCGTTTAGATGATTGGGAAACGTCTTTCATCCTTTTCAGAACTATACCACTAAAATTTTACTTGTTTTCTAAGTAAGGAGTTTTTTTTTAAACACTTTAGGCTGTTTTTTTTAAATATTACTTTCATTTTATTTTGATACGGGTTTTCTATTTTTGGTTTTGTCTCTATAACGGAAAAGCTAAAAACCAGTTAAATTAATTAAATAGTTTTGTTTTAAAATATATAGATAAATATTTAAATTTATTTGCAATAAATTTATTTAATCTAAATTCCCAACTGTACGAAAGTGAGTCAATATACATTTCTTCTTAAGCCCTCGATTCTGAACCCACACCAGGAAAAGTTGCGTGCTTTAGCTTCGAGCATAAGCAGCAACCAGGCTACTCCATTGTCAACGAAGCGGTAGACTCTTGAGTCAACAATGGAAGCGAATAATTAGTCAGAGGGAAAGGTGGAAGAAGGAAAAGACAAGAAAATTCCACTCGAGAGTGTATCGTGGAATTGGCATATTTCAAAATGGATTACTTATTATCTTTTATTGCTTAGTCCTCCTCCTGATGCTCCTACTTTTTCCCACTTTCAAGTACTTCTCGCGCCCGAAGGATTCTGCTGACGACTGGTAGAATTCTTACTTCTTTTTCCAGTGTAAAGTGAGCCATTTGATACAAGTTGATGCTCATTAATGCTTCTTAATTGCTCCACAGCAGACTGTTGCCATTGGAGCGGAAAAATGAGTAAGATGGGAAGAAAAGGGATGGTTTTTGTGTTTGTGTTGTACACCAATTGCAAAATTTTCCCAAAGCCCAAAGATAATGAGACGTCAGATAGAAATTTCTTGCATTACTATGCACTCTTGGAAGTTCTCCTGAAAATTTTCTCTCCTTCACATAGCTTTTGATTCACTGTGGAAGTTGATGTGGAAAATTTACCACTTATGCTTATAGTGAGATATATTATTTAACTACACTTAATTCTGTAATCTTTTAATTTAATTACATATTTATACACATGCTTTATAGAAGTTTCTTGCTTGTCGAACAATACCAATGTGGGTTGCAATTTGCAATTATATTATCATGAAGAGCAAAAGCAAGAATCAAGTTTAAGGTGAAAATGAAGAATAATACTGAATTTCATTGCCTTTTTTCGCACTTTCCTCCATTGGAATACGTGATGGGGGAGGATACGAAAAAAAAAGAACAATTTCTGACACAGGCAGAATGTAAGAATAGTTATAGGAGAAACTTTATTCATTTGCGCAAATACAAACAGGAGCTTTCAGCGAATTAAAAGTTTTTCGTGAAACTTGTGCTGAATTTTCCACTGGAAAATGTGTAAATAATTTCATCGTGAATCTTTCTTGTTCACCAACATTACATAATTATACGGGGGAGTATAATTCTTGGAGAAGGAAAAACTTATGCGATGAACTATTTTATTCTCAAACACAGTCAAGAATTAAAATAAATCAACAATTAAAATATAAGAAATACTTCAGTGATATCATCTCATTGTATATTATTTTCGTTTCTTCGAAATTTTATAAGAAAAGGAATAAATATTTGAATGTACTCTAGGGGAAAGTACTATATATTCGAACGTTCATGCCTTCGAATAATGTGAATTTATTTTATATTTTTCTAAAAGACTTAGGGGAAGGTTTTGAAGGTTCGTATTAAAAAAGGAGTCCAAGATTTAAGATTTTTTACTGAATGCCACACACCGAATCAATTATATCACTATATCAAAAAAATCTCTTATTGGGTTCATAATTCTGTCTCACAAAATTCCTGGAATTCCTCGGATTTTCCTCTACAGGAAAATGAAAATGTAGCGGCATTTTTTACGAAGGTGCCCTGGTTAACTCAGCTTCGTACCACTTTTTCCCACCTCTGTAGGCCTCATTTTTGCCCGAAAAAATTACACCGGACACAAAAATTTGGGCATCACTACTTAGATGGAACTTTCATCTACTTGTTTTCAGCATTTGTAGCATTTGTAAGAGCTATCATGCATTAAAAATCAATTTTAAGCTATTTTTCTAACACATGTTTTTTTGACACTCGGAAAACCATTTTTCCCTGCATTCTGACAGTCAGTTAAGAGCTTGGTTAGGTATGATTCTTTCATAATCACACCTAATGTAATCCTCGGATTTTCTCTAGCACCTCCAATTGGTCTTACAGAACATATTTCGGACGTAACTGATGCCAAAAATGACGAGTCACCAATTTAAAGTGAAATGTGGGAAGTTTCACTTTAAAACAAAGAAAATTGAATGAGAAATACTTAAATTACATCAAACTGGCAATTAAAGAATCACATCTACCATAAGCAGTCTAGTTTCATCACTGTACAAATCAGAAAGAAGTTATCACACCTATTGTAATCCTTGTTTTTTCTCTAACGTCTCGAATCTGTCTTACAGAACATTTTTTTGAACATCAGTGATTCTTAGAATTACCAGTGATCAATTTAAAGTAAAATGTGAAAAATTCCGCTTGAAACCAAAGCAAATTGGATGGAAAATTCTAAAAGCGCACCGCATGGGCAATGAAAGAATCACACCTACCATAAGCAGATTCAGGCTTAATGTTTAATTTGACAGAAGTGAAACAAAAACATCTGATGAAGTCTCATTTTGATGAGGAAGTGAGTGTTTTCCTTCGAGATTTTAGTGAAAATTCTTTAATCCCAAAATTTTCTTGTGAATTTATTCAGTGAAATCTCTGAAGAGTCAAATATCCCGAGCGACGTGCACAGTGTGACCCAAAACATTGAGGAATTCTCAAATTCGGTGGTAAAATAATTTGGACAGATATTTTTACGAAGCTGCAAAATTCAATTTTCCTGAGCTGCAAGGGTGGTAATTTTTATGAATTTTCCTCCACCCACAAAAACGACCCCTTTCAAGCAAAAGATTTTCACGGTAAATATTAACCCTAATAAACCCTCTATAACTTGGAATAATTGCTTTTTCGAAAAGACACTTGCAGTGTGCAAAAATGCTTAAAATATTACACATCAGAATTGCGATTTTAGGCCCATTTTTTTATTTTTGCCTTTTGAACCCAGGAAAAAAGCCTAGGATTCCAAGTTTGTCAGGAAAATGTGAGATGTAGGATTAGTTTTTAGGTTATATGTCCATGGATGGAATTCATTTAGTAACTTGGGAAAAAATCAACTTTTACGAAGCTGCAACATTCCGAAGGAGCAAAACCTTCTCCTACACATAATTATCAATAATTGAAAATAACCTAACTAATATTTAATGGGATGCGTAAGTCTCTTAGGAAAAATAAACGAAAATTCACATTATTCGAGCGAGAGCATGAACGTTCTGAGGGAGAGTACTTTCCCCTACACTGCTCTTTCTTAGAATTCGAGCAATAACAGTTCGAAAGAATAAAGAATATTTGCTAGTGTTTTATTTTATCAAAAATGTCTTTTGGTATTATATTTTATTTAAAACATTTAAAGAGTATTTAAAGAGAGAGATGTGTATTATCAGCTCCTTAAGATCCAAGCTTTGTCAGCTCTGTAATCAATATCTCCATTCACGGGGTACTAGTCCTACACTCAGAAAAGAGCTCTGTGGAAACAGCTCTTAATTTAGCTCTTGATATAAGAACGGGCATTCGTGTGTTGAGCTTAAAGACTATTTTACTTGAAGGAAAGCATTTATTTTAAAATATGCTTTGGTTCAAGAACGTACAGTCTTTGAATTTTCAGAGATGGCAAAAATAGTCTCTGGAAGAATTTTAAGTACTAACAAGTTCTTGGAGCAAAGCATAACGAGTTTTGATTCTAGTATCAGATTTTTTCTGCTGTATCGCAACAATTTTGACGTACACTCACAATTAAAAACACAATAGAATTTCACGTTTTTTTATTGCCCTATGCCACCGTATACACTTCTTAATTTATAATATTTCACATTCCCTATTGTTTTCCTAAAATCCAAGCGAAATTGATCAATTTTTGACTAAAAAAAACTCACATTTGGGAAGATATTTCTCCATCCGATTATCGCTGAGCGAGATGCCCGACATGTTTACAATTTTTTTTTCACCCGAACCATCTCACAAAAATCTTTTAATTTTTCCTCTATATAAGTTTTTCTAAATAAAAAACCACCTTTTCACAACACTCCAGACACTTGAGCGAGCTCGTGGGGCACAATATTCTAATTTTCAAGAAAAAATATTTTCCTATTTTTCGAGCTTCACTTCACCAAATTTCCACGTAATTCTTATCGGCACTGTATTTTTTTGCACCACAAGACACTTCACTACTTGTAGAGGCTTCTCCCCACAATTTTCACTATAATTTTATTGAAAAAACTCGCGAAAACAATCACAACTTTGCGAATTAATTGCACTGTGAATTATTTTGTCTGTCATTTGACAGCACTGGAAGCCACTGAAAATTTTCTCTGGAGAAACGGTACTCTCTCTCTCGCTCAAGACGCGGCAGCTCTTAGTTGATCTGTTTTAGAAAACAGCTCTTGATTCTAAGCACGACATGTTTAGGTTGATTCGGCTCTTAAAATATTCTTACAGACAAGAGCTGCATTTTTACAAATCCCATACAAAGTTAGAACTGCCTTTTTCTGAGTGTAAATAAGCTATTCAATTGCAGTAAATTGGTGTTAGCTGATGTATTGAATAAGAAATCAATGAATGTTCTTCAATAACACAAATGATTATTCATTATCATCAATTTATTTCCTTATCCTCCAGAATTCGTCGTTCTTGACAGTGCTCACGTTTACAATTGAGTTTCGAAAATACAAAAAAAAATCCAAAGAAAGGATAAAGAATACGGGAGCAATGTGTGAAGTTTGTGTTGGTATTTAACCTAAATCATCCAAGTTAATGACATAAACACCTTCCAGGTAATTTATTATTCAAGTTTCTTGGGGCAGTAAGTTACATTGGGACGCGCTTCTCCAAAAGTGCGCTTATAGTTTCATGGTGGGTGGACATTGATTTACTCCTTGAGCTCACCCAGCACTTCCAGAATTCCTTTTTTGGCACGAGTTTTGGTCCTTGCCTCACTCCCAATACGAGACCTCGTGATTATTTCATCCCGCAGGAACTCTATGGGGATATCTGCGCCTCTTCTCCATGCTGACCGTTTCGTGTCTCATGGGGGTGGTGTCATAAAAGGTGCATAAATTCACTGCACTCTACCTGCCGTACTCGGTGTGTTAATCCACTTAGGAATTCAATTAAGAGCTTCCGCTAACTAATTTCCTACCGCTCTACACAAAAGTCCATGTCGTTCTCCAGGATATACTCTTCAATGAAGAAATTTCCTCTGCAAATTTTCCATAAAATTGCATCATTCCAATCGGTGAATTTTCTTTTGTGCAAATAGCCATACTATAATAATAATCCAAACCAAAATGGAGAAAAAATCCATATCAAATCCAAAACTATTGCAATGATGACCTGGGCAATTTAGCTTGCAATATTCAGTGCAATTTCCCGACTAATTCATCCTCAATAAATGTCAACCATTTATCATTTTTGGCTGTACGCAATTGAAGGGGGAGGATTCTGCTTTTTTTTTGGGTTGGAGATGGGGTAGCAAATGTGCAAATCCAAAGGATGAGACGTGACAGAGGGAACATTCCACAATAGCAAACAATAGAAATCATTTCTATCTAAGGAAAATCCGTACAAAATCGCAAAGAGTGATAGATAAATATTATTCTAGCAGCAAAGAAATGAGATGTGGCAAGAGTAAACCTCGATTGTGGGTGAAACGAAGTCCAGGACCATTGCACCAGTGCACTCAGATCAATTGAACATTTATTTGTTTTTTTTTTATTAGAAATAAACAAATAACATGAATTTAACATCTAAGAATAACTTAAAAGATTTCAACATTTGTGGAAAACTATGAACCAAATTCAACATATACTTGATTTTATTTAATAAAGATAACTAAACTTTGATATTTTTGTTTAATGTTTGTTTTTCTATGAAAAATGATATTTATTTCTACTTGCTGAATATTTATTCACTACGTATGGCGAGGGTTACACCTTATTAATTAAAGTACCATAAAATAAAAAAATAATAATTATATATTTGATTTATTTATCTTTTCTACAGTATTATAACTACTGTTGTACTTTGTATTAGGGTTAAATCTAGTATGCAAAAATGATGAAAGAAAAATCTCAAATTAATTAAGGGCAAATAAGACTATCACTCCCGCGATTGCACTCCCGTTCAAGGGGTTATTCAAGCAATTAGAGTGGCTCGAGTTACCCGTTCCCTTAAAAAAATATTTGGGTTCCCTTAATTCTCTGAAGAATGTATGGGCTCCTCGGGCTGCCGGAGAGTTCCCCGGAACGGTGGCACCCAAAATCCTGAAAGCCAAAATCCCGAAAGCCAAAATCTCGAATGTTTAAATTCCTGAAAGGGATGAAATTATATTGAGAAAAATGTTTAGAATAATTTCCCAAGACACATAAGTAGCTATGAGTATGGAGTAGCTATGACACTTTTAAGAATTCGGGATTTTGGCTTTCGAGATTTTGGCCCATTCGGGATTTTGGCTTTCGGGATTTTGTCGTTCGGGATTTTGGCTTTCGAGATTTTTACTGGGACCCCCCTTGAAAATGTTTGAGTTCTCCGAGAATTCCTTAATAAATGTATGGGTTCCTCGGGTTCCCTGTGAGTTCCCTGAAAAAATATATAGGATCCCCGAGAGTCCCTTGAAAAATGTAAGGGATCCACGAGTTTCCAGAAAAATATATGAGTTCCCCGGGTTCCTTGAAAAAATGTATGGGTTCCTAGGGTTCCCCGTGAGTTCCTTGAAAAATGTGTAGGTTCCCTAGGTTCCCCGTGAGTTCCCGGAAAAAATTGTGTAGGTTCCCCAAGTTCCCCGTGAGTTCTCTGAAAAAATATATGGGTTCCCCGGATTCGGTGAAAAATGTTTGGGTTCCCAGAGAGTTCCTTAAAAATGTATAGGTTCCCGGAGAGTTCCCTGAAAATTGTGTGGGTTCCCCGAGAGTCCCTCGAAAAATATAAGGGTTCCCTGAGTTTCCCGGGTTCCCTAAAAAAATGTATTGGTTCCCCGGATTCCCGTGAGTTCCTTGAAAAATGTATAGGCTTCCTAGGTTCCCCGTGAGTTTCGTAAAATAAATGTATAGGTTCTCCGTGAGTTCTCCGGGGTGCTTATGAGATTTCTGGTCAGATTGGCTCAAGTTCCCTAAGTAAACCATTGTTAGCGTTTTCCAGAGACAAAAATATTCCCTGTTGAATAAATGTACTTCGAACCTAGGGTTGATAAATAATTTAATGAGCTATAAATTTATCTATAACCTTTCTTGCAGATGACCTTGGTTAGTCCAGTACTTGAGTCCAAAAGAAAATCTACCGATCAGTCAAATATGAAAAATCTTTGAAACTTTAAGACAATTTCATTTGTTTACGACTTTTGAAAAAGCTTAAGACATATTTAGCTGATTTTATTACTTATCCTTGTTTTTAGGTTATAAAAACCTTACTGTTGCATTTGTCGTATACCAACTAAGATTCAAACAAAAACAACTTTTTGCAAAATGGGCAAAATGCTATGCAATTTTTCATCTGAAAAAATCTTTGTAAAAATATTAATCGATTTTTTTTATAATGTAGATTAATATTTAAAAAATCAAATTACAAAAAGTGCCTTAATCATGAAATATTAAAACAAGAAAGAAGGGATTATTAACATTGAAGACGAAGTGCAATTTTTTGAGAGGGAAAAATTATAAAAGTTCTATTAACTCTTTCGTCTCTTTTGGGACTCTGAGTACCCAAAGCAGCATATGAATGTTCTGTGAAAAACAATGTTTTTTAATTATTCAGAACTGATAAAAATCCGATTCTTGTGGATGATTACATACTATAAGGATGTCCAAATATAAGACATTTTTTGTAGGACCTCAATTAATTCCTGAGCTTAGATATTTTTGATTAAAAAATGTTGAAATTGGCTTGCAGCATATGCTGCGGTCCGGAAAGAGTTAACTGTTGTATTTGATCTCTAATCTGAAGCGGATGTACATAAATCATATAAAGAGCTCGGATTTGTTTAAAAGTTAGAGTGATCAATGAAAATGTAACCAATTTGTGTATAAGATAGGTTTAATTAGAGATAAATAGAATCGTGCAATCCTTATCACTTAAAGTCCTTCCTTGTGGAGAACAACCCGTGAGATCCAGAAAACGTGAATTTTGGAATTGTTTCTTGGTATTGTAAATTTAAGGCTCTGGTTATCTTATATGTAGTTTTCTTTGGGTGTATCTTCAGAAGGGGACTGAAAGTGGTACTTATTGTTTTATTTGGTGCTAAGAACGTGATACTGGCGCCCTCATGATATCATTCCGACCGTCTCTCAAGCAGCTACATGTGAATCCATATCGCCTTTGCACTGTCTTTGCACATGGAAATCCGATAATGCCCTCTCTCACACCTTCCAAAAGCATAAGAATGCAATTTGGTAACCCCCATTTTTTTCCTCCCAATTGTTTGCTCTATCGATTTTACTTTACCCTCCTTCCAATTTTCAGTTGCAATTCTTCATGCTGGAAGATCTCACCATTTCGAATGCTGCAGAAGAATAATTTTTCCCTGTAGCACAGTATTTGGAGCTCTTTTATCTCAAGAATATACAATGGGATACACAATAAATACTGCCCCCTTGTCCAGACACTCAATCCCCCTTCGAATTGTACAATCGTTTTTTCCCCTTTTTTCTTTGCCCTTTATGTGCTGCAAATATTTTTGTATGAAAATTGTCTGGAGATCAAACTGTGGAATCCAATGAAATTGAGATGAATCCAGGAAACGAGGCTGCACACTGACTGAGAGTGTGCTCTATACAAACAAATCATACTTGAAATCCTGGGAGATAAAATCAAATAGAAGCCCTTCAATCCTTTATATAGAACCTTAATTAGATTCTGACATATCTTGCACATTTGGTATTATCATCGTAAATCTCTTTATTGTTAACATTTATATTTGGGATTCTACAAAACTGCGATAAAATTATGTTTCAAAATGATATGTTTTCTTTATTATGTTTTGGATTGTATAAGTTTCAATTTATTTATCATGATAGTGACTGGAAAATATGTTTATAACTGTATTAAGTTTTAGTTGGTTGTTACACTACTTGAAAATCTGAAAATAAGTATTGAGAAAATTGTACTTGACTGACGTTTTTCTTTAAAAATTAATATATTAAGGAAACTTTATAGTTTTTCAAAGAGAATTTAAATGAAACTTATTCTTGGAACATTTTTAAAAATTTTCCTTAAATAACTTTTTGAATGGACTTTATAAGTTAGCTCAGCTCAAAGCAAATTAATGTCGTGGTTGTTTTAATACGGCTATTTAAGTTAACAGTTTATGGCTTTAAATGCTTAAAAAGGAATGTAAACATTTTGGGAACAGGCTGTTCTTGCGCTTTTTATAATATTTATGGATGGAGTACACAAAAACATAATCTATGTAAAAATAAGCCACGCCTCTTTTAATCTATGATGGAAATAAAAATATATTAACATACCGAATGTCTCACAAAATCAACGATTTTTAAAGCCTCTATTAAAAAATAAATCACCATCATATTAGGTTTTCGGAAAGAATGATAGTTGTAATATGTGGTACAGAAAAATTACTTCAAACTTAAATATCTGTATTTTTTTTTTATATAAAATTGCTGAAAGTTTTGGCAATAAAAGGTTTTATAATTTATTATTTTGAGAAATATACGGTTTTCACTTAATTATTATTGAGGCTTGGTGTGTGTTTTTTCCGCGGTCTCTGCGGTGTTATTCAGGCCATATCCGGAAATAATTTGCTGTTGTAGATTCTCTTAATCGGTGTTATAAGGCCGTTATAAGGGTTATTATTCGACATTATAGAAAAAATGCCATTTTAAGTTTGTAAAAGTTAAAGTATTATTAAAGTATTGTATTTTCTAAGATGAAAGCGACTGAGAATTTACTATTATAAGCCTTAATAAATTCCGGTCCAGGACCTTAAGCATAAAGACTAAGCGGATCCCGGTCAAAATCCCGAAAGCCAAAATCCCGAATTGGCCGAAATCAAAATCCAGAATTCTCAAAAGTGTCATAGCTACTCCCACGATTGCACCCGCGCTTGCTGGAGGCAAAGGAAAATCTTCTGTGTCTTGGGAAATTATTCTAAACATTTTCCTCTATATAATTTCATCCTTTTCAGGATTTTGAACATACGAGTTTTTGGATTTCGAGGTTTTGGTTTTGGGATTTTGGCGTTGGGGATTTTGGCTGCCTCCGAGACTAAGCTACTACTGTATGGGGCTATGATCCTGCCAGTCCTCACATATTCGTCTGGAACGTGGGTCCTCCTGAGTAAACGGAATTGCGAACTCTTGGCCACGTGTGAGAGGATTCTACGACAGATTTTTGGCCCCCTATGCGCGGATGGGGAGGGACGATTCCACACTCAGAAAAATAATCGAGTAAAACTTACTCGAATCGATGTTGAATTAACTCTTTTTCGTTGTGATTTTCGATTAACTATATTTTAAGAGTTGCTTTTACTTCTATTTAGGTGTAATATTCGGAAGAATTGTTTTAACTTTTTTTCCTTAAATTTACAGGACAAAAGAGTGTGTAAATAACTCTTGAAGACTGAAAATAGCTCGTTTTAAGAGTTAAAATAACTCTTTCAAATTCCAAAATGAATGTGTTTTGCAATTTTAGGTTTTTTTTTATTTTACCATTTTCTTTATTAATATTTTCTTGACCTCAAGTTCCCTATGTTCTGAGCGAAATATCACGTATGATGCAAGCGCACATATCTTCATGAAACACTGTTAGGCTTCTTATTGATGTCCCTTATGAACTTTGTCACACGAAAATCTTCTTGACTGAAGTATATTTTTAAAACGAAAACACTTAAGCATATACTTCAGTAGAGATCGAAAAAGAGTAAAAATTACATCGATATCTGACGAATTAATTCAACTCGCACGAAGAGTTGCTTCAGATCTATTTACTAAAAATTACAACGAAAAAGAATAACAATTACATCGATATTTGTAGAGTTAATTCAACTCTTGTATAGAGTTGTTTTAACTTTTTAGGTTTTTTCTTTGTGTAGAGTATAACCATGAGGTATATGAGCGCTACAGAGAGGTAACTGTCTTCAAGCAAATATGGTTCAATAGACTCCTGTGGGCTGGTCATCTGGTTCACAAGGATGAGGATGACCCAACCTGGAGAGTCTTTAGGGGCGGACTTTACGCTTCAAGGAAACGAGGCTGACCCAGCCTCTGATGGACCGACGATGTGGACCAGAACGCTAGCTCATTAAGGTTTCTGAATTGGAAAACAATGGCGTGTAACAGGCTTGAATGGCAGCAATGAGTCCTGAGTCAGGCCAAGACCAGTAATTGGTTGTAACGCCAGTTAACTAAGTATAAGTAAGCCTTAATAAAGCTTTACAATACTTTCGAGGATCCGAGTTTCACTGATGACTCAAATAAATCATATCTTTTAAAAATGTTAATAAAATATAGTTTTCGTTTGAATCGTGGATTATCAAAGGTTTAAAAGTTCAATCTTTCAAATGATTTAATGATTTGTCAGTTTTAATTAAATTTTGTCGGGTTCCAGATAGGCTTAGCCATATGACTTAGCTTCACTACTTTATATCAGGCAAACTTTTTTCAAAAAAAGTAGGTGAGATTTTTAAGAATCTCACCTAATATTCGGTTCAGAATTTTACATTACGGTCAAATGATTAATTAAATAAAGTTAGAAAAATCATGAAGATTGCTTGTTATTTTAGATTCAGAGACATTCAGAAACTGGGCTAAACCTTTAGGCTGAATTCGATATAAAACGATTTGGGAAAAATAGAGAAGATATATTTTTATATTTTAAATATTTTTCTGTAAATATTTTACTTATGTGACTTATGTAATGCTGTGCTCTTAAAGGTTAGTACAACTTAAAGTAAGGTTTAATCAATGCCTTTGCTATTACATTAGGCCTAATGCAAGGGATTTAAAACCATATCTTCTAATATATATTTTACTATTTATATTAATTTCTAGAGTTAATATTATTTGTGGCACAATATATTTATTCATCACAAAACTTCTGCAAGGTATCTAGGGAGAAAGTTAGAATTGGAATGAGAAGTAATGGAAGAATTTTTCTTTAATTATCCATAGAGAAATGTGACAAAGGGGAATATTTGTGGGTGATGCACAATGAGAATCAAATCCATATCTGTATGGATTTTCTTCACACTCGCCCTTTTGAATGGCGAGAAGGGATTTAGTGACCCTCTTTGTGGATGAGAAAAACGTCTGCCATCGACTGATATCTTTCCTGGACATACAAGGTGAATTGATCCACGCACCCCAAATCTCAGTTCAAACATACCACTTGGAGGGACTTTCACAATATCATAAGCCGTCGCCTGGGATTGTTACCAATAAATAATTCCTTTATACGCGTTTTGATCGTGATTTGAAATTGCTTTCTTGCATTATTTCCGTGCGACACGGTGAGATGAGGCGAGTTCGCTGTTGGAAATGGCCTGGGTCGTAAATAAGGGTGCTTAATGGTCATTTCTGGACTTGGTGGTGGAGAGGATGTGTGGCTAGTGAAAGTGCCATGTGATGAAATAATTCCTCTACTACGTATAACTTTCCCATAATGTCTTCTTGCCACGTAGTTCCCATAATCATATTTACTTATATTTAGGCCACACTTCGCGCTAGAGAGAAGAATTCCAACAGCCGCATCACACATTCCATCTACCATCCCCCTCTACGAAAATTTCTCTACGTGGAATATCATCCCCTGCCTCACTAAGAAAAAAAACCAAGAATCAAATATCTCTGCCGAAGTAATGAAATCGAATTTTTACAGTCACATTGGAAAGACGCACGCGAAGAAATTACCAGTGGACAAAGTTTTCCAGTAAATTGAACAAATTGTTTACGTAAATCAACCGAAACACATTCACTTTCTCCCATCCACTAAATAATCTCTTTTTCCTGCGTGCTTTCCTCTTGAAATTGGTTCCAGGCTGAAGATGGTTATAGCAAAAAAAAAGTTCATGTACATTCAAAAGTGGCAGTCAATGAAGGAACTTCAAGAAACTGGAGAAAAGGAAGAAAAAATTGAAGAAAATTTCCACGAGCTCATAACAATTTTCCACTTCGGCCTCTTCTTTCTACTCCATCCAGTTTATACGCACTTTACGAAGAGGGTATTGAATATTTTTTAGGAATACACTGAAAGAAAGAAATTAAAATAAAAAGATAACAATTTGTAACCCAACCAAACTTTAAGAATTGAACTATTCTTTCATTATGGTCTCTACATATTGGAAGAAATATTTGTTAAAAATTGAATTGTTTTTAATCTTTTTAATTTTGACGTTTCCGCCTATAATGATAATAATGGAAATTTTCCTTAAAAACCTTTTTTTTTTATAAGAATACTGATATGTTGATAAATATAGTACAAAGATCAAAAAATAACATAATAACAAATAAATATTATTAAATGGTTCATAAAAATAGATCTAGGTTTATAAAGAATTTTAAAATCTTTAAAATGAATCTGTTATTTATCCTATTTGCTTATGAAACATACTTCTTAGCAATAATTCAAGCAATAATTCAAGGTTATTATCGTATCAATTTCCAATAAAAAGCTAGACTTGCCTAACAAAAATTTTTGAAATAGTTTTAAATAGAATATTCATGAGAATGTTATAAAAGAAATTAGAAAAAAGATATGATAAAATTTGCAAATTAACACATAAACTTCGGTCGAGATGTTTTTCTCTTAACAAAAGCTTTATTGGAATAACTTTAAAATTTAAAAAATTGCATTTAGGCACGTGATCATTTTCGGGATTAGTTAAACTGTTTTTTGAATAAATCAATTCATGTCAGTATAGTGTAATTAAAATTTCACAATTTCGATTATTTTCACGTGGTTGTGGTACAAAAAAAAAGTAATAGTAAAATAATGCTAACCCGAAATTCGATAGAAGAACTAGGCCTTTTCGTAAGGGGAGTTCGGAACTAGCGTTATTATTTTAGCCGAGATTCTTTACAATCTCAGTTTTTGTGGTTCGAAATGAAATGTGACCTTGTCAGATCGGGCTAAAATTTTGGATTTACACATTTTGACTGCCACAGGTCGCGAATATCATATGAGCCAAAAATCAATATTCGCCGCCGGATTGTTCCGTCACATCCGGAATACAAACGCTTCTAAAGAGAGAACGGAGAGAGATACCGACAAGCGGTTTCGACAAAGGTAAAATGTCAATAGCTCGCTAGAAGTTGGTTATGTTAGATCTATCCGCCTGCCCTGCCTCCGCCATTTTGGAATATATCCAAATATTGCTTACTCAATAACTACAGCCCCTGTAGGAATTATCGATCTCAAATTTTAGTATGTTATAGCTGGGCCTAGGAGCTTTCGATTAAAAAAAACTTAAGCCCTCTCGACCTCCTCAAAAAAATCATTTTAAAACTGCCATATCTCCGCTTCTAATTATCAGAATTTAAAAATTTTGGTGATTTAATCGAAAGTTCCGATTAATGGAAAAATCGATTTTCGAAAATTCGATGTTGAATATTTTGCAAACTAAATGATGTTTGTTCTTTATATTTGTGGAGCTCAGAGGCAAAATGACACATATCCTATGCTTTAGCCATAGGATATGTGTCATTTTGCCTCTGAGCTCCACATTTTAGAATATTGTAGCTGAGATCGAGACCTTTCCAAAGGTGGGTCGCACTCTTCGCTCGATGTTCTCTGACCGGAGCTATAATCGAAAATGTCTTGACCGGACTGTATTTCCGGTATTTATGAAGCGATTTCGATGAAGTTTTAGTATATTGTATCGGAGACTGAGACCTTAATTGAGATAGACCGTATCCGTCCCCAGTCCACCCCGCTGTACCATGATCCTTTCCTTACTGTATTCAAATGGACCGGAATCTATCTCTAATGTTTATTAACCGATTTCAATGAACTTTTTTTTCTTTTGTTGCGTTCGATTGTGAGTAGAATTGTGAGTAGATAATATTGATTCGACGCGATCCTTGACCCCCAAAATTTAATTCACAATCGAATTTTCAAGTATTTTGAATTGCAAGCATTACGAGGTCACCTGTAAAGAATCTCAACTACCATAAGCCTATCTGAGCTTATCACTATTTCTTACAAGAATGTGGTTGCCAATCCCATTTCCAATGAAATCAATTGCAGTGGAAGTGGAGCTCATTGGAAGTTATTCCAAATTCTAGGTAGGGGAAAGTGCTCATGCTCTGCACGGTTCCAGTCTTCATAATGACTAAATTTTCTTATGTTTTTCAATAAATGTGACTCATCGCACCACGATTTGAGGAACTAGGGGAAAGTGTCTTGTTTTTAAAATGTATCGAGGAGTGACAGTGGGCACTTTTCCCTAACCTAAAGGGGATTCGAGCCTAGGACATTTGTATTATACAGCGAGCACTCTACCACTTGAACTATTGAGTGCTCTGGTTGTAGATTTTCCAAATGACTATCCCCTTGCCCTTCTCCGAATCTAATCCTAAAGAATGTGGTTCGAGGGTGAAGTATCATCGAACGGAAGTTTCTAATATTGAAAGAAAATTCCAATTATTGGAGAGGAATGAGAGACTTGACACTCGCAAAAAGTGACGGGAAATTCTTGAACGCAGGGGCATGAGGTTCTCTGATCCGTAAGGCATTTTAAAACCACCATGAAAATCATTTTGTTAGACATCAGAAGAATTTCACGTAGTCTATTGAAGGCCTCCGGTGGCCTACAATAAAAATTATTCAGAGAAATTCATTAAAATTCTAATGACATTGAATTATGAGACCTTTTGAGTAGATTTCATCTAATTTCACTTCATAAACTTCCTGAGAGGATATCATGAAAATTGATTGGAGAAACTTTTAGATCCGATATTTCTTTCCTTTCTACATTTTTCAGCTTTTCCATTGGATTGGAGCTGAAGGAGTAATTTTGCACCTTTATCTTGGTGAGAGGTCATTTTTTTCGAATCTTGGAGTCAGTTGTTAAACCTATAAATTCCGATTTCTTCGACATTTTTCCTCCCAAATGGTAAATTTTGGTTCTGCTCGTACAAAGTTTCCGATGGTCTGGCTGCTTTTGGATGTCTCCTAGAATATTTTCTTGGCTGAAAAAGTGATGGATGGGCTAGTGTAAAATTGTATGTAAACAATACAAAGTTGTGGCAGACGACACCATTTAAATATTCCAAACGCGAACTTGGAAAAGTGTATCGAAATCAATTATGTGCTCTTGAATAACATTTCTGTGGCACTCACCCAGAATCCCTCGCCTTTCCCTTCATACATCAGTGAACTTGAGAATGGATGCGGCACAAGGGAACAACTAAATCGATTTATGGACGCAACATTTCCTCCAGCTGGGGGTGGGGGGATGGGAAAGGAAATAAAGAAAAAAGTTCTAAATTTGAAATAGCACCAAATACTGTTTCGAAATCAAAAATTCTTCTATTATTTTCTGTATTTTATAAAATTAGAAAATTTTGAGAAATCCTATTTTAAAATAATTCTTGATAGAAAATCAAATTACATATATTAAATTCATTTTTTTTTCAAAAATATTTGTATTTTTACAAATATTTCTGAAATTGTCAAATACAAAAATATGAGAAAATTAAATAACTTAAGCTCAATAAGGTCCAAATGAACATTGCGAACTTACTAGTTCGGTTATTCTGCAAAATATTATTCGCTTCATCACCGCTTTTCAAAAAATTCTTAGCTTCACAACAAAATTATTAAATTTATTTATGCTTTCAATTTTCAGGAAAGTTTAATGTAAAATAATGTATTGTATTAGGTGTTATTTTCATTGAAGCAGAAAATGTTAATTAAAGTAACATTAATTATAAAACCTCGATGACTTCACAATTTTCCAATTTTATGTGTAAAATGAAAATATTTTTTTAAGCAAAAAAAAAGTTTATATTGATGTTTGATTTTTTTAGTATGAGAAATTCCACGAGATAAAATATGAATGTTAAAATGAGATTGGTTGCGGGGAGTCAAACAAAAATTCTACCATAAAATGCACTGAAAAGTTTTATGAAATGACATTGTGATGTTATAGTTAGGTTTTAAAGTTCTCTCCAACCAACTCCATCACAAAATGTTTACAAAATTCTGTGTGATTGTCATGTATTTGGATTGTTTTTACAATTTTCGCAACAAAAAGAGAAAGAAAATAAAGTAGATTTACTATCACAATGGCTTTTTTATGAAGATGCATAATCTTTTTTTTTATAATACTCAACAAGATTTGTCGTAGTTCAGTCCATAAAAGAGATTTCTTTTAAAAGGGTATAAGGTATTTCCCTGTTTTACTTTTCCATTTTATTTTTTTTCTCTTTGGAAAAATCTGTGAGAATCAATCAATTTAATTGGTAATAATTCTTGTCATTTACAGCTGTGGAGAAGAATCCTTTTGACGTGTCTCTTACTCCCTAGAATGATTCTTCAGTGTCCTTATGCGCAGCGGTAAGTGCAATTCTCTGTTTTCATGAAAGAACCACAAAATTGAGCTCTCAAGTAAAATTGATTTTATCCCACACTTCCTGGTCACATCGACAACGTCCTCAATCTCATCCCGCATCGTCGCGACGTGAATGACATGGATGATGGTGGCCAGAAGTAGCGCAAGGAGATAGGGAATCGCATTAACCAAATCTTTGGGGAATTAACTAACTGACTCCCAAGTGATTGATTACTGTTGTGTGTGGGTGTCATTAAGTCAAAAACTTTCCACACAAGTTTTTTTTTCCTTCGTTTTCACCCTCAAACTGGATATATTCCGAGTTCTTTTTCCCTATTTGCAGCACATTATTTGCTATAAGAGATTTTTAAAGAATTTATTTTGTCAATATTTCACATCTTCCAATTCAATGATGAACTGTACTACATGATGAATGCACTGCATTGAACCTTTTTCTTTTGAAATCACTTTTGAAAAATCGTAGATATTTATTTAGATTCTCTTTATACTCAAATGTTTTATGTTAACCTTAAAAATTATTCAGGATAGAAAGAACAAACAAACGAAAGATTAATATTGGATGGACTCTTGATGAATTTTGAATTAGTGGTTTTTGGATTTGCTTTATTAAATGTACAACACAAAAATTAAATGATAATATTTAATCACATAAAATTGTATAATCTCTATTTTAAACCATTTATGGAAATTTATTTTATATTAATACATAAACACATTATTAAAACATTAATTAGAGTAATATTGCTGTTTTAAACCAATTAATAATCTTGACTAGTTGTTTACAAAGCAAACTAAATAAATACCTTTATAGGAATTAAAGTAAACACAACAAAAACGGCTCATAGGGGGAAGTGGGGCACTATGAAATTGCGGCAGTTTTGAAATTGAATACAATTGATTTTCGGATAAAATTACTTATCGATCATGAATGGGTTCATTACCGGATCGTACCGTAACCGATTGAAGTCGGTTCAGGCTTGTAAGGAATTCCAAAACCTTGGGCCAACTCATGAGGAGGGGGCTGTCCTCCGAAGGTCCCGAGTCTCTACCTCTAACAGTTCAGCGCGTTTAGACCGTTTGGCCTCTAGAACTGCCGACAGCCGGACGGACAAATATAGCAGAGTGATTCCAAAAAAAAAACTCAGAAGTTCATATTTCCAAAATTCTAAATTTTACCAAAATTAGGTGGTAAGGAGTTGAAAACTATATATAAACATTGTTCATATAGATCCAAAGACAATGATATAACTCAGAATCGAGGGATTATAATACTGCTTGCTCTGTGGAGTTCGAGCAGTAAATAGGAGAAAAGCCCTATTTTAAATCTACGCCAATATAAAGATGCCCCTTTTTTCCCTGATAGAGATTAAGTCTTTTCAAAAGGATTACGGAAACAGGGAAATATTTCGAACAGGTTGAATATAACTTCCAATTATATGGTTTAGATCAATAATTTTTTTTTAATACAAATTGATTTTTTTAGTTCTTATTTTTCAAAAGTTTGCTTTAGACCTTTTTAAAACTAGTTTAACATTTGTTTATTTTAATTTAACTCCCCATAACTTGTGATAAATTTAAAATTAATTTTTAATACAGACAGACTTAATGTAGTTTGGGTATTATAAGTTTTAAACTGGAGGTTTAGCCTAGCTCTCGAAGTTTTCAAAATTCATAAGACAAGCAATGTTATTGATTTTTCAAAATCGAGTTTCATTTTTTAACTTTAGAGGGAAGTGGAGCACTTTTAAAATAGGGTTTTCTTCTCCTATCTTTAAAAGGAACTGGACTTTATCATGATATAATTGAGCTGCATAAATCATTTGTGAACCTAATTAGAATATAAGGCTCAGTTCCATTTGAAAATAAAGGGAAAATGTCTTATTTTAAAAGATGCCCCAATTCAATGGTTCCCACTTCCCTCCCCAATTCTATCTTAAGTCATCATTCTCTCCAAAAGCTTGACAAATTAGAAATTATACACGTTAAGTCATTTAGATAAAACTTTATGTCTAAAATATACATAACGGACAGCGAGTTCTAACTTTTCCGGAAATTTCCCAAGACTGACATTGAAAAATTAGTTTGTGGAATAAAAAGAAAACAAATTTAGAAGTTGATAGTAGAAACAATATATCTCAGTCGTGAATTACTTTCAGAATGTCTTATTTTATAAGAAATATGAAATCCACCTAGAGCATAGATGAAAAAGACATTACCTAAAAACGTTTATGGAAAATTATGGCAAAAAACAAACGAACAGTATAAAATTCTAAATGGGCAGTAAAAAATTAAAAATGAGCAGTAAAATATCTTATTATGGTCAGTAAAAAACTTAAATTTTTACAAAAATGGGCCTAATTTATTTATTTAACATTTAAAATAGTTCCATATAGAGTGAAAAGCCCTTTATTTTCCCTTTGCCAAAATTTGGACGATGATATCACTGTTTCAGTTTTTTTGTTACTGGTCAATTTATACTTTTTACTGTTCATTTATTCAATGCCGAAAATTTTCAGTATTTTACCAGAGACATTTCCACAAAAATTTCAATAAAAGAATTTAAGCAAAATTAAACAAACAATGAAATAAACGAGAAATTTTAATCGTATTCATTCCAGCGGTTAGAATCAACGTTAAAGTGAAAATGACCGCACGGGGTGTGGGCAGGAAGGCGACTAGAGGATAGAGATGGCAATCTATCAATTCAATTCAATTCAATTCAATAGTACATTTCGAAATTAAATAAAAAATTTAAAAGAAAACTGTATTAATTAATTAATTTAAGTTCTGAATGATCACAGGAGATGTTTCCCCAAACGAAAAGACATTCGAAGATCGGTTTCGAAAGTCAAAGGCAAGCCATATCTACTTACCGTTTTGTCTTCATGGTCGCTAAAGTGTGTTCTGGTCGAATTTCTTCTCAAATGATCAACATGTATATATTTCTGTTCCTGATCCTGAGTAACTTTATTGCCAGCGTTTTGATATGGTATTTCATACATTTTATTTAACCTTGTACCAATTTTTAGTATGAAAATTCGAAATTCTGTTTAAATTTTTTCGAACGTCAACGACAATATACAGTTAATATTATTTTTTAGTCGAGAAACTTGGAGAATCAAACTCCGATTGTATTAAATCATATTCCATTGTCTGATATTTTATCCAAAGTGGGCGATATTTCAAACTGTTCGAAATATTGCATCTTTCCCCTATTGCTAAATATTGTGATGTTAAAAATCTGTAGATCTCAGCTCCAGTTATAAGAATAGTCTTCTGAAGAAAGTTATATATCATTTTTTTTAACTCTTTCGTCTCTTTTGGGACTCTGAGTGCCCAAAGCAGCGTAGGGAAAACTGGGGCACCACCACACACGGGGTACCACCAAACACTGTGATTTTTTAATCGGATATTCGACTTCAGAGGATAAGAAATAGGAATTTATAGGCACTATAGGGATGCTTGTCCACTGAAGGAGTGGTCGAGATAGTCCAAGTGGTTTAGAAATAAAAATTAGTGTTTGGTGGTACCCCGTGTTTGGTGGTGCCCCAGTTTCCCCTATGTATGTTCTGTGAAAAACAATGTTTTTTAATTATTCAGAACTGGTAAAAATTCTATTCTTGTGGATGATTACAAACTATAAGGATGTCCAGATGTAATATATTTTTTGTAGGACCTCAAATAATTCCTGAGCTTAGATATTTTTGATTAAAAAATGATGAAATTGGCTTGCAGCATATGCTGCAATCCGGAAAGAGAAAAAACATAAACGTGAATGCATAAGGAAAACTAACACATAATGAAAAAACTTACGTTAATGAAATCATTCTTAATTTCTGTCAACTCTCAATTGCATATCATTATGAGGAATATTTAAAATTGTATAAGAATTTTGTATTTAAGGTCTCTTTCATTTTGTTGCTGGTGAATTATTGCCACCATCACCAAGTTAATGGTTTTTTGATATTCATTCTATTGAATAAGTGTGAGGGTGTCACTAAATTAATGGCACTGGAGATTTTACCAGCGATTGTCATCTAAATGCAACCACCACAGTGAATGGAAAAATAGTTACAGAGGCTGAGAGGGGATTTGATTGAAATGGTGGAGGTAGACAGTCCTTAAATGATAAATGTGCATGGTCATAAATTTTTCACCTTTCCTTTAGGAAGCATTCTTTATACGAGAAAATCCATATGAGATATTTTCTGGGTGGTATTTCAGCACCTTGAATTCATGTCACTGATTCACCAAGAACCTCACACTCCATGGTATCTCCTTCAGCATCTTCCTAGGAATTTTCTCCCATTTATTCTCGTACATGTCTAACGCCCCAAAAATTGCTATATATGAAGAAATAAACGATTTGTGTGTTTGGTGGGAAGTGTTGGGGGAGGAAAAAAAGAAGCAATTTCAATAATTATTATTTCTTTCCTCACACCCCATTTAATTTCTTTCTTTTTTTGCCCACCTTTCGATGTTTCTCTCCATTTCACCAAGACCAAAATTATACAGAGAAAATTATTTGAGTATTAAATTACATGAATTATTAGTAGAGCGTCACAAGAAAAGCGAAGAACAAAAAAGAGGGTGGAATACACGCAAAAGTGTAGTTATCCGAGCCTTGGGTGGCCACAAAATGGGGGGTATTTGAGGATATAAAGAAACATTTGAGTTGTTGAGGAGGAAAATGTATAAGAAAATTCTTCGAATTACAATGGGACTGGAGAGTTATTAATTGAAAGCAAAACCTTTCAATTATACTGAATTACAAATCCCATCGTGATTAGTGTGAGAATTCCAATTATTTCTCAATTTTGAACTTCAATAATTCTCGGATTTTATTGTTTAAACTCCAAAAAGCGTAATGATCTTCAAAACGTTTAAGAACCTTTAATTTTATTTGTGAGTATGTTTGTGTTGAGTTAGGATAAGTGTACTAAATTTTGATCAGCTTGCAATTTCGTCCACTTATTTTGTTCTTCCAAATTCCATGAATTTGCACATTCTAGAGATTATATAATGCAAAAAAAGCAAAACATGTCGCTTCGACGAACGAGATGATATGAAAAAGACTGTAAGAATTCCGGAAGGGCAAGAAAATATGAGAATCGAGGTGTTCGAAATATTACTCAAGGCTATGTCTATATTTTTATTTATTTTAAAATTTATAAAGAATGATTTTAGGGAAAACAAAGACGATAAACTATCTAAAACAAGGTTCCAAACAACACTTTTGTGAAAGAAGTGGCAAAAAAATCAATTAATTTGTATTAAAATAAAAATATTATATTTCAAACTTAAGACTTTGGCGCTTGCACGCAACTATGCCGAAATTTGGTACACTAAATGCAAACAAACCTTACTTATGTAAGAAAACAAGAAAAGGATAATTCAAAAATATCTTTCAGATGGTGAACAGGGAGACGAAGGAAAATAAACTCATTTAAGAATTGCCTAATTTTACAGGAGAATTTCAGCAGTTTCATGCCTGTGTTGTATCTAATGAACATTTTTATGGCCTCTACACATTGGGAGCAATTTTTGTCAAAAATTGCTTTTTTGAAGGAAATTCCCTGCAGCGTTGTAGTGGGAAACGTCAAATTTCTGTCAAAAACGCAATTTTTGACGAAAATTGCTCCCAATGTGTAGACACCTTTAGTCAGTAAAATATTTAATTTTTGTTTTAAATAGGGGTTATTTAATTTTTTTTTTAATTAATCGCTTCATGCCGAGATATTTTATTTACAATGTAATGATTACAATGTCATATCTCGCGTTATAAAACCCTCTTATGGCCTCTACATACTATAGAGAAATTTATGTCCATATTGAAGCAAATTCCCTACGCTTGTGTAGGAAAAACTCTTCAATATGAACATAAATTTCTCTAGTGTGTAGAGGCCATTAAGTTCATCGTAATTCGCCCAGAAGCGTCTCTCCGCAATGTAGAAATACCAGAAACTGTGCTATCTGACAATTTTCCGGGAAACTATTTTCTCTTTAATCAATTTAGTGAAAAATTAACTGAATTTCTATATTTTGCATTGCAATATAAACTATAGTGTAAATGAATAATAAAATTTGTTAGCAACGTGTGCAAGAAAATTTTGATATGGTTAGTACAGTTGCTGATAAGCTATCATATCGTGACGGATCATTTTCGGAATTTGAGATGATCCAAAACTCAAATACACAGGGTAAGTGTGCCAAATTTCGGCATAGTTGCATGCAAACGCCAAAGTCTCAAGTTTAAAATGTAATATCTTTAATATAAATTGATTTTTTTCATTCCTTCTACTTAAGGAGTGTTGCTTAGAACCTTGTAGAAAGTTTATCGTCTTTATTTACTTTAAAATCATTCTTAATACATTTTAAAATGAATAAAAATGTAGACACAGCTTTGGTGCCCTATTTCGGCCATCTTCATTCTCATAGTTCCTTGCCCTTCGGGAATTTTTCCAATGTCTTTTCACGTCATCTCGTTTGTCGAAGCCACATTTTTTGTTATTCTTATGCATTGTATAATCCCTAGAGTATGTAAAATCTAGAAATTCATGGAAATTTGAGGAACAAAAAAGGTGGCCGGAATTGCAAGGTGGCCGGAATTTGGCACACTTGCCCTATATCCTGTGAATATGAGGCTAATGAAAGATGTTTCATTGAACGGCAGCATCATAATAGATGGAACTATGAAATAATCATCGTTAATCGTCATATTAGCTGTGAATATTATTCCATTAGATTGGCTAAATCTATCGGAGCATATCGTAAAATTACGGTGCATTAATTTTAATTAATTTGCAATCAATATTATGTGGAAATAGTTGGTCAGTATAGTGCTTTATCCATCATCAGATGCATTTCATTTGATTAAATTTCTTGTTAACATCTATTTGACTTTGGGACACAAGGAGTTTTCCTTGAGGGATTTAAACTGAGATATCAAAGAACAGTTTAGTAGATAAGAGTGTCTGATATATGAGAAATAATCGCAAATTGGAAGTTGACAAGAAATCACGTTGACACCTAGCAATACTATGAATACCTTTCAGCTTGAAAATGATTATGGGGCCTAGGGGGACAAATGGGCGTCATATTCTCTGGGAGGTAGCCCCTTAGAGGAAACTGAGTCACTTGGGAAATTGGAAATTTGCTTAATAAACCATGTGACGGTAGATCACATAGAAGCAGATGTAGTCAATCAATTGATTGCAATTGGTCAAAGTTCTTCATTCTATCCTCATGATGTCTCCAATTTCACCTGGACATTTACTATGCAGTGACTCAGATGCAGAGATTGCAATCTCTTTATGTATATAGCCATAGCAAAATGTGATTCATGTAAAAGGCATAAGCTTCATTTAATTGAGATTGCAATTTCCTCTCTTTTCTTCCTCGCTGGATGTGTACTTGTCCACAATTGCACGTACATTAGAAAAGTTTCACAGAAATAATTGCAAATGTTCTCCCATGCAAAGTCAATATTACAATCGTCATTTTAAATTAATTAAAAGTAAATTAAAAAAGGTTAGAAAAACACTCTACATAAAATTTTCATTTGTTTTAAATTATTGACAAGCTTTATAGTACAATGGTTTTGTAAAATATTACTGAATTTTAACGGAGCTTTAACAGTGGAGAAAAATATTTTCAATGCCCAAAGCTTTTTCCTATGAAGTTGACATTTATGCAAAATAATGAATAAAAAGCTATCAATGCAATTTTTGAACATAAATTGACATTTTTCCCATCATTGTATTTTTTTTTCCATGAATTTCAGTTCTTTGTTCAAAATGACACATTAACACTGCCTGATTTAACCCAAATGAGTTAACCCATTGTAAATCATTATAAATATTTAAATTAGGTGTAAATAAATGATAAGAAAAATTTACTATTTAAGTTTTTGAACTTAAACAGTATTAGTAATAAGAGGACATCGAAAAATACCGGAAACATTTTTACGAAATCGTTTTAGAAACAGTCAAAGTCTAGTTTGTATGGGAATTTGGGGCAAACTGTGACAAAATGAATATTTAATTTTTCTAAAAGTGTTCGAAATTGGAAAAGATAACTTTATCAATCTTAACGATAAGGCTTCTTAAATACAATACCAAATACTTATTTTTTACATTGTGTGTTCTACTGGTTGGTCATTTTTTTTTAAGCATTTTTGGGGGAAAATTTCTCTAGAAAATCCTGAAATGCTCAAAATTATTATTCTGAACATTATGTCGATTATGTTCATTTCATTATCTATACGAATTTCCACTCTTTGTCGCCAGATATCACTACTTTTAGCCAATATAATGCCTTAATTAAGGGCATGATTTGTATTTATTAAGGACTTATTTTACGTACTTGCAACAAGATCTCATTTAAAATCATGACCTATAGGGGAGACTGGGGCAAAATTTGTCAAAACGAAAATTTCTATATTTACTATTTTCTAAAATAAAAGAGACTGAGGCTTGAAATTTTTATCATAGATAGCCTTCATGAACCTTCTTAAACTTGCAAAGTTTCAAGGGATTCGAGAAAGGATTATGTAAAATAATGAATTTTTGAGCCCTATTTTTGGAATAATTGGCTTACAGAAAATATCAATACTGGATTGGCTTAATATAAGCACATTTCCCATTAAGACAGAAAAAATTATCTTCGACAAAGTTGTAGAGGAATAAATTTCCTCTAAAAATATGTCTATTTGATATTATATTATTAAAAATATGTCTATTTGTGCAAGAGTAAAACGTCACAAATTATCCGAAGACTGACAAAATTTGCCCCAGCAATTTTGAGAATCTCCACAAAATCGACTTTTAGAAAATGATTCGAAAATCACATTTCTTTCGAGATAGAGAAAAATAGTCTTCTGCAATGTTTTAGAGCAGTAAATTTAAAACGTTTAAGTTTTCTCAGAGCTCGTGAAAGAATTAAATATGCGTTTTGACAAGTTTTGCCCCAGTTTCCCCTAACTTTAGTAATATCTCAACTTGTGTTACCCGAGGGATACAGGATTTAAAAATATATTCCAGGGCTGATTTGTTTGACCGAATACTTTAAAATTTTGCACGTTTCAGGAGGTTTAAGATGGCTATCAATATGGTAACAAATTTATAATTTTTTAAACGGTTTACTGGCAAGATGTTTATAGATATGGCTTAATTGATGCAATATCGTATAAGAAGACATTTTTGGGTAAATGCTGATTTTGTATTAACGGCAATGAATTGAGAAATTATTTTAAGTAATTGATCTTTATTTGAACGTTCCAAGCCTTTTGAAATCTGGATTAAACCATTAGCTTGAATACCGATTCATTCTCTTTCATATGAGATAATATCAAATTTTAAAACTTTAGAAAATCTTCGACTGACAAGTTTGGTCCCAGGCTACCCTATACTATAATTTAACGTATATTAAATATTAATTTATAGTGTCTGCTGCTTTACATTTGATATTAATACTGATATATCAAAAGTGAGCTTTGATTTGACCTATTTCTCTCATCATTAATTAATTAGTGACTTTATTGACGGGGTATCATCCAGTGGGTTTTCCGTAGTCTATAATTATTCTAATGCGCTGAAACTCCTCCATATATATAAAAGAGAAACTCCTATCTAATGAAAATTCTTATTTGAAATTACTTTAGTTCTAAGATTATAATCTGTAGATTTAATTTTCTATACTTTTTTTAAATTTATCCTTACATATTTTGAAATAGAGAGGGTGGAGTTTTAAATCCCTTCAAGGTAAAATTTCAAATAGAGTTGTTTTCGAAAAACTTTTAGGCACTGAAATTTTTATTAGAATTTTAATGATTTCAAATTTGCTATAATATCTAAATTGAATAATTAGTAGAACTTTCAGTTCTTATTAGTATTGATTTTCTATGAAATGAGAATTCAAAATTTTGAAAGTGACTCCATTTTTCCAATTATCATTTGCATTAAGTATGCTAAATAAAAATACTTTTTTGTTAAATATATACAAATTTGTGAGAAATATGCATTTGACATGAAATTATTCCATGAAACTGCTTACTGAAGCATTTAAGTTATACAATTCATAGGATAATGGTAATGAGCAAAACTAAATATAGCTGTACGATTTTTTGAACAAGTGAAATAATTTACTGCATTAAAATAACTGCCTTTACTTGAATATTTTTGTATTGAGGAAAATATAGATACCGGACATGCCGAAATAATTTCAAATCGATTTGAGGCAAATTTCACAATAACATTTTAATAAAATAAAATAAATTGCATTGTCAGAAAAAAGTGATTTTTTACATGAAATAATTTTGAATAATTGAATATTTAGGTCAGCTAAGTTTTAGTATGTACAAAATTTATAGAGGAAACTGGGGCACCACCGAATATGGGATAGCACCAACCACTGATTCTTATTTCTAAACTGCTGAGACTATGACAAATATTACTTCAATGGACAAGCATCCCTATAGTATACAGTAGACTCTCTCTCAATCGGGAATATGGGGCAAAATGTCATCCGGTTTAGCGATAGAATTGAACGTCAAAGCCTTTGTAAATTCCACAAAAAGCGCTCAATTATAAAGAATCACGATAAAATAGGAAGAACTACAGCGAATTTGGGCGAATTAGCTTCATAATTACAGTAGAGTCTTCTAAATTCGAACGCTCGGGGGGTATTTTTGACATTTCTCACCTCCCAAATTCGAACGATTTTTTCAAAACTAACGAAATTTGTGTGAGATTAAATTGTACATTGAATCAAATTCCCGTACTTTCTCGCAAGTCTTAGTGGTAACATACTTCCTTTTCTTTTTATACGATCATAATGTATGTAAACTTTCAGGAAGAAGCACATAAATATGATTTTCATTCATATAGAATGCAAACTTTCTAACATAACCTCACAATTGACATTTTGAATCCAAACGGCGTTCGAATTTGAGAGATTCAGATTTGAGAGACTCTACTGTAAACGTGAAAATTGTCAACAAAATTTGTCGCCCGATTGAAAAAGAGCCGATTGAGTGAGAGTCTACTGTATATGAATTCATACAGTTTTCGTCCTATCTACACAGAAAAAAAAATTTTTGTAAAAATGTTTGTAAATGTTTGTGAATTCGTATTGGGGAGTTACGAAATGCTCGTGAATGGTATAACCCACAAACAAGTTCGTAAAAGTTTGTACTTTTTTCACAAACATTGTTCGTAACATGATCATTTGATGAACAATATTTTGTACTTTTACAAACATTTGTTCGTAAATGTTCGTAAACACACAAAAAATGTTCGTAAAATTTTGTCATTTGTTCGTAAATGTTCGTAAAATGTTTGACAGGAAAACAAACATTTACGAACAAATGACAAAATTTTACGATCATTTACGAACAAATGTTTGTAAAAGTACAAAAAATGGTCGTCAAATGATCATGTTACGAACAATGTTTGTGAAAAAAGTGCAAACTTTTACGAACATATTTGTGGGCTGTATGATTCACGAGCATTTCGTAACTCCCCCATAGGAATTCACAAACATTTATGAACAATTTTACGAAATATTTTTTTCTGTGTAGTCTAGTATCCAATTAAAAAATCGTAGTGTTCGGTGGTGCCCCAGCTTCCCTCTCTTGTCAAATTAGTGGTGTAGCTTTCTATAAAGACCCAAAACACCTTAAATTTCTTCTGGAAATACATTATTATTTTTAAATTTCTGTATCTTAAAAATTGCGGGACAACAGTTTCGTGAATCTAGTCACGTAAAGTAGTTTTATAACAGAACAGGTAAAAGTTGTAAAGCGTCCCATCTTTTCCACATTAATTATTTTAATTGGGTTATTTTAATAGATTAACTGGAAGGGATGTATAGGGGCTTCGTTGGAATGATCATCAGTCACCTCTGTGGCTGTGAGATCCCTGCCTCAACTATCCCACCCGGTACAAGCAACTGAATGTTTCGAAAAGAGCATTTTCACACGTAAAAAATCGTAATAAAATGCATCGCATTTCCCCAAAAATTCGTAAACACTAAAAGTATCTATATAGTGAAGTATCTATAGTGCGAGGAGATGTTCCTTGGCGGTCTACAATAAACTTAGCAGTTTAATTAAAATTTTTAAAGTTTCTGCATTTTTTATGGTATGTAGGAATGCAATATAATTTCGTGAGCAAATAGATCTCTCTGAGTCTTTAGAAGCATTAGAAATAAACCATTAACGATGAGCATATGAGGTGAAATTTTGCTGTGTTGTGAAAGAGTTACAAAAGCACTAAAGCAAACCCCTTTTGAAAGAAGTTTCAAGCTCTCACGTGAGCTCCTTTGTACTTTCACAGTAGTCATTTATACCTTGGAAGTGGGTGAGGTAAGGAGTATGAGTGGTATTTATTTCATTTCTTCCTCACCACTTTCTCATGGAATTTTCCCTCCGTCTCATACCACTCTTGCAGTTCTGTAATAGTTTTATGTCGCCAGACATCAATCATTCTGTACATTATTTGTTTGTTTAACTTCCATTCGACTTGTGTGCTCTGTGTGAAATGCTGTCACAGTACTTTTCATTATTGTGCAATTGTATGTGCATAAAATTAATATAACCATGCTGGATGCTCAACAGAAAATATCCCATGAATTTTTACATTAATTTTTAATTGCACTTTTCTGTGCAGAGTTTGTTCAGCAAAAGGGCTGAATGTTTATGAGTTTAATATTGCATACGGAGTTCTGCATCAATATGGAGAAATTCACAGTGAATCAACTGCATTCTTCACAAATTTTATTTTGATTTATAAAATCTAGTAAAATTGCAGGTGAATTATTTGAACATAGATCTAAACGTAGGGGAATGTAGGCATTTTCGCACAGAGTGAACCTTCAAAAAATGTGATTTTTTTTCTCGTATGCAAAGAGCTGACTTACCATTTCCTATCTCGTCTCATGAGCTTAATAATTATCTATCTTATGGCTAAAAAATGACGAACTAGCTTTTTGTAAACAAAGAGACAATTTGCGTTGTTTGAAGGCACACTCTGTGCGAACCACGCCAACATTCCCCTAATAGGAAACAGAGGGGTAGTTTTCCTTTGCTTAGCTAAGTTCCATGAATATTCAGTCAGTTGAGTATTTACATACATTTGAGACAATTATCAAATATTAATTGTCTAAAATATATATAATCCAATATAATACATGCGTGATGTGACCCCACTATCTCCTATTACTGTAAGCAGAAATGAGAAATGGTGCAGTGCGATAACAGTTCATAAGGATGAAAATGATGCTGGTAGGCTACATGAATGCTGTAGGTATTTTCTCCAATTCATATAGGAGCAATGGGGTAGCTTCATTTTTATCAAATGTTTATATTCACTCAATGGGTCAAGTGGTAGAGCACTCGTTCTATGATGCAAGTGTCCCGGGTTCGAATCCCCTTTTGGCCACCAGGAATTTTTCTAGCGTTAAAGGTGTTCGAATTACATCCAGTGAGCTTCACTGCACTTGATTTCACGGGGCATGGGATTGACAACCCAATCCCTGTATTAGAAAAAAATAATAATGGACGTCCCGAACTCCCCTTGTGGGAAGGCCTAGTTCCTCTATGGAGCGTTGTGCCACCATTATTATTATATTATTGTTATTATTATATTTAAGCTTAATAAATCTGATACGTTTCTCTACAGTATTGGTTACTTGAAAATATGCAGCGCATTTCCTATGTATTATCGAGGGTAGAACGGGGTTATATATAGAATAAGAGTATTATGATAAGCAGTAAATTTTACCTTACTTATCAAAGCAAATAGAACTAAATCAGCATTCTGAAACACTATTTTTCTTGTCCAAAAGAATGAACATACTTAGATTTATGATTTCCATTCTTAAAAAAATATCTAAAATGGTATATTTTTGATTTATATACTTTTTCTTTAATATTTAAAATAATAAAGAATAGAAGATTGATCCAGCGGGAACATTTAAAATAAATTCTAATATCAAAATACTAAAAACGCTTCTTCACAATTCAAAGTTTGAATCTAAAAAACGTAACTGAAATACGTGTAGGGGCCACCAGGGGTGCAATTCTGAGTTGCCTCTAGTCCTGATAAGTACCTCTAGTCTCAATATTAGCTAAGTAAGATAAGAGCACCATTAATTTTACAATTTAATTTAAAATTCTTTAATTTTACAATTTAATTTTTTATCTAACATTAGTATTGAACTCAGTAGCGACATCACTAAATTATTTAAAAATTTTAAGTCGCTACTTATCCCTCGAAGTCCGGTATAAAGTTAAATTTTAAATTTTACATAACGGTGTTTAGGGGATGTTGTTAATGTCATATATCAAGAATTGTTAACTATGTATCCTACGAATGTTTGGCATATACAACCTGTGAAGGAGTTTTCCACCGTTTTCGCTCCGGAGGTTGGTCATCAACGCTAAGACGGCGGTGGCCGCATAAACGCAAAACATATAATTACTTGAAAAGGACTCGAGTGTAAGCACAATAAATAAAATAAAATAAATAAATTGGCCCGTCTTCTTATAAGGGATAAGCTGATTCGGACCGTCAACTTATCACCGTATTGTTACTACAAAATAAAATAATTTTACAAAGAGAGAGCAGTTATATAATTCACTTTTTTTAATTATTAATTTCTGTAAATAGTAAGAACTCAAATGAACAGAAATAGTTTAAACTGATCACTAATATACCTACTAGGGCGTTTCAACTAGGAAAAAATTTTTTTGGCACTATTCTCACGGTGCTGTATTTGATGAGACAAGAAAGTTTTTCTTCTACGACCATATGATCAGACGCTGTTTAGAGGTGGCTGAACGACCCTCTCTGTAGTGTAAAATCTGGTAAAATCAGAAATTTGTTCTACAGAGAGGGTCGTTCAGCCACCTCTAAACAGCGTCTGATCATATGGTCGTAGAAGAAAAACTTTCTTGTCTCATCAAATACAGCACCGAGAGAATAGTTCCAAAAAACTTTTTTTTCTAGTTGAAACGCCCTAATACCTACCTTCGCATATACCTACCAAATTTCAAATAGTGTTTTGAAAATTTCATTTTCAACGAAATATCGAGTATTTCTAAGCATGCATCAGTTTGTGCTCATGCCTATTATGTACATTTTTAGGAAAACTATTTAGAAAAACTATAAGAATATTATTTCAATAATTTCAATACATCAAATACGAATCTGATAAAGATAATTAAATATGAAGAAATGATTTTAATAATCTTAAAATAAAATACCTAAATATTAATTTTTCTCTTAAAAATTATAGGGGAAAGTGCCCATGATTTATACGGTCCCAAGCTTCATAATGACTAATTTTTTCGTATGTATTGGAATAAATGTGAATATATTTTAAAAACAAGACACTTTCCCCTGGTTTTTAAAATAAGGGTGCAATGGGTCACATTTATTGAAAAACATAGGAAAAATTTAGGCATTATGAAGCTTGGAACTGTGCAAAGCATGGGCACTTTCCCCTATAACTTTTATTGAAGTAAGAGCTACTAGAAATACTTCAGAATAGCATTTTTGTTTAAGAGAAATCCTATATAATTTACTTAATATAATTAGGATCTGAACCAATTTTTGGCATTTTTATATAAACTAGACCTCTAGTATTCCGTTTATCTATTATCTGTACATTTGAATATTTGTTAATTAAGTAAATTAATAGGAATAGGTATAATTGCAATCATTTGCTGTACAGGTGGCATTCACAAACGATGATAAATCGAAGTTTATTGAGTTAAACAGTTATATTTTCTTAAAAAGTCTGTGGATTATATATGACCAAACAAGTTACAGCAGTAAAGTCATTTGCTTAAGCCTTAGGTCTGAAACCCACATAATAATCCGAGCTGCACTGTCGATATTTCCTTCTTCTTACCTTACCGGATTCAGGGTGATTTTTCAACTAGTCGCTTAAAAGGAATTTTCAGTGGGACTTGGTTATTTATACTATCTTATTTTGTTGAGTTTGTGTAAAATGCTAAAGTGTCTCATTTATCACATGATAAAAAGCACATTAGATACTTGCAAACCAAATTGAGATTGTCGTCGGAGGCTGCCAATGGATCGAAAATATTTGTTAGGATTTTACAAGATGAAAAACCCAACGGGGATGAGGGCAAAAAAAGTAATCAGTCTCTAATCCCGAGATAGAAAGACGATTTTATCATCAAAGCTATAATCAATTTTCCAGCTAAAGACATCCAAATATTTTCTCGAAGTTTCCCTTAAGGAAATAGCGTTGGAGGTAGAGCTCAAATTTGAGAAAATTAATGATATTGGAATAGGTCATTGGGGAATGAAATTCAAGAGAAAAAGGCGTTATAAAAACAAGTGGATGAATATAGTAATTCTTTGAGAAATGGACAACTTCGCGCACTGCTTACAGCCCACGCACTATCATCATCTCGTTTGGTGTACTGTCCGTAATATTGAGTTTGAAAACTGTCCATCTCTCTAGACATTGCTATATGTATATCAATAAAAATTCCCTGCGCTCTATTTTTGGTATACGTGTATTCAAGCACACGAGATTAAATCACCTCTTTGGCCAATGAATCAAAAATGCTGACTTTTCCCGGTTGCAGACTGCTGTTAATATTTTAGCATTCAACATCAATTATGCATGATGACACAACGAAACACGAGTAGTTTGTGCAATTTTGATGAAACATCCACAAATTCTATATTGAATTCCGTTAAAATTTAAACACTTTCTGCTTTGATGAACTTTCACTATTTTGAACTACAATAGAGTCCTCAAGAAGCCAAATAGCTATTTTAAATACTCGAAAAGCTGTCTCTGGAGTAAGTTTAGGGAACAATTCCAGTGACATAACACTTGAGAAAATCTCACGTGCATCAATCTTATGGTTCTTTGACGGATGCTCGGAAATAGTATTTTAAAAGGTCATGTCAAATAAATTTGTGTGTTTATATTATAAGAAGTATTTCTGGCTCCTGTAAAATGAGAGCAAAATTATTCGAGGAAAGGTTCTTATTTTTATATATCAGTCTTACATATATCTTAAATACATGTGAAATTCCGAGTTTTATAAATTTAGTTCTAAACTTTTTGAACATTTATCAGTCTCCTATAGGGATGTTTTCACATCGTTTTTATGAAATTCTTTAGATTTTTACAAAAACTTTATTATTTTGTCTTTTTTTTTTTATAATTGACATAAAACAAATCAGTAGTTTTTAGTATAACTCATTAATAAAATTTATGGCAATCGTATATAACTTTTGAAGATTTTATAAAGAAAATTTATTTCCCAAACCATTTAAATCCATTTAAAATTACTTGTCATAAGAACTAGTTTAAAAATCTTGGACATATTGAAAATTTAATGGAAGTTTGAAATAAATTCAATACATAACAGAAGTCTTTGAATTTTAAAAAGTTAAAATAGTCGATATTCAATCTCATAAAAAACTATTTGATATCAAAGTATTAAATTATTACTCTGACAAAATAATAACTTATTTCCATGAGGAACATAAAATAGTTTTAAAAGTACAATAAATTGATATATTAAAATATTGAACTTTTTTGCGTCGAAATATAATAAAATAACTTCAATCAAAACTTAATGACGAATTCATTCAAATTAAAATTTATTTTTCCGGCTTAGAGATATTTTTGAAAAAAATTAAAACAAATATTTTTTCAGCATAATAAAATATAATATATTTAATTCAATCTCTTATGCATATGAAAGTACCACATTTTGGTCCATTGATCATAATTCATTTTACAAGACGAAATTAGTGTAAAAGGGACAGATAATCCTAACCGGCTTATGTAGGTGAGATTCTTAACGTGAGCTAACTCGGAGTGCATGCAAATTCGATTTAGAGCTGAAGTTGGGAGACGCCATTCAGTTATCTTGAATAAAATTCGTGAAATTATACAAATTTTGTATTTAAACCAAAATATCAAGGATTTGGATGAACTGACAGAAAAGTGATATATGGGTGAAATGTAGACCAGAATGTTCTCTATAATTTTCCCATAGAACATGATCTCATCGATTACTCAGAAGCCAAGATAAGCGAGGTTTTTTGTTTCTTAACTCGTTTTTTCATCCAGAGTTCCCCAAGTAATCATTTGTTGAACTTCAACTATATCAAAGAATTGTTGTATTTTGTTGGACTTTCCATTTAAAACCCTATTTTAAGTGTCTTGGTGGAGTAGAGGCAGTCAAATTGGCATCTGAGTGATTTCAAAGCGTTATTATGGGAAAAATCAATTTTTTCACACTTAAACGGCAAAATCGGAGTGATAGCGTGGTCTGAGTGGAAAATGATGTATGGACGAAATGTAGAGACAAATGTGCTCTACAATTATGTTGAAGTAATCATCAAAATCGGTTCAGCGACAGTCGAGATAATTGAGGTTATGTGATATTGAAATTGGTTTTTCGACTGTGGCGCCCCTGGTGTTGGTCCCACGAAGTTCAAATATTCTAGAAAGTTGTAGCATTTGGTGAGATCTTTCGTTTAAGCCCTCATTCATCAAAATCGGTCACATAAAACCGGAGATATGATTTTTTGAATTTCGTGAACTTTGACCCCTCATATCTCCGGTTCTGTTTTAACCACAGCGCGCATACGCACCATTTTGGAAACGTCCTAGACTGGACTACAACATACTAAAATTTCATTAACTTGCACAATGCCGTTTTTGAGAAAAATGTCTTTGAATTTCGATGAATTTTGACGCTATCACAGCGCCACCTGTGGTGACTTTTTGAACTTCCATCTGAAAGTGCTCATCGAGACGAAACCAAAAAGGTAAAATTTATGTCGCTATGTTAATTAGAACCGGAGATAGAGGCCGGTCAATGTTCGAACTTTGACCCCTTATAGCTCGGGTCAGGGGTTATGGATCGACTTAAGGTTTTTTTTGTTTGATAGGTATAATCAACGGCTACAACATACTAAAATTTCAGCCCGATTGCATAAGGAATTTTTGAGTTATTTAACTTTAAAGATTTAAAAATTTTCTTTTTAATAATAGCGCCCTTAGCGGTGGTTTTATGAACTTGCGATGTTAGAAGGGGAAGTGGCATTTCATGAGAGCTTTCCAAAAAGCCCTCATTTTTTAAATTCTGACAATTAGAACCGGAGTTATGGCCATTTTAAGAAATTTTTTTTGGACCCTTATAGCTCGGGTCAGGGGGGTCGGGGGACCTTAAGTTTGGTAGTGATGGAAAGCTCTAAGGCCCAGCTATAACATACTAAAATTTGAGCCCGCTCGATGCCATAGGGGCGGAGCTATTGAGAAAACAAAAAAAGGGGGGTCTTCAAAATGGCGGAAGGAGGGGTGGGGGGTGGGGGGTCAATGCACCATGTTGCAATTTTCATACGATATTTAACCTTTGCCGAAAACCGCAAGTCGATATCTTTTTTAGTTTAGGAGCTATTAAGCTCCAAAGAGCGGCCGGACGGCCGGCCGGCCGGCCGGGAACGTAACTTAGCCCCCCATATATTCGTGATCAGGAAGTGGCGAAACACATTTTGGCCAAGTTTGAGCGCGATCGGACGACATGAAATTTTGTTAGGATTATAGTAGGTGAGATTGTTAAGAATCTCACCTAATATGTATATCGAAAATGGATTTTTCTTGTACAAAATTATCTCATTCATTCATTCATTTTCAACCGCTTATCCCTATTGGGGTCGCGGGCCCATGACATCCAATCTAGCAGCCCACGCCTGTCGGTCCTCCGCCACTTCAGGAAGATGTTCGGGTTCGATCCCGAGGCGTTCCAAGGCAAGATTCTGAATTTGATTCAGCCACCTTGTCCTAGGTCTGCCTCGAGGCCGAGGTCTCCTCACAATGGCTTGCATAGCTTTTCTGGGGAATCTTTCTTCATTCATGCGTTGAACATGTCCATATCATCGAAGTTGTGATCTCTCAACCCGAAGAAGCAGCTCCTCGACTCTTAGTTCCTCACGCACGGCCACATTCCTCACTCGATCTCTACGAGTGATTCCCTTTACCGCTCGAAGGTACCTCATCTCGGCAGCTTGTACTCGCGATCTTACCCTTTCGGTCATTACCCAAATCTCATGACCATAGGTGAGAATAGGAATGAACACAGCTTTGAAAACCGATAATTTAGCCGATCGACTAAGCTCGACCTTCCTCAACACGCTTCTGCCAAGCTCCCTCATTACTGCAGAAGCCTGACCGATTCGCGACGAGAGTTCTGCCTCCATCCTACCATCACTCGTGAATAACACCCCGAGATACTTGAACTTCTCCACCTGTGTCAATGAGTCTCCACTAACATGTAGAGTGCATTTCACAGATTGTCGGGAAATCACCATTACCTCCGACTTTTTGTCGTTCACCTTCATACCTGTTTCGGCACAAACATTTACAAATCGGTCAAGTGTGCGCTGAAGCTCTTCTTCGGAAGATCCAAAAAGAACCAAATCATCTGCATAGAGGAGATGGCTCACCCTGAAATCCCCAATACGAATCGCATTCCGCCCCCGACTGCGTTCCATAATCTTGTCCATGTATATTATGAACAACAATGGTGATAGAACACACCCTTGACGCAGTCCAACACTCACTTGAAAACCTTCCGATTTGGATCCGTTTACACGAACACAGCTACTACAGTCTCTGTACAATGACTGAATGGCTCCTACCAATTATTCATCCAGTCCGTACTCGTGCAGTACATCCCAAAGTTGTTCTCTCGGTACTCGGTCATATGCTTTTTCCAAATCTATGAAACAAGCATAGAGTGGAATTGCATACTCCCAAGCCTTTTCGACAATCATCCTCAGGGTAAAAAGCTGATCCGTGGTGCTTCTACCAGGTCTGAAACCGCATTGTTCCTCACCCAGTCTGGGTTCGACTATTTCTCGGCATCTTCTCTCAAGGATTTTGGCATACACTTTGCCGGGCAAACTCAGAAGGGAAATTCCCCTATAATTGGAGCAATCTTTCTTGTTTCCCTTCTTGAATATGGGTACAATGACCCCAACTTGCCAGTCCTTTGGTGCTCTCCCACTTTGCCAAGCCACCTTAAAGACACGCGTGAGCCAATTGACACCCGCTATACCCATGAGTTTTAGCATTTCGGGACGTATTTCGTCAATTCCTGCAGCTTTTCCATCCTTCAATTTACTAATCGCATACAGGACTTCACTCTCTGAAGGACTACTTTCCTCCCTGCCTTTACTCCTGGGTACGTCATCATCAGTGCCTTGCTGAGGATTGAGCAATTCTGAGAAGTACTCTTTCCAGCGATTTAAAACCTCTTCCTCTTTGGTCAGAAGATTCCCTTCCTTGGATGTTACTCCTTGGATGGAATTGCTCTTCTTCCCTCGGAGTCTTCGGACTGTTTGCCAGAAAGTTTTGTTTGCCGACCTATAGTCAAGCTCCAGCTTTTCACCGAACTTTTTCCACGCCTCCTCTCTAGCGGCTTTAACTACGAGCTTTGCAGCCTTTCGCGCCTCAACATAACGATCACGAGAATCAGAATCCTTACATTGTATGTACAACTTGTAAGCCTTCTTTTTCTCTCCAACGGCTTCTTTTACTCCCGGTGTTCCCCACCAAGATGACCGTTTCACGTTGTTCGTCACATTAATGCGCTTAACGCCACAAGCTTCTGTAGCCGAGGCCAAAATGGCTGTTTGGAAGCAGGCCCATTCAGCCTCTATGTCAGAAGGAGACTGTGGAATTTGTTCAAACCTTTCCTGTATGCCCTTCACAAATTTTTCCTCAACGTCTTTCTTCTTGAGACTCTCCCACCTAATGCATTTAAGCACTTTGCTCTTACCCTTAGGTAGAGCGGGAGGATCTTCGTTGAGGTTAATTTTTGCAAAGAGCAGGTGGTGATCAGTTGACAGTTCAGCACTGTTAAAAACTCGAACGTCTTGGACAATTCTTCTATCAACACCGGGTACCAGGACAAAGTCAATTATTGACTTAAGTCCTCGTTTTGTGTCTTCCCAGGTGTATTTATGAATCTCCTGTGCTGGAAAAAGGTATTCATGATCGAATAACCTTTGATTGCGCAGAAATCCAGCAACATTTTACCGTTCGGGTTCTCACTCTTATCCCCGTTCTTCCCAATCACACCCCTCCATGTCTCAGAGTCAACACCAACATGGGCATTGAAATCCCCAAACAACACAACTGAATCCGCTTCAGAAGATGCCTTATTCAGGACTTCCTCCACTTCATCTAGGAAAGCTGGGTACTCTGACGATGCGTTCGGTGCGTACACCTGCAACACCGCCAGGGAAGATCTCTCAAGTTTGATCTTGATACCCATCACTCTTCCACTGTGTGTCCAGACATCACAAACCCTGTCTGACAGCCGAGGGCTTGTGAGTATCCCCACACCCGCCTGTGCAGACATTTCCGGTGCCACTCCGGACAGGAAAAGTTGCCACCCTTCCTCAAGATCCACAGTTCCACTACCTCTTTGCTTAGTAGACGAAACACCAATTATATCTAATTGGAATCTTTTTGCTTCGCTCTTAAGCTCCTGGTGCTTCCCTGTGAGTGAAAAGATATTCCATGTAGCCATTCTGAAGTGCCGTTGTCGTCGTGGTAGGCTTGTCAAACCTGATGTCACTCCAGAGCCTCTTCCGTTACTCTGGTGCCCTCCGACCCCGGGACCAGCGGTTGAAGCAACAGCTTGTCCATTGTCTCGCGTAGGTCGTTTCCGGTGCAATCCGTCCGACATCCGAGGCTCTTTGTTGTGTTTTTTTGCTGACAGGTTACTGTGACAACAGGGTGCAAACCTGATGCACAGGCCTCCTTACCCAGGAGACACGGGTTTTGGGGTGGTCCGCGGTTTAGTATTCACTAAGGACTTCTCGTAGACGCAAAGATGCCGATACGTGCCTATAGCTATTTCCAAACAAACTATAGCCAGTTCTAAAACCAACTACAGCCATTCCCTATCCGCCACCTGGGACGCGCCCGATGGGTACCCCAACCACACGGGCAAAATTATCTCAAAAATACAAATTTTATTTTTTATAAAAAATATTGATTCAAGTACCAGTTTAACGACTTTAATATTTACTTTCTTGACTTAAGATGAATAAACTCTGAGTAATCGTGACTACCGAAAAGTAACGTTTTTCAATGAAGATTTCCAAAAGCGATTGAATTTTGAAAATTTCTAATTGAAAATTTACGAAAATGTATTTAAACTGTTGCACTTTTATATGCTTAAGAGCTTGAATTAAAAAATATTATGTTGAAAAAAAAGGAAAAATATGCTGTTTTCTTAGTTTGTGGCCCAAGTAACTCCTTAAGATTGTGCTTCGAAGTCCATAGTTCCAACATCTGAAATTGTCTGTTGCGCTAAAATATCTTGGAAAAGATATTCCAAGAGCTTCCAAAATTAAAGATATTATTACAAAAGTTTATAGGTGCCTTTTGAAAATTTCCGGATTTCTTTTAGAGGTTTTGCAGGAGTTATTTTAGAAACCATCTAGGTTCTTGATTTTAGAAACAGAATACTTTGTATTAAAGATTTTTGGATTAACATTAGAAATCGTGTAGGATTAATTCAAAAAATCACCTGGGTTGTTGATTTTAGAGAATATTTAGTTTTTAGATTTATTTTATAAGTTCAATAAGGATTAACTCTATTAACTGGGAAATTCGGTCACTTTGGATTGTAAACGATGAAAAAGACACGGATTGACTTTACTGCTTTTCTTACTACTTAAAGTAAGGAGAATAAAGGAGAGAAAAGCAGTGAGGTAAAACCGTGTCTTTTTCATCGTTTAATTCTGTTAATATTCCGAGATGTTTTAGAAACCTGAAAACTTAATTTTAGAAATGTTCAGATTACATTAGAAATTTTGTAAGATAAGTTCTAAAAGCCCCCTGGGTTAATATTAAAAACAAAATAATTTATTTTAAAAATTTTCGGATTGATTTTAGAACTTCTGTAGGATCAATTCTAGAAAACCTGTGTTAATTGTATTTTTTGAGTTTTAGATAATAAATTTTCTAAGCGGATTTAGTGAACCTTAGGGGAAAGTGGCCTGCCTTTGAATGCGGCAGCCTTTGCATATTTCAATTTTTCTCTTATTTTCCAAAGCAAAAATCATATTCTCTAAACTATAGTCAATGCAACTAACTATGTTCTATTAACTTCGATTAAAAAAATAGAATTTTTGCTCTGGGAAATATGAGAAAAAAATAAATGTTCAAAGGCTGCCGCAATCAAAGGCAGACCACTTTCCCCTATATTAATGTGAAAGATTATGGAATCTCTGTAAATGTGTCTACACATTGAGCACAATTTTCGTCAAAAATTGCTTTTTTGAAGGAAATTGGCTGCAGTGATGTAGGCAGAAACGTCAAAATTCTGTCAAAAATGCAATTTTTGACAAAAAATGCTCCCAATGTGTAGAGGCCTTAACGTCTGATCTGGATGCATGTGCTTATGACCTGGTAATGGACCACTCCTAAACAATTTATTTATTTATTTTATAATATTCCAGCCCAATGTATCCCATACAACTAAAGCCCACAATCCGCCCATACCCTGACACTGTCAAAGAAAATTCAAGATCCGTTAACTTCTTTACAGAAAACGTCCATTGATTTGCTTTGTATTTTTTGCAAATAAAACGTATTAAATAGTATCTCTCTTCTTGTCCACCTCAAATCCCATTGTGGTGAAAATTAGTCAAAGTTGAGCATTTTAAAATATAAATTAACTACCTACCAAGCGACCCAACTCAATAACATCACCAGAAAATAACGAAATAATTCAAAATTCTTGTCGCGACAACCACACAAATTTCGTTATCGTGCTATTGTCACATAAATATTATCCCACAATGAATGGCTCAAGGGGAAAGTTTGGGATGTTTTCGCGTGTGATGTTTGGGGCGAAAAACGCATTTTGGGCGAGATTAACTTTGGTCGGATCTAACAATATGTAGTGTCTGTATAATACGTGAATGCGGTGAGTTATGTGAACAAAGGCAACGAATAATTGTGTCTAATCATAAAATTGTTTTGTGGTGGTCAAATTGTCAGTATATTTTGGGGGAGGATTTAATACATTCATACGCCAAATACATTCATTCTGCGATTTTTACCACCCTCAGTCCACCCCAATATTTCTGTGATAGCGAATGTATGATCGAAAATTGTCGGATATTTGCCAAAAATGTCAATATTTCGTTAATTGTATGAAAAATATAGGCTTTTGCATGCATTACTTTCAGTGCAATAACAATTTTTCGCTGAATAAAGAAAGCAAAGTGGGCACGTAAGACTTAGGAAGCTTATAGGAGGGAAGATTTTGCAGTAGCTAAATAACTTTAGCAATTTGTAATCATATTCTTATGTTATTGCTGTAAAAAAATTAATAGTTAACCCTTTAAGGACGATTGGAACACCAGTGTCCCATATAGAAAATAATTTTTCCTGACCACTTAAAGTTATTTTTTCTTATGTTTGAACATAATTGCAAAATAGAAAGTTGAAGGATCTAGAATATTTTTTGGAAGTCTCCAGCTATTTGCTATATAGTAAATTTTTAAGCTAAAAAAATGACGATTTTTTAAATTCTCATAATGAAAATTAATTTTAAATATTTTTTATACTTCCAATTTTTTTTAAGCAAAACCGTTTTGGGAAAAGAAACTACAATACGCAAGTTTAATATTTTTCATTAGATTGAAAATTATCATTCATTAGTGTTGTCAGAAAAATTTCTTAATTTTTTTGGCTATTTTTGTCCCTATCGTCTGTAGAGGCAAGAAATACATCAAATCAAACTCTGTTGGCTTTTCGAAGCCCAGATATAAAACTTTTTACTGGTTTTGTTCATTGGTTTCATTTTTATTGCTGATTTTCGGTCCGCAAAAACTGTCTCGTCGTTAAAGGGTTAATGATTAGTTCTATTGTTATTTAAAAAAGAAAACTGAAAATTTTAGAAAAAAATAAAAAAAAACATTGTTGTTCGATAATTTTCCTGTAAAATAATAATTTTTTTTTAAATTAAATTATTTTTATACATTTTTTTTAAAATTTATTTATTAATTTTGAAAGAAAAATTGCATAATAGACAAGAAGTATTTGTGTCCACCGCCGGCTTAGCGTTGGTAATATATTATTTCTGTATCGTTATTTTCCATTATAGATGGTCTTTTAATTACTACAAATTTATATAAAAGTAGCGAGATTAAAAAAATTATAGTAAGTTCCGTAAAGTTTAAGCCCAATTTTAAATAAAGAAATTTCGTAATGATTGCATTGGCTCAATTTTTAATGGACCTTACCTAATTTGAAATATTGGTGTTTGATGTAAAATTGCTACCACCAGGGAGCATCAACTGTCCAGAATTTTCATATTAAATTTCAGTCGTCTCCTCATACCATTTTGTGCCACTTCCTTTTGAATTTTCTACCCCATCGTGCGTATTTTGCCAAGAGAGAGACTATGCGCGAAAACGAATATTATAAAACTCAAACTCCCAATAAAGGGAAGCTACAAAAAGCATCATTCATATTTTAATATTACACACTGCAAAAGAGTTATTAAATGGAAAAATATTTGGAGAGATCTAGTGAAATGGGGTGGTAGACGGTGCGAAATGGGGTAAAATCAAGTTACAAACATTTTTTGTAGACGCTTTTTTCTGTGAGTTTGGTTTCAAAATTATTTTTATTGGTTATTTATTTGATTTTTTTGTCTGACTCTATCTTGCGCAAAACCAATATTTTTCCAACATACTTTATGGCGTCATCCCTTTCGTTTCATCCTTTTTTTTGTAAAAGCTTCCTGGATTATTATTACATTTGAAAATTTGAATTTTGAATTTACGGATTAATATTTGTTTATTTTTGTTGCTGAAAGAATTATTCAAATAAATCATTTGAAAGGTAAAGAACTAATAATAAATTAATTCATAGAAGTATTACTATAATGTTTTGGCATACAACGTATTCGACTTTTAGTTTTGTAATCTTGTTTTCCAGGCTGGTTTTGCACTTAGTTTTTTCATCCGAAATTTCCAATTATTTTCCCATATGTAGAACGCATGTAGAGATGCATATCAGGAGAAAGCAATTTCCACGATTTTGCTATAGATAAGAAGCGTAAAGAATTTTGGTTAAAGAATAGGCCATCTGATTAAAGACTATTAAAAGCAAATGTTCTGAAAATTTCTTTGTAAAAGTTTCAAAATAGAGTTAAGGTAAATTAAGCTAATTCAAAACCTGCTCCAAATGGAAATTTTTGCTATTTTAAAAGGAAACATCACTGTTTTCATGGTAAATTACTATATTTATATATTTTCTATACCACAGTTTCATTATTTAGTTAATTTTGCTCCAAATAAAGCGAAAATCCGTTCATATTCACAAATTTTAATTTGTTAATTCCTCAGAAAAATTAAAAGTCTACCTTATCACCATCGATCGATCATGTTTTCCAATGAAAAACACAATGAGGTGACTGTTGTTTATTCGTTTTATATCACATTTATGTCATATTTCAGGATAATTTTAGTTAAATTAAGAGCTAATCTTTATTGTTAATGGTACGTGGAGTTTTCAAATGAAATAATTGCCTTATTTCGTAAACAAAAAGGATTTTTAAAGAGATTTTCTTATTGTTTTAGATGAGAAAGGATAAAAGACCAGGAATAAGAACAAATCCTGCACTCAAGAGCAAGTCAGCAAGGTTTTGGAAGCCTTTCGTCGCGGTCTCACTTACGCTGTTTGTCTCCAATTAGAAACATTCCCTTGTCTCCATTTGGATGAATTTGTTTCAAATAGAAGTATGTTACACTCGCATATTTTTCTTATATTTAAGATGTTTTGAAATTGTATCTAAATAATTTTCACTAAATAGTAACATTCTAGAAGAGACAAGGAGAAAATTTATCTCTTCAGAAAAAAATATGAACTTAATGTGTTGAATGTTCTGTTAAAGTTAAAGCGTCTGGAAATGGTTTAGAATTAGGACATTTACCCTAGGTAATAAGATTTAATTATACATGTGTACCAAAAGTTAGGTTACAGTGCCTGATAGGTTTCTGTCTACCAAGAGTTAGGTACCAGCAACTGGTAGGTTTCTGTCTACCAGGAGTATGGTAATAGGGAGACCAGGAAAAAGTAAGATTCCATTAAGTGCTAGGTTTCTATCTATTAAGAAATAAAGCGTGTCCACGTTAAGATTGCTCCAATTAATATGATATTTTTATGACAAATGTCATATAGCTCCGCATTTTCGTTGTATGTAAACATTGTAATACGTGTTTTCACCTTTCTTTTGGTGAAACTCTCATCAAATTCTGTTAATTTTTCTCTGAGATACGAAATAATAATGGAAAAGAGATGGGAACTGATCGTTTACACGTATCTCAGAAATCCTGGAATCAATTACGCGGATCTTGGAAAACTCCAAACCGTCCGGAGGGTGATTCTTAGATTCATCGACAGTAAAACCACTGCCTAGAAACCTGGATGTGGAAAAAATCGGGGTATTGGTGAAAAAGGTGATCATGCGCTACAAGAACAATCCTTCGACATCTGTGAGGGATATAGCTAAAAGACTTAAATGTTCTCCCGGTCTTGTGCACAAAATCAAACAGAGGAATGGACTGAAGACTTTTAAGGCCCAAGCAGCCCTTCATCGCACAGATGCACAAAGTCAGTCAGCTAAAACACGAGCTCGAAGGCTGTACGATAAGTTAATGTCTGGCTTTAGTGGGTGCATCTTGATGGATGATGAAACATACGTAAAATGAGACTTCAAACAAATACCAGGACAGCAATACTACACCGAGAAGTCTCGCACAGGATGTAAGAAAAGTACGATACAAAAATTATGAAAAGCTTCCAAAAGAATACATGGTTTGGATGGCGATCTGCTCATGTGGACGCCAGAGCTAAGCGTTCTTCATGCAGGGCAACATGAACTCGTCAATTTACATCATGGAGTGTCTTCAAAAACGCCTATTGCCTCTGTACAGATGCCGTGACATACCCCCGATCTTCTGGCCAGATTTGGCGTCGTGCCATTACTCAAAAGCAACCAAAGAATGGTACGAGGAGAACGACGTTCGTTATGTACCCAAGGAGATGACTACGCCAAATACTCCAAATTTCCGTCCAATTACAAAATAATAATTATAAAATACGATCTGAAGAAGAAGGCTAAATGCGTCGAAAACATCGAGGACTTCAAGAAAAAAACAAACAGAACCGCGGTGATGATCTTGTACAGACCTTGATGGGAGGACTCAAGAAGAAGATTCAAAATTTTGCCAATTCAATACTTGAATAAAAAAACTAATATATCTAATAAATCTACAATTAGTTAAAGTTTCAAAAAATATTTTTCTTTTTTTATATATTATGTAGACTTCATTTTTAAACCATTATTCCTGGGAACAATTTTATCGTGGACACGCTTTAGATACCAGCGGCTCGTCGATTTCTGATAATTAAGGCACCAGTCAACGTCTCAACAGAAGTCCGCGCACGGCTGCTGAAAGCCAACAAAACCTATTTCAGTCTATCAAGCGTTTTCCGGTCCAGAAACTTAAGCATAAAGATTAAGCTACTGCTGTATAGGACTATGATCCTGCCAGTCCTCACGTATTTGTCTAAGACGTGGGTCCTCAGCAAACAGAATTGCGAACTTTTGGCCGCGTTTGGGAGGAGGGTCCTACGACGGATTTTTGGCCCCATATGTGAGAAGGGACGATTTCGGAGCCTATACAACCATGAGGTGTATGAGCGCTATGGAGAGGTAACTGTCGTCAAGCAAATACGCCTCAATAGGCTCCGGTGGGCTGGTCATCAGGTTCGCAAGGATGAGGACGACCCAGCCTGGAAAGTCTTTAGAGGCGGACTCTATGCTACGAGGAGACGAGGCCGACCCAGCCTCAAATGGACCGACGGCGTGGACCAGGACGCCAGCTCATTAGGGGTGCGGAATTGGAGAACAGTGGCGCGGAAGAGGCTCGAGTGGCGAAGAGTCCTGAGTTAGGCCAAGACCAGTAACTGGTTGTAGCGCCGGATAAGTAAGTAAGTAGTAAGGTACCAGTAGCTGGTAGATTTTTGTCCACCAAAAATTAGGTAAAAGCAGCTGGTAAGTTTTTATCTACCAGGAGTTAGGTACTTGCGGTTGATATAGGTTTCTGTCTATAAAAAAATAGTTGCTAGCGCTTAGTAAGTTTCTACCGACAGTTAGATACGAGCAACTGGTATAGGTTTCTGTCTACCGAGAAATAGGTACCAGTTGATGGTAGATTTCAGATTATCAACACTTGCCAGGAGTACGATATTGCAACCATTTTAAACTGGAAAGGATCCTAAATAATTACATGCATAAAAAGGTCACACTTTAAATGAATTTACTTATTTAATAAAAGTAAAAATTACGTGATTTATTTTTTTTTACAAATTAAAGGGAATAAGTTCTATATTTTTCATAATGAATTTAGATAGTATTTGAGCTTAAAAGCTTGTCTTCGCCTTGAACAACTTTTGGTCAAGCTTTCAAGCTATCAAGAAACTTCCAAATTCTTTCTTTGAAAATTAAAATAAAATAAATTTTGTGGAATTTTTCAGCAAAATGCTTTTCCTCGTGTTAGAACAACTACGGTTTTTTTTTCACTGCGAAAAGCTACTGCTTGTGAAGGAAGAGTTGGTAAACATATTTATATTTTATACACATTTCTGTGCCGAATTGAGAAATTTTCAAATAGGCGGGGAGAACTCTAAAAAGAGGGTGGTAAGTGAAATTTAGGTCTCAATCTTTCATACTCACATTACTTTCAACACATTTCCGGTATCGTGTGGCGGTGAGAGAAAAAAAAAACACAGAAGCTTTTCACAATTCCCTGGAAAGTTTTTCCTCTGCGGTGCTTTTTTCATCATTTTTTTGTTTGGCACAAAAACTTCCACTGTTTCGCACTTTGTCTAGAGCGAATGGGGAAAGTGTATTTTTCTCTGGTGCGTTTTGGGATGTTTTTGTCGAAAAGAGCTTATTTACAAATTCACTTTCATTCCCAAGGTCCCATTCTGTCTCTGACAATATGAAAATTCTTCATGTACATAGACAATATGTGTGGAAAAAGCTCGTCTTTTTGCCCATTATCCACGTCAGTCCCATATAGCTTTTCTCCCAATGTCACACGCATGAGAAATGTAAAATGCAAAGCGTGAACTTTCGTCGGTGATGGAGAAATTTTTACAGATCATTAAATATTAAGAGACATAAGAAGAATTGAGGGTTTTTGTGTCTTCATAATGGTGTGTGTTGTGTGCTCTGCACGACAATAAGCTTAAGACACTGAATAACAGGAAATGTACTTATGGGAGATGGTTAAGAGGTTTGAGACATGTAATGTTGAAAGAAAAAAAAAAGACGTGCCACAGAATGAATTTATCTACCATGGAGGCTCAGTCATATAGAGGGGTTGTTCCTATCTGACATGTTGGAAAATAAATCACAGATATTGCAATATACTCCTCCAAATGTCACTAGCAAAACTTTAATGGAATATTTCAAAAGATTGATTCACTCGCCTTTCATACTCACCTTCAGCGTTTTTTCTACTTGTTGAGCTTTTTTTTTACCACACACTTCTGATGCAATTTAGTGTGGCATGAAAAGGTAATGGATGAAATTTTTTGATGAAAGTACTGTGCTTTATGTGGCATGTGATCCTTCAGTTTTAGGTAATAAGAGCTGAAAGCTTAGCAGAGAAAATCTGGGCTACATCTGAGTGAATATTGAAATGTTCCTGAAAGTATCAAAGCAAAAAAAATCATTTACAGGAAAAGCATAATTGCTAAATTAAAAATCTTCAATAATAAAAAGATCTGAAAAATACAAAAAATTATGTTGTTTCATAATGAGCTACTGGCTTAAACGTATTTGTATATATAAATATACATATACAAAGCAAGGGGTAATTCATTTTAATTTTACTGCTCGAACTCATAGAGAGAGTAGTTATATAATCCACTTCTTTTCAAGTTGTGACACAGCTATAGGCCAAACGATAAGAGATATCGACTTTTGGTCTTCGACGACCCCCATAACTCCACATTAACTAGGACAGTCGTTTTTTTATTTTCCCTCACCCCCTCCTTTCGGAAACGACTTCTAGAATTTTTCATATTCGAATATCTTTTGGAGGTACTCAAGGTGATCTCGTCCATGGACACCTACGTTCCAACACCATTTCTATATCGAATTTTCGAAGATCGATGTTTAACCACCTTGGAGGGCCTATTTTTCAACTGATTTACTCAAATTTGGATTTCTTTTTGAATGATTTTGAAATTTTCAACCCGACTGTGTCTGATTTAAGGGGGTTTCCCGAATTACAAGGTCAAAGGAAGTCGATATTTCTTATTGCTTAAATCGACAGATAAACTATCTCAAAATACACCACCAAGATTTCAGAATCCTATTTCAAGTATTTTCGAAGATAGAGAGCTGAAAGCAAAGGAGCGCGTAGCAGTTTTGCAAGCGCCCTAATGAACATACAAAACTTTGAAGTTCGTTTTCTCCACTTCTCATTTTTAAGATTTTGTCGAATTGGCGGGAAAGATAGCAAAAAAACTTATGGACCGATTGAAACGCATAAAGGCTTATTTTCTTCACAATTAAATGCCCTTCTGGTTGAGTCTAAATAATATCAGAAAATCTCTTTTTTTTCTATTTTTTACGGCATGTTAAAATCAAAATTTTATCCGAAAAACTATTTTTTAAACCTGTGAAAAAGGTTCAATTTTTTGATTTTCTTCGGTTTTTCTTGGTTTACCTATGAAATAAACTGATGAATTTTGAAAATTAATTTGGTTCTTTTCTTTCAAACAAAAATTATAAGCTGCAGATTTCTCGCCAATTATGTTTTACTGTGACGGAAGCGCTCCAATAAATTACTCCGCCATTTTGTAAAATTTTTTTTCGAAAAAAATTATTTAAGCACTTTGAATGTGTATAAATATATAGGGGAGACTGGGGCACATGTAACCATTTTCGATAGATGCGAATTTGAGGTGATTTTCCAAGGACACCGTGATTTTTTGGAAAATATTTCTTAGCTCATGTTTTACCCTTGGGTATAGGCAATTCGTCGAGGGTAATGCGGATGCTGGAAAACAATTGAGTTTTCCATAAAAATAAAATTTGTGTCACTGTGCATTTTTCTCTTTTCACAAAATACCTGGGGTAGAAGTAACCACTTTCTGGGGAGGATGTAAACACCTTTTTTCCCACCCTTGAAATTAACTTTGCACCACTTTCGATTATTTTAATTACTTAAGAGATATATAAAGACTATATTTTTCAAAAAATCACGACACTTTTTACAAAGAATAATTAAAATAGCAAAAAAACTAAAAGCATGCATATCAAAGACATTTTTCAATGGATTTTCCCCATATTTTGACATCATGTGACTTTTTATTGAACACAGCGCCACCAATTTTTTTCGTAATCTATGAATTATAGATATTTCGCATGAAGGTCAATTTCCCGCTCTTTTACCTACTCATTTTGTGAAATTGAAATTGCCTGGTTACATCTACCCCAAATGCTGTTTTCTGACCAATTATTAATTCTTTTGAAATAATGAGAATCTCAATTTCTCTAGTAAATCCATAAATATAATCCTAAAAGATGTAGGAAAGAACTGGTATTGCTACATTTCGAGTATTTTACACAGTTTTTAATTTCCAGGTGGAAATCCAAATGACCAAAATAATTGAAATATCAACATTTTCGGGAAAAATGATTTTTATTTTTAAAGTATTAGGATTTTATTGACCAATTCTTCTGTGAACATACATCCCCATGGTATCTATGAATGCTTATGGGTTTTATCCTCTGGAGTCTTAAAATTAATGAAAAAAATCACAGTGTTTACAACTACCCCAGTTTACTACTGCCCCAGTTCCCCCTACCCAAAATTTCATAAAGCTTGGTCGTTTCCTTCTCCTACAAAAAAGTCGCGAAAACAGGTAAGTTTTGGGTTTCTAATTCGGGAAACCCCCTTAATTGATCTTGAGTCTGTATAGTACCAAGATTTACCTTTCTCGTATTTACTTTTTATTTATTCAAAAGCATGTTACTCATGGTAAATATAGTTATTCTAAAACTTACTTTTCTTAAGCAATTTCTTATTTCGGAATAGTTTTTTTTTTAAATTTATTAATCAATTTAATCGGCAGTAAAGCAGTATGTACCTAAAAAGCATGTGAAAAGTTAATACACGGATAGCACTTCTCGTGAGTTTGATATCTGGGTTTCTCATTAGGTTCACGAGTTTTACGAAACATATTTTTGAGTTTTTCTTATGGAATTCAGAAGATATTTTTATTCCGTGTTCGGCGGAACGTTACTCAGGCAATTGTTAAAAATTTTTCCATATATGAATTACTCCTTGTTTTAAAAACTTTATTTAACAAAGTTAAAGTTAACATATTTCGATTAAAGGAGATCTCGCGGTTAATTGGTAAGAGTGTCAGCTTTTGGCCGTTAAGATCTCTGGCTTGACTTTTGTTGCAAAAAGATCGAACATCATCAATTGACATAAGGAACTGTATTTGATTCTCGGAAGCTTGCAAATTTAACTCTTCTTATATTTCTCAAAATTCCATTCTAAAAGTATAAAAGGCTGTGGAAACATAAATTAATGAAGTTTTATCAGGATTGTTGAGTAAGGGTTGATAGATTCATATCAATAGTTTCAACTGGGATAATCCCAAAATCTACCAAATATCCGAATCTAGCTAGATCCATTATCCCACCGCCTTTCGTCATATTGGAATACCACAATTTTATTTTCTCAGTATATAGTTCGGCCTCTACGGTATGGGTCTATTTTGGGCATTTAGTGGATCTATTGTCGGCAGAATAAATGGACGCATTTTATTAAAAAATATTATATTATTCTTATTATTAATATTCTTTTTATTTATGAGTCTCAAATGATGGTCTTGCACAGTTTGGGACCAATCAGACAGGGTTGTGTTTAACTTTAGACCATAGAAGCATATGACTTCTCTTCATTGTTGACAAAACCACAGAAATGTTCATACATTTAATAAATTTGCATATTTTTGGTATTGTGATTAGTGTGACCTCTCTTAATCAGTTGAGTCATCCTCATTATTAAATTGCATTGTACTCAATCACGCGCTAATTAATCATGAATTCGTTGAATTATACACAAATACTTCTTAGTGGAATCCAATTGGGGGTTTAATTAAATAATTATTGTTGGCTTATAGAGGTGACTATCCAGCATCAATTCTCGTTACAATTGCGATTATTGGCATTAAATGTGCAAAACTCCCACAAACATTTAATGAGAAAATTTAGAGTGCACTTGATGTAGATTTTCATTAAACGAATACACTTTATTGTGCTTTCAAAGATCAAAAACCAAATTGATTTTAAGCGCTTTTGAAGGATAAAAAGGATAATTTGTTTTGAGCTATATCCTTAGCTTCTAACTATGTTTGATCATATTTTAAACTTTAATTTCTTAGGATTTTTCTAAGACTGTTTCATAATTTAATATATATTCATCTTTAAGTCACATTATCTAATAAGAGTTTATTCCAAATAAATAAGTGCTCAGGGTTTTGGAGTACTTTATTTTTAGTGATGAAGTTGTTTTCTTAGTAAAAACGAATTGATCTGTATAAGCAATACACAAACATAACAAAAAATATATACTTCTACATTCCCAAAGAATTCAGTTAATATTTTTTATTTTTACTGGTATTTGCTTCAAAATCTGAGCTGTTGCTCATTTGTTAAAGAGAAAGCAATTGCAATTTTTCAAATTTCGGGTTATCAGTTCATTTTGGTGCCTTTGGATCGATATCATAGCCCATTCGCTTCTATGACATATTATTTTAAAAAAAGCAATCTAGAATATTTTTGATAATTTGTTTTTGCGCAACTAATCATTTTTAGTTATACTTTAATTCTTGGAAGAGGTAGAAAAAATAGGTCGTTAAAGGTCGAACTACATTTTCTTGCCCTTTTGTCAATTTACGAAAAGTTATATCAAATTTCGCTTGAAGTTAAACACCGAAAGTTTGGCATGGGGTCGACTTTGATAAAATTTTCCTTTATTCTCATTAATGATTTGATTTAAGTGTGACAAATTCTTTTCTTCGGTAGTTGTACTATCCAAATAAATGGCGTTCGTAATAGTTTAATGGATTTAATGTGAAGAATTTAAATTAAGTGACCGTTCACACGCGTATTTCATAACGTTTTCTCGTGACCCCTTGAGAGATAATAATATTTTCTATTCTAAAATAATCATCTGTTAATGTGTAATGAGCTAGTAGTCAAATACGAACATTCCAATTCCAGTATTTTCACTACATTATTCGAATGGATTAAAAACATTTGTGTAAAACTAGTTTGAAATGATTATACGAGCTTCAGATTTAAGGTTCACCCTTATGACTTAATTGCTCTCATTTCTTAAAAGGCAAATTTTTGTGGAAAAAATATGAATTAGGATTGCCGATCAAAGGCTATTAATTGTGTCGAAACTTAAAAAAATAGATATGCCTTGCCCAAAAACAGACCACGTCAATGGCAAGCGGACTTGCCGACATCAAATCTCCTGTTCCACATGGGGCAGGGAACAACGGAGAAACACACAAGAGGGGAGTGGTTTGGATCATCCCACTTGAGGTGTTCGTCCGTTCTTTCCGACACTCAAATTTTAGCCTCGTGGTGGAAGGATCAGTCAGTCCTCGTGTACTGTCCAGGAGCACCGATTTAGTTCCGATAAGAGCTCTAAATACGCTCTCAATAAAGCTCTCTAACGACTGTTAGAATTCAAATTAAATTTAAAAGTTGCCCTGCATGAAAAACGGCGTAGGGGAGACCGGGGCAGAATTAGCCACGTATAGTATTAGATAGTGGTATTTTATTGTTTGCCTTCGAAGGAATATTGAGGAAATCACTTTTTATTCTAAATATGCATATACTTCCCTTACTATTCATTGAAATATTTATCAGCCTCATATAAACATTTTTTGTACAAGTTTAACGTAATGAAAAATTTCATTTGGTGGCTAATTCTATCCCGGTCTCCCCTACTGGCGTTCAGAAGAAAAGGAAGCGAAAAGTCTGTTAGTCGAGGGACCGGAAGCAAAAGGGAAGGTTGAGTGCGGATGGCCCGGTGTTCCGGGTGTGAGGATTGGAAAAAAAAATGTTCGGGCCCCATGGGTAGGGCTACGATTAATCTTAAAGATTTTAAAGAATAACATAAATTACTTTTTATTTAAAGTGTAAAGACCTTCAGAAACTGCTGGGCTAAAGCTTTTGTCTCAGAGCCGTATTATACAGGCTTCAGACATGAGGCTTAGCCATATGGCTTAACTTTTCTAATTTCTTATCAAGCAAGTTTTTTGGGAAATTTTTTAATTAGGATTAGTTGTTAAGAACAAATTAGATTTTAATAAAACCTATAATAGTGCATGTTATTTTATATTTTGGAATATTCAGGAAGGATGTAGAAGATTGGGCGGTATATTTTCGTTATAATGGTTGGTAAAAATGCAAGTTGGTAAATAATAAAATATGGAAAAAAGAGAAAATGAAGATGACTATGAACCATTTTAATATTTTTTATTCAATTTTTTTATTTATTTATATTTTATTCCATTAAAAGTACAGGTATATATACAATTTAAGTAAGTGTTCACTGAGAAAAAAAGAAGGTGCGATTAACATTTTTTCCTCACAACTTTAACACTTTTTAGGTGTAAAAATATATCAACATTTTTTAATGTTAATTTTACAACTTATAAAAGGTAAAATTAACATGAAGAAGGGTTAATATAACCCCTAATATACCTAAAAAGGGTAATATTTACACCGATTTTGGTTCAATACTGCAGGGTAAAATTAACATTTCCGGAATGTTATTTTAACTTTTTCGGATTTCTCTGTGTTCCAATTTTAATTTAAATGCTACATCTTTAATTCAGAGTATATTATAAGTATTAGACAGAGGTTTAGAATAGAAGAATATATAAAGTAGATTTAGGTGACTTTTACTTAATAAATGATTTAATCAATTTGTATTTTTTAATTAAGAAATTTTCTTATTTACTGAACAGAAATCTTTTTCCATTCAAAACTGCGCTAAAGGTTACGCATTGTGAATGAGTAATAAACCCAAATATTGAATTCGAACAATCTGCTAAGTCTTTTACATTTCGCCAAATTTGTTTTAAAATAATAAAAAAAACTGTTTCCCAGATTTAATCATAATTCTGTTTGTGACCTTCAAGGAACTAAATCTTACTCAAAAATTTTCAATTGATGCTGATAACGTTTGGGAATTTTTATGGTATCAGCCATACCACAAACATTAGAATTTAGTTTCTTCGTAACAGTGTTGGAGAGATGCTGCCCCTTGTGAAATTCTGCCTTTTTCTCTCACTACTGAGCTTGGTATCTGTAGAAGAGCTTCCAGAAATTGTGAGCTTTCGTGAACAGTGTGAATGGGTATATCGGTGTAAAATACAATTGCAAGCTGATCCATTTATATGTGCTGAGTGGCATGAACCTGTAGTGAATTGCACCAAAGTGGAAATCCCCATCTTCTCACACGCCATCATTAGAGCTCCGTGTCTTCAGGGATACGGCTACGATCGTACGGGCAACTGTCGGAAATTGTGGAGACGCTAAAGATAGTTTCCCCACCACAAAACACGAAAGGTCACAGGTTATCGGATGCGTATTTTTGCTGCCACACACTAAGAAATCTCGTCAGTCTAGCAAGAGTTTAGTCGGCGTCAAGATCGGGAGGAAAATGAAGAATTTAGTTGGAGTTGTGCTAAGTGCTGTTCTGCTAATTCTCCTTGTAGTGCCTAAAGTTGCTTCTCAGGATGAGCTGGAAGCAGATTTAGTCGTGGCAAGGTCCAATTGTGAAGTTACTTATGTTTGCTGTCGACTCCAAGTCAAGAAAAGGCGGTTTAGATTCCGGAGAAGGCTTCCTTGGCGAAGTAGGGCCAGATGTGTTCGATGGTGCCCTCAGGGAAATACTTGTCCTGAGATTCCAACACCATTCGAAGCCTACGATATTGATGAGGCAGCTGAGGAGGATAATCCCAATGAGTTCCTCCATGGAACTTCAGAGGACAATGTTGAAGTGACAGAAGTAGATCTAGAAGCTGCAGAAGAAGTCCCAGAAGAAGAAGTAGCCGAACAAGAAGATGAAAATCCAGATGCAGATGATATTATAGATATTCCTGTTGATGATCCTGCTCCTGTTGGGATCTCCACGGCCAGTGTCATCAAAGTTCCTTGCAATGGAAACCATCGACCCGATCGCTATGGCGTCTGTCGCCCAGTTTTTTAAGATATTTTAAAAAGACAATGGAATATTTTTCTTTTCAAAAGTTGGTGATGGTGTATCAATTGGTGTGGAAAAATAGCATGAAAAAGTGGTTAAAATTATTAAATAAAAAAAGTCAATTGAGTCATATGAAGATCATGAGACATTTTATAATTTTTCTGAAGATAAATATTTACTTTAAATATTTCATTTCTCGACTTTTTCTCACGACGGAATATTTTGAGAATCAATATAACTGATATTGAGAATATGATTTGCACAGTTTGCACAATAAAGTAGTTTGACTTCTGAATTCAGCTAATCAAATATTATTGAGAGTGAATGGAACTTCACTATTTGAGCAATACTCTGTAAATATCATCTCTTAAAGTTTTATTACTGGAGCTTATTGAGAGAGGCATAGTGAAGGGTAGGGCCGTTTCAAGCAATTCAACTTTATTCATAGCTAAACAATAATAAATTATAGCTCTCTTGAATATATATCAGAAACATTTGATAATATGATTTTAAAAAAGAATACATTATTTTTTTCTAAAAAAAATGAGATTGTGAAAGAGTGAGATCGGTCTCTATCTTCAAGAAATCCAATTTTGTCAGTATTTTACAAATTTTTATTTTGTTGGTTAGTCGATCTAGATTCTAGAGGTCAAATAAAGTGAGATTGCGAATTAAAGTTTGCGGTGACCCACCCTGGAAATCGATCCTGTGAATTATAACATGATTTAAGTATTCCCAAATGTCTGCGTTTCCCATAATTGTTTTTTTTTTGTTTTATTTCATAAACTGATTAAGAAGTTCTTCTTGGATATGGAATTCTGGAAAATAGGGGATACAAAGCTTAGTTCTTCAACGCCAGTTGGAAAGCCCGGAATCTTCAAATCCACAGAAGTTGAAAAGCAGATCATTTCGTTTTTGGGTGTCTATGGCATTAAATCATATCTTTGATTTACATATTCTTTTTTCAAATTGAAAAAAAAATGAACGGTTGCAAAAGATGTATAGGGTAAAGTGGTACAAGTTGGACAGTGGTACAAGTTGGACAATGGTACAATTTGTACAGGGCTTTTTGTCTTGATAAATTTAGTACTTCATTTTTATTTGTATATTTTTAATGATTTAATTTTATAATTTGGTTCCTTGTGCTTAAAAACAAATTTAGTACTGTATTTACCGAAAAAAATCCCTGTCCAACTTGTACCGGCGAATTGTCCAACTTGTAACACTAATTCCAAATTATATCACTTTACCCTACTGTGGTCAAATTTCTTTCAAAATAAATTTTCTTAAAAAGTTTTCAAATCTCGAATAATTCAGCTCCAATTATGGAGCTCAGAGGCAAAATGACACATATCCTATGGCTAAAGCATAGGATATGTGTCATTTTGCCTCTGAGAGCTCCACAATTAATATCGGTTCAAATTGGTAATTTTATGATTTGCTTTAATTTTACAATTTACCCCATCACTCTTTCTTAAATTTCAAAATTACGATTTTTTCTATGATTTTATCGAACTACCACTAAAAGTTCTCTGAAACTTTTTTGAGTACTAAGCTTTTAGTAGATCTAACCGTTTGTCCTGAAGCTCTACAATCGACTAAAAATATATGATTATTTTCTTGAGCATTATTTATTTGGTAGCAATTTTACAATATTTTTTTGTTTTATGTATATATTTTTTTATTTTCCTAAATGCAGCATACAATATTTTCGTTAATTTTTTGCGAGCGTTTAATAAATCCTCAGTAGGAATTCAAAAATATTTACGAACAATTTTGCGAAGTAATTTTTTTCTGCCTAGGGTAATTCAAAAAACTAATTTTAAATTTTGAGATTTCCAATCCGTTTAAGATGAACAAAATAAAAAAAATTACCACGAAGAAGCATAACTGTGTTATCACACTTGCACATTAAAATTTTAATATTAATTAATTGTCGCTGGTGAGAGTCCATATGTGTAATTTGTGTGTTTGAATCATTTTATATTCAAAATTTGATCTATTTGTTGATAAAAAGGTAGACTTGGCCCGCAAAATTTGATATAAATTGATTTATAGCATTAATGCGAAAAATTAATGCGATTTTCTCTTTAATTTTTTAATGTGAAAAATATTTATGTTTTAGGTAAATTTAAACTTATTTTTGCAGGCCAAGTCCACTTCTTTATCAATAAATAGAAAAACCCAAATATTAAGTGACTCAAAGACACAAATAACATATTTGGACGCTCACAAGCAACAATTAATGTGATTCACATTAAAATTTTAATGTGCAAGTGTGATAACGCCACCTACACTAAATTAGTTACTAGTTTAAAGTAACTTTGGACTAATTTCTTGTTTCCCAGGCGATTATAATAAAACTGGATTCATAATTTCGAATAAGACTTTATTTTACATGCTACTAAAAATCTAATCTCATTAAATATTTCAGTTGCATCGTTTTCCTTACACTGAGAGAAATCCGAAAAATTTAAAATAACATTCCGGAAATGTTAATTTTACCCTGCAGTATTGATCAGAAATCGGTGTAAATATTACCCTTTTTAGGTGTATTATGGGTTAAAGTTACTTTTTTTCATGTTGATTTTAACCTCAAAAGGTGTAAAATTAACAATAAAAAATGTTGATATATTTTTACATCCGAAAAGTGTTAAAGTTATGACGAAAAAAAGTTAATCGTAGCTTTCTTTTTTTCTCAGTGTAGAATACACTTTCCTAAAAACATTTAAAGATATCAAGCAATAGTTAATTACGATACGCGAAAATGAATTCGATTTTTATGAATTTCAATTTGTACTAATTATTCTACACTTTAGGCTCAACATCTTCTCTGATCGGCAGGAGTTTTGATTGATTTTAATGCTTTTAAGATCTACCATTATAACAAATATATAATAATAATACGATATAGCCTTCAAGAAAGAACTAGGTATTTTCACAAGGGAATTTTTAGTCTCGTATTATTATTTTTCCTTTTAAATAATAGGATTAATTATTACTAAATTAAATACTAGAATTTGATCTAGTACGATTACCTTTATTGCCAGAAAAATTCTTGGAAGCGGAAAGAGGGTTTGACCTAAGGCAGTTGCATTATACAACGAGCGCTCTAAATCGTAACTCATTGCGTACACTATGTGATAAATTAATCATGTAAAATATTTTTTATCAAAATATAATTTCAATGTATTTCTCTAGAGAACGATATAAAGTAGATTTAAAGAATTTTTGATCTCTTAATTTCCCAACTTTGGCTCTTAGTTTTTGGAATATTTACATGTAAAATAAATAGTTATTCAATGAAATCTTGGTTATTTACCTTCTCTTCTCAGGGTTTCTATTGTGAACGCTTCCAGACTTTTCCGACTAATTTAGTAAATTTTAAACTGAGATTGATAAGACGAAAAGTAGTTTCTGTATTCTGAATATTATCTATTTGTATCCCCCTAAGTGTATCGGATTTGAAGTTTAACTGCAACTTTTCCCAGATATTTATCCTCACTCCCGATTACAATTTATTTGGGACAAAATATCCCCAAGCATATTCCTAGGAATACATACATTTTGACTAAAAGCTCAAGATAAGAATAGATGGAATGGGGTGGATTACATAAAAGACGATGTTGAGCGTTTTAGAAATTGGATATTAAAGCTATATGGAATGCCAGAATTTGTATTGAATTTTGCACAAATTTCTAATCCATGGGTGTTTTATATCCAATAAAATGGAAAAGTTGGATGAAAGTAAAATTCAGCAAGGAAAATTGCTTTTGTTTCGTGCAAACATCCTTAAAAGCACACGAAAGAGTTTTAACAAGTTTATCTGCTTGAGAGTAAACGAGAGAATTAACGTATAATGTTTATACACAATTAATAAAAAAAATTAAATGTTTTACAAACAAGCTCAAGGTAAAGCAATGGCAGGCAATATTGTCATCTATTTGAATGAAGTTTCATGTATTTGGCCAGATGAAATGAGTCTCGAGTGTTCTATAAAAGAGGCACTTTGTTTAAATAAATTTATTTATGCCGGTTGTATATTCTGACTCAATTAAAGTAATGGCAATTGTCGTATTATATAAAATTAACCATTGTGAACATGTGCAATAGATCTTCCACTTCTCCACATTCATTTCCCCAAAATTTCTTATGCTTTTGAAAATGAAATGCACAAAGAAGATTAAATTGTAAGGTAAAGTACCCTTACTCGACCGGGTTCCTCTATTCGACCGTTGGGTCAATTTTTGAATATTTGATGGTGAATTTCATCAATTTCTATGAATTTGTCACTGATTCGTATTATTTAAAGAATAATTGACCTATTAATGTTAGATCATACACAAAATATTATAGCAAATATAATTAAATTGAATAAATAAATCTACCGGTCGAATAGAGGAACCGGTCGAATAAAGGGTACTTTACCTTACTGGATTTCATGAGTGCAATTCGTACTAAAGGATTTATCCATTTGTACAGTCACATACGTTTTATGTTATATACCTTCTTTTCATCTTCCCAACTTTCACCCAAATGATACTAATATCACGAATTGCATGTTAAAATTTTCACTGTGGGATTTTCCTTTTCACAAAGACCCGTTTTTGTCACAAAGTATTTGCCAAAAGATTCACTATAATAAATGTATAATGGTGTAATTGTAAAACAAATTCCACGCCGCATATTTTTTTTACAAAAAAAAGTAGTTGGACAAAAAATTTATTGTGTTAACTATTCCATAGAGGGCGCTGTGTTTACTTTTGACGTTTCAGAATTGTCACAAAATTTCGGATAATGCGGAAATTTTAATACACCATTTTAAAGTTCGACCACTCCTTATAAAATTTAACAAAAAAATATAATTAATAATCTTCAAAGTACTCTAGAATTCATAGTTAATACATTTTTAATTAAGGTCTGATGCTCTAAATTAGCTTATCCGGAATTACGCGTTGTTCGGAATTCCAAACTTAATCTTGTTTTGTAGATTAAAACATTTTAAGGTATTACACAAAATTTTGAATTTTGTAAGAATTCCTAAACCCTTAATAAGTGCGACATAGTGATCATATATACGAGCTTCAGACCAGAGACTTAGGCATATGGCTTAACTGCTCTAATTTTTCAATAATGAAGATTTTTTGGAAAAAATTACCTTAGGATTGAATTGTTAAGGACAAAACCTGTTAAATTCAGAAAAAGCAACAAAATTGGTTGCTATTTAGAATTTTGAGACCTTCGGGAACTGGGCTAAACCTCTAGTCTGAAGTCTGAAGACCACTTTCAGGTATCAGATTAGAGGTTTAACCCAGTTTCCGAAGTTTTGAAAATTTTAGACAATAAGCGATTTTATGATTTTTCAAAAATGGTAAATGGATCGTTCATCAAGGATGAATTAAAATTTTTCGAAAAACTTTTCCTGACAATAAGTTAAAGAAGTTATCGGAAACTTGGGCACTATCGTACAGGGGTTAGCACCTACCGCTGATTTTTGTTTATAAACTACTTGAACTATGACGACCATTTTTTCAATGAATAAGTATCCATATAGTATCTATTTGAATTCATAATGTTTCGTCCTCTGAAGTCTTAATATCTGATTAAAAAATTACAGTGTTAGGTGCTAGGGGAAAGTGGCCGACCATTGAATGCGGCAGCCTTTGAATGCTTCAATTTTTCGCTTATTTCCCAAAGCTAATGGCTCCGGAACACCATTTAGATCAGAAAAATTTCATGAAGTCGAAATTCGAATCCTTTTCTTTCTCACATGCTTTGCATATGTGATATGTCTATCTCATTCTCTCGCACTCTTCTTCTTCTTTTGAACATCACTCCAAATTCAATTTAGCTCAGTCGAATTTGGTATGTGAAAGAATGAGACAGTCATATGCAAAACACGTGAGAAAGAGAGGTATTCGAATTTCGACTTCATGAAATTTTCCTGATCTAAAAGGTGTGCCGAAGCCATAATATTCCATTTTGTTAATCGAAGTTAATAGAAAATAGTTAATAGTATTAACTATGGTTCACAAAATAGAATTTTTGCTTTGAGAAATAAGAGAACAATTGAGGCATTCAAAGGCTGCCGCATTCAAAGTCAGACCACTTCCCCTACCCTGTGTCCAGTGGTGCCCTAGTTTCTCCTATAATTAGGAAATTAGGTTAATCGGTTATGAAGCGGTAATTATAAAATTGTCAATGTCTAACCCATCACAGCTTCAAAATTACGAATTGGAGCTTTCTGAAATTTTAGAACATTCTGACACCTGCTTTTACCTCAAATATTAGAATCCAAATATAATACAGATGAATTAAACGTCCGATATCGGATAAAAAATCCAATTTCTTAAGTTTGTGGGGCGTTCTAATTAGGGGAAATGCTTCTAATTTTGTCCAGTTTCTTATTTTGGACACTTTGAGGATAACATTGGACACTAAAAATAAATTGATTAAAATGATGGATTTTTATTCCAATATTTGATGAATAATGAATTCTATCTAAATATTTGTTCTTTTTGGAATATTTTAACACTAAATACGTTAAAATTTGAATATGATTTGAGTTGAAATTGCTTTGTTGAAAATTCAGTGTGAGCAATTGCTTACGAGAAATATGACAGAACTTCGTGGCTTACTTCAGTCTTATTTAGTTTTGGTGAAGTACTAACAAAGTTTGTTCGCTGTTTTTGAGTGATATTATTGAATATTCATTGAATATTGTGTTGATTTACGTTACTGATGATTTGTACATTTGACCTGAAGTGAGATTTGCCTTGTGAATTATATTTTTCGTGTGAAAAATGGGAAATTTTTTAAGACATTCACCAGTGAGGTGATGATTCTTATTTTGGACAGGTGTTTTTCTCACGAAATTTCGTGAAGTTTTAGCTTTTGTGATGACTAGGTTGGACAAATGCCTGGAGAAATGAAGGAGCATCATCTCTACGAAAGAGATGCAGTGAGAAATGCCTTGAAAGGCTCCCGGAAAGGGCAGGGAATGAGCGAATCCGCACGTACTTGGAGTACCGAAGTCAACTCACTTTAATGAATGATATGGAAAGTTTCTGGGCGTCTTGTGACATTCCACGTTTCCCTTACATGACCAGGAAGAGGACTTGGTAAGATTGGTTCATAAAATGAAGAACAATGGGCATCCTGTTGAGGCGGATTATCTGTCCAAATTTACAGACAAGTTGTAAAAATTAATAACCAAGTTGTCCAAAATAAGAGTCAAATTCACCTCTACATATCAATTCATTTTTAAACGTATTAAAACTAATTTTAGTAAAAATAAGATGATAAATAGCTTGCCAAGTTTCTAAACAATCCTTCTGAAAAGAGAGTAACAAGAAAAGTCAATTAGTATTGAAAATATGGCACTTCAAACTTAGGATATCGATGCTTATATGCAGACTGTCCAAAATTATAAGCACTTCCCCTACATACTTTCTCTAAATTTTAAATGAAGACCATCTTTCAAAAACTGTAAATCAAAATGATTTACAATAATAGCAAAGCTAGTTTAATGTGGTAAAGTGTCATTAATTTTAAAAAGTGAACTTAACCTGTTGACACGGCCTACAACAATGTGATTTGTTTTAAGGACATGACGTGTCTGTGGTATCAATAACATAAAAAATCAAGGAAGGAAACTTTGGCACATGCAGAAGTTGTCAGGTGAGAGGTTCCACTTCAATTTACCACTTTCTCAAAATGGAAATGCTTTTTCTCTCTTGGGGCATATGTCAACCCTCTTCCTCACTATAGCAAAGAGTACAGGAAACAATTCAAATACCCCAGAAGATGAGGAGCATTACCCAGGAGGATGAGGAACTTTCCCATTTTGCAACCATAAATTTTTAACCGAGATTCTCCCCAGTTTTGTGGCACGTTGGAGGTTGAGGATCACAAGCATGAAATTCGCATCTTGCGAAGTAAAAGATGGGGATTGGTGTGTCTCCTTTTTTTTGCTCCTCCAGCTTCTGCCGGGATCTCAGAAAAGCTTCCGATGTGAAGAAGAGGACGTTCATGGAATATAATGTGAAAGGCTTCAGTGGTCGTAGTATGAGATTCAACGTGAAAAGCTGGTTGATTTATGAAGAAATTGTTATCCATATTGTAATTTATTGTTTCAAAACACAAATTCTTGGAGGTTATCGTTTCTCACATGAGTCACATTCTCTAATATATTTGTCCAAGGCATGAGTTACACAAATTTGTCCTTTGGGATAAATTTTTCAGATATGGATTTGAACTAAACTGACACAATCTATTGATTATTATCGAAATTTCAAGGAGATTTCTATCGTGAAGTGAAGTATAAAACCAAGAAAATGTTCATTTTTTTTTCCATTTAAATCAATTTAAATGTCGGTGCACAGGGAGAAAAAGGAAACGTGAAGTACTTAAATTTTAATTTATTCCCGCAAAAAAGATTTATGTTTATGTACTATTAGCATGAGAAGACAAACATTCCAGTATTTGAATTTCTCTATTTTTCTTAAAGCTTGCAAAAAGCTCACTTTTGAATTGAGTTCAAATACTCCTACTTCTGACATTTAATGGTTTTTACATTATTTGCAATATTAATTAGCTAAAGATAAATGTAAATTCTCATTGAGGCAAAATTGGGGCAAATATCACAAAACGAACATGGACAAGATTATGGAACGCAGTCGGGGGCGGAATGCGATTCGTATTGGGGATTTCAGGGTGAGCCATCTCCTCTATGCAGATGATTTGGTTCTTTTTGGATCTTCCGAAGAAGAGCTTCAGCGCACACTTGACCGATTTGTATATGTTTGTGCCGAAACAGTTATGAAGGTGAACGACAAAAAGTCGGAGGTAATGGTGATTTCCCGACAATCTGTGAAATGCACTCTACATGTTAGTGGAGACTCATTGACACAGGTGGAGAAGTTCAAGTATCTCGGGGTGTTATTCACGAGTGATGGTAGGATGGAGGCAGAACTCTCGTCGCGAATCGGTCAGGCTTCTGCAGTAATGAGGGAGCTTGGCAGAAGCGTGTTGAGGAAGGTCGAGCTTAGTCGATCGGCTAAATTATCGGTTTTCAAAGCTGTGTTCATTCCTATTCTCACCTATGGTCATGAGATTTGGGTAATGACCGAAAGGGTAAGATCGCGAGTACAAGCTGCCGAGATGAGGTACCTTCGAGCGGTAAAGGGAATCACTCGTAGAGATCGAGTGAGGAATGTGGCCGTTCGTGAGGACCTAAGAGTCGAGGAGCTGCTTCTTCGGGTTGAGAGATCACAACTTCGATGGTATGGACATGTTCAACGCATGAATGAAGAAAGATTCCCCAGAAAAGCTATGCAAGCCATTGTGAGGAGACCTCGGCCTCGAGGCAGACCTAGGACAAGGTGGCTGAATCAAATTCAGAATCTTGCCTTGGAACGCCTCGGGATCGAACCCGAACATCTTCCTGAAGTGGCGGAGGACCGACAGGCGTGGGCTGCTAGATTGGATGTCATAGGCCCGCGACCCCAATAGGGATAAGCGGTTGAAAATGAATGAATGAATCACAAAACGAATAATTTATTATTTACTGGTTTTTATTTGACGAGAGAGATTTGTAAACAGCTCATTCTTAAAGCGAATTTCCCTTTCTGTGATGTTGTGGAAGACCATTTTTGTCTATTTTAATAAGAAAGTACCTTAATAAGTACTTTGCGTTATTCAATAGGGGAAGGCTTTCATGTTTCATATACAGTCTGGTTTTCGAACATATCATATTTTCCATTATTCTTTCAATTTATGTGACCTTGTGAAAATATATTTTAATAGCTAGTCTTAGGTTATATTTTTTCTCAAAAAATTAGGTTTAGATTCATTAAAGGATGATGGGAAAAATCTAAAATGTTTGAAGCCAGAGTGTGTGCGAAGCCTGAAGGGCTTCTTCTAACATTGCCTCTAAGGAAAAATATTCTAACAACGACTTTAAGGTAAATCGGGTAAATTAAGCTGATTCAAAACCTGCTCCAAATGGAAATTTTTCCCTATTTCAAATGGAAACTTCACTATTTTCATGATAAATACTGTACTAAATTACTATATTTATATATCTTCTATACCACAGTTTCATTATTTAGTTAATTTTATTCCAAATAAAAACGAAAATCCATTAATATTCACAAATTTTAATTTGTTTATTTCTCAGAAAAAAATTAAAGTGTACCTTTTCACCATCAAATTTTTCATCGATCGACAATGTTTTCCAATGAAAAACACAATGAGGTGACTGTTGTTTATTCGTTTTGTTTAACATTTATGTCTTATTTTTGGCTAATTTAAGTTAAATTACAGTAGAGTTCCTCAAATTTGAAAATTTGGGGGGTGTAGATGACATTTATCACTCCTCAAATTTGAACAATATCTTCAAAAACGTAACGGAATTCATGTGAAATGCACTTCCTCTAAATTAAGATAAATAATTTATCAATGTAATTTGTTGTGAAATACATGGAATTTGTTGCGCAAGTTAATATAATATGATTATAATGAGGAAACACCAAAGAAAAATAGTTCTAATTCAGACTCCACGAAAAACTTTCTTCACATAACCTCAAATTTTGCATTTTGAACTCAACCGTTGTTCAAATTTGAGGAGTTCAAATTTGAGGAACTCTACTGTAAGTGCTAATCTTTATTGTCAACGGTATGTGTAGTTTTCAAATGAAATAATTACCTATTTCGTGAACAAAAAGGGGTTTTTCTGAAGTTTCTGCAAATGCTTCAATAGGAAACCCCGTAAATATAATTTTTTTTGGAGAGATTTTCTTATTGTTTCAGATGGGAAAGGAGAAAAGACCAGGAATAAGAACAAGTCCTGCGCTCAAGAGCAACTCAACAAAGTTTTGGAAGCTTTTCGTCGCGGTTTGACTTACACTCTTTGTCTCCAATTAGAAACTTTCCCTTGTCTCCATTTGGATTAATTTGTTTCCAATAGAAGCATCTTACACTCGCGTATTTTTCTTGTATTTAAGAAGTTTTCAAATTATATCTAAAGAATTTTCACTAAACAGTAACATTCTAGAAGAGTCAGTGGGCAAATTTATGTAATTCTCTTCAGAAAAAATATGAACTTAATGTATTAAATCTTCTGTCAAATTAAAGCGTCTGGAAATGGTTTTGAATTAGGACATTTACCCTAATGTTTAAAATAATTCATAGAAATTGGGGAATATAGGCATGTTTCGCACACAGTGAACCTTCAAACGATGCGAATTTTCTATTTGGTCGCAAAGTGCTTCCTCATGTGAAGTGAAACCTTATGAGACGAGTAAATTAGCTCTTTGCAAACAAAAAGAAAATTTGCATCGCTTAAAGTTTCACTGTGTACGAACAATGCCTACATTTCCTAATTTTTTAATCCCAAAACTCTTTCCAAACGTACTACTTCTTTTGGAAGGGAAGGGTTGTATGAAATTTTCAAAATATTTTCCACGAATTATTCCCTTCTTTTGGTAGTTTTGGTACACTGAGAAGAAAAGAGGGTGCTATTAACTTTTTTTCCTCATAAATTTAACACTTCTTAGGTGTAAAAATATATAAATATTTTTTAATGTTAATTTAACACCTTTTTAAGGGTAAAATTAACATGAAAAAGGTAACTTTAACCCCCAATACACCTGAAAAGGGTAATATTTACACCGATTTTGGACCAATACTGCAGGGTACAATTAACATTTCCGTAATGTTATTTTAATTTTTTCGGATTTCTCTTAAATAAAGAAATAATTTAAGAATATGTTGAATTTTTATCTTACTTTTTCTCTGAGTGTGGTGAAAAGCAAAAGCTTATTTCTTATCAATCTGAAATAAAATTGAAGGGATGATTATAATTGTCAGCACGATCTTTTTGATCCACGGTATTGAAAGGGGAGAATTTTGAAGGGTAAGTAATAAATTTTCTCCTCCATCCTGTCGACCACTTCAGCATCGTTGTCTCCATTGGTGGCATTTTGTCAATTTGAAATTCAAATTCCAATTAACCCCCATCAACTTTTGGTCGCTTGGCGATAAAATTCAATCAATGGAATTTTTCTTTATTATACTTCTCGATGAATTCTTGGGGTATTTCCAGTTCTCTTGGGTTGCCGATGACATAGAATTTTAATTATATTAAAAATTTTACTTCCTCTAGCTTCCTAATTTTTGTCATATTTCGACTCCTCGTCATATTGCGTATATTCTTCATTGGCTTCCCTGCGAGAGTGATTAAATTGAGAGGAAATGAAACTGTGACAAAATACGAAAGAGTTTGTGAATCAGTTGAGGTTGTTATTTATAGGATATGTCCAAAAGTTATTGGTTGGAATTGAACTCTGAAGCATTTGGAATTGCCAAGAGAGAGAGAGAATGGAGAATGATAACCTTTCACATTGAATTGATTCCCTCCCATCAAATATACCTTCCGAACTCATCCAGATTTCACCATCCCCATTCCTGACAAGTCATGCATCTCATCCTCCAGACGTTGGTTCATCCATCCTCAAGTTCCAGGATTTAATTCTATTTTCACTTGCAGACATGTAAATAACTCAACGTACACTCCCCTTTCCAAACTGACTTTTACCCAGTAAACGCAATAAAAAGCATGTATACTAAACTAACAAGGAGAATACCCTCGTTCTCATTTCAATTCATTCACGCCTGCCACCGTCCGAGATCTGAAATATGAGATTGAACAGATTAACAGGGAGATTGCATCGTAAATCAATTTGTCTTCATCACATAGCAAAGAAGTATGTTAAACAAAAAAAAAATGAGAGAAAAAAGAAGGAAATTTCTAAACGAAAAACAAATATTGATTATTGAAATTAAATTTACTTGATGGCAAAATAACATTCGTTGCACACTTCTCTTGTATATTTATTTTCTTTTTGCCACCACTGCAGAAGGAAGAATTCAATGCATTTTTTTTTGTGGATGTAGTAATATAATTCAACAACTAATGAGAATTTTTAAAATAAAAACGATCTTGAATTGTGTTGGATAATATACGTTTTATATTTTTTTTTATAAATGTGGAAACTTAATTTAATTGAAGTTTTCACGATTTTTCCTAAAACTGTTAGTAAAATAATGATATTTTTTATATAGTTATATGCTACACATAACTCAAATAATGCTAATTGAATAACGATTAAGAACAAAGATATCAAATTTTCTCATTGGAAACTTAATGCTCATTAATTTACACTGAAAATGGTCGTCTTGAACCTGTGAATCTGTGTTTGGAAAGGGGAATCTTCGCTGCAAATGGATCCTAATTATTACCTCATCGTCAAAGTACCTAGAGGTAATTACATCAACCAAAAAAAAAAAACCGTTTCGTTTGGATATTTTGAAAATAAATTAGTGTGCACCAAATGCTAACCGATTTTAATGTAGCTAGAAACATATGAATTTTCAGCTGAATTCTGCTAACCTGAAAGCAACATTCGCGAGATAGTGCCATTTCCATATATTTGGTTAGCACTTTTTGTTCAAGAGCTGCTGACCGGTGAGCATATTTTTGCTGATCGACTCACCAAAAAAATGCAAAAAATGCTAGTCTTTTCAGCTAGCTGTACCTGCTGGGTACTTCGTATGACTTTTGAATTTTCGGATACGTTTTTGAAGTTGTTGGGGCTTAAAAATTTTATTATAGGGTGGAATCACCACTTCTCGCCATGTAAAATAAATTAGGCGTAAAAAATATTTGTATCTTTGCTGCTGTTACTTATAGACTCGAAAAACACGATTTTTTTTCTTTTAAATATAAATGTTTGAGCATTTTTTAGAGGAATTTTTAAACAAGTGCATCGAATCCAATATTTCTTACCAAATATACTATACTGTCATGGAACTTTTATCGAACAAAATTCACGATTTTGAGTAAATAATTTGTCTATTGAACATTTAATTATATTCCGTGAATACATAAAATTTGTATTTAGTTAGTTAATGCTTCTTTTTATGTTATTTTTTATGTAAAAATGATCCATGTTGGAAAGTGGTAATATTCTAAAATTGATTTACCACCTATAGCCATTGCTTTTAAATAGATTCTCAATTGTCAAATCTGCTTTGTTTACTTTCAGCAACAGTCTAATAATTTGATTTTTCAAATAAAAGTAAAGAAAAATCATAAAATGTGAGTAATAATAAGATGATTGTTTTGGCTTACCTAGGGAAAGACGGAGGATTTAGTGCATAAAGAATGTCTAATTCTCTTCGCCGGTTCGCACAACATATATGATGAGGTGGTAAGTTTGGTAAGGTTTTATTCTGACTATTTATTAACTATTAACTTGACTACAGATTACTACATTAACTTCACTTCGCTTGATAAGATCCCTACGGCCACTGGTTCGGTCCACAGTTGAGTGCAAAGTGAATCTGGTGGAATTTGACCAGATCTTGTGTGGCCAATTCTTGCAGATGCAAGAATGCATTTTGGCGGGAAATGGTTGTCCCAACAATGATCATGAGGAAAAAGAAATGTTGAATATATTCTTTGCATAATATGGCCCAAAATAATCGTGTTTGAACTTTTCCAAGTGGGTGGCGCGATGTGGTTACAGAACTGGCCAAAAGAGGTAAAAAGTGGCTACGAAGTGACTATTTTTGCATTGTTAATAGAAGTCAATTTTTTAGGTAGGGCCGCATTAAATGGTAGGACTATTGTTTTGACGAATCCAGAGCCAAGATATATCTAAAAGTAACTTTGTGTCAAATTTGAGTTATCTGATAATAAGGGGTCAAAAGTTATAATAAAGTTATTTTCACTTTTTCCTAAAAGTGGCGATAAGTGGTTACTCCACCCTAAGAGCCTTTAGCTTTTCAAAGATTAAGCTTTATGGAATTTATTTAGTAGTTCATGTGGACATGTAATAAACTTATCAGAAAAGTCTTGAGTAGCCTGAATCGGTTAAAAATCTGACAACCAATTTTTATATCAAAAGCAGTTCGTTTATTTTTGATCGATTTTTTGGTTATTTTTTGAATTGTGAATTTGTTGAAACCGATTGTATACCAGTAAACAAAAAAAAAAACAAGAAGAAAAAGAAAAGAAAAAAATCAAAATTATTGGAAAAGGGAAAATTAATTAAGAAATTACGAACCGTTTCATATTTTACTTACCAAAATTGATTTATTTTTTACTTATCAAAAAATTACCTTAATTTAATCATCAAAAATGTTTTTCGCCTTTTACGCTTTTTCACTTAAAATTGATAAATATCTTTTTACATCGAAACAGTAAAACAACCAAGTAAGTTTCATTATTTTTCATTTTGCAGTAATTTAGTATTATTAATTTCACTGCGTTGAAAAACTTCAGCACGTTTAGAATGAACTTCAATTGTTAGAAAATTTAATTTTGGTCAGTCAAAAACTTCATCCCTAAATCCGCCAGGTTATAATTTTAGGAACTTCTTTCAGCGAAAATAAAAAGGAAAATTTACTATTCAAATGTAACGGCGTTTCAGCGGGATTAGTGAAATGTTGATCCAGTTAAAGGTACTGCCTCTGGGTACTAAAATTCAGCGGACTTTCCCATTGAGCCATCCTTCGTCGATTGCCAGAGTGGATGAACCAGAAATTTATTCATATTCACGCCAATGTCTCCCTGGGCATTCCAAAAGGATTGCGTTGAGCCGCGTGTGAACATTGAATGGAGATGTAGATGAGGAGGTGCAGTTCATTGGTATCACATCATTCTCCATGGACTCTGAGCCTCATTTTCGATTTTCCTCTAGAATCAGACGGACTCTGTTCACAGTTCATGGAGAACACTTCTCTGGGGAACTCCCGACAGACTCTGGTCAATTACTGTCCCCAAAAAAATAATATAATTAATATCTGCGTATATCAGGATAATGTTTCAGGGCATTTGCCTCATGCTCCAATTTTTAATTACATCACGTACACGGAGTGGCAGGGAGTATTTTCTGGACGGGGGGCCTCTCCATGAGGAGTCCTTTAGCATTTCCTTGCGCCCACTCAGGCACGCGCGTGAGTATGTGTTCGAATGAATGAACAAAGGTGGAATGCGGTTGTTCATTTGAATTTCCATTCTTAATGATTCAAAACATGAAATTTATTTACGTATAAATTGAATAAAGCACGCAATAGTGTATACACATTTTCCAGCCATTCTTTTTTTATGCAAACAATTCCTACTTTTAGAGAGGGATACTTTTCTTAGTTTAAGGCACGTGTTCTAGTACATCTACTACTGTTCTAAAAAGTTATGAAAACAATTTTCTGTTTAGATAAGATTTATTTTTTAATTACGGGTGGATTTGATAATTTTCACTGCTTTTTTTAGTTTTTTTTTTCAAAAGATTGTTAAAAGACCCTTTTGGGATCTTCTTAAAATTGCAACTTATTATCCAGAAATATCACACTTTGGTAGAATTAAATATAGATAGCGATAAATTTCTATACCTGAAATAACCCCCACTATTTTGTATGTTTTACTTGCAAAGTACGTCTCAAATATTTAAAAGCATTAAAAAATTGTTAGAGGTAAAATGGGAAAGGCGGACATATAAAAAGAAGTTTAAGTTTAACCCTTTAAGGACGATTGGAAAACCGGTGTCCCATAAAGAAAATAATTTTTCCTGACTACCTAAAGTTATTTTTTTCTTATGTCTGTACATAATTGTAAAGTAGAAGGTTAAAGGAATCTAGAATATTTTTTGCAAGTCTCTAGCTATTTGCTATATAATAAATATTTAACCCTCTAACGGGTAACACCGCCTCCAGGCGGTCTTCACAAAAATCACATTTACAGCGACAATAAAGGTTTTATTCATTTAAAAGTGCTATAATGTCTTCGGTAATAGTCTTATAAACATCTCTTGAAAGTTTGAACTCATTTTGACTCCTAGTTTTGTTGCTATTCCCAGTTTTGTGTGACAGGTCAGAGAAAAAGCAACAAAAAATATTTGTGCAAAAAAAAATCATTTCCAATTTCCATAAAAATACCGATTTAAAGTTATCTCACTAAAATAAATTTATTTTTTACTGAAAGATATGTCATTCTACTTTGTATATTTTATTTAAAAAATTTGAAAAATCTAAAAATGTGAATTTTAGAAGCAAAGAGTTTCAAAAAATTTTTATATTTTCTCACCTAGCACCTAAACTAAAAAAGATAATGAAGAATGGATGGTTTTTTCAACTTTAGTCTATCATAATTATCCTAGAAAACATTGTTTTAGAACTTTTTTTCGCATATTAAAGAAAACACCGTTAGAGGGTTAAGCTCAAAAATGGCGAATTTATAAATCCTCAAATTCATAATTGATTTTATTTATTTTTTATACTTACAATTTTTTTTAAACAAAACCCTTTTGGCAATAAAAACTACAATACTCATACGTAATATTTTTCACTAAAGTGAAAAATATTATTCATTGGTATTGTCAGAAAAATTACTTAAATTTTTGGGCTATTTTTGTCCCTATCGTTCATAGAAGCACAAAATTCACCGAATCAGACTCTATTGGACTTTTCAAGGTTAGATGTAAGACTTATCATTGATTATGTTTCCCAGTTTAATTTTTATTGTTGATTTTCAGTTCGTAAAAAGTGTCTCGTCGTTAAAGGGTTAATAAATATATTAACAGAATATTAACAAGTTTTAATAAAAGGATTGTCTATTAATAAAAAAATTTACGCAAATTAGATAATGAATTATTTTTAAAACACGGACAATAACTTGACAAGGTTAAGAGTGACAAATTGAATTTTCTGAATTGTTCTATACAACTCTTCAGGAACTCCAAATACCAGGAATTCTCTGGACATCCCTTTACGAAAAAGATCTGTAACACAGGAGCTCCAGGTTGTCCAGAAATTGAACATCTTTATTTCGATTTAATTCGAATTTTTGGTTCCCATATATTCGTAAGTTTTCCACATAATAAAATTCAACTAAATTTAGTAAATTTCTTTAAAGTGCCCTAAATAAAAAATATTTTGTAAAATTAATTTTGTGAATCACTAATATGTAATATTAGTTTTTGTTTTTTATCTTTCGAAATAATGCCAAAATATGGATTAATAATATTTTGAAGGACAATTAAAATATTCAATTGATATTTTATCAAGTTATAAGGGAGTTAGCTGCCTTTCCGAAGTAGTTGGTAGGGGAGACCGGGGATGTTTGGGACACTTTTTCATGTTTTGACTTTGAGACACTATTACAAAAAATCACGATAGTGTATCATAATTTTATGCGGTATACAGGATACTTATGGGTATTGACTTTATAAAGAATACTCGATAGAACTTGGAAAACGGCTGAGTTTTCTTGGAGAAGATAAAACATTTAACTTGACGCTTTGTCCCAAACCTCCCCGATTTGGGGCAGTATGGGACGCAAAAGAGGATGTTTGGGACGCATTTTTTCTCGCATAATTTGCATTATTGGAGAACGTTAATTCATTTTAAATACTAGATTAAAAATATTTCTGATAAAAATAAAAATGTTTCATCTTTAATTTCATACTTAGAAATGAATATCACTTTTATTTGTCCAGTAGAGTCATTTATTGTCAATCGATTATTTAAAGTATTTTCTTCTTATTTTCCATTTACCTTTCCTTGCCTTTTTTTATTCTAAATATTGCAATCATGATCATCAAATTCCTCAGGCGAGTAGATTCTCTTAACACTTTTAATTTTGAACTCATTGGCGGATTCCTATTTGATTTTACGACAACTGCATGGTACTTATTTTTTCTTATTTCTCTGAATTAGCTCTTGTCTTGCCTTTTCTGGAGAACTTTTGAGAATTGTAGAGGATATTGCTCGAGAAATTTTTTTTTTTTTTTTTTTTTTTTTTTATACTGCCAATAGGACGAGTTTATTCACTATCTGTCATGTTGATTTATATTACATTAATGACAATTAGTAGAATTCAAGACAAATGTAGTTTGCAATAATTACATAGACAATAAACTGATTATAAAATACTTAAGAAAAAACTTGAAGACATTAACCAAATGTTAATGTCTTCACCCATCGCCGACTTTCCTAATGTTTTCGAAACATAGGGTCATCACTCCCATCTTGAGGGCAGATCATGAAGATTTACCCTCTTCAGGCGGTTGTAAAACGGCTTGTCTGCTAACTCCATTGCGAGGTTGTTTGGATGCTGCTGAATCCTTCTTTTATATTGAAGGCTTATTTTCTGGATTTCCTGTTTGACCGTGTTTATTTGTAAGTCGTTGTGAATAACTTCGTTCCTAACATACCACGGAACCCCTGCAAGTTGTCTCAATACTTTAGACTGGAAACGCTGGAGCACACTGAGGTTTGAATCACTGGTAGATCCCCATAACTGAATTCCGTAACTCCATATAGGCTTCAATACGGCTTTATACACTAGTGCTTTGGAAGAAATAGACAGTTTGGAGTGGTGTCCGATCAGCCAGTAAAGCTTTTTGTAGCTAATTTTTAACTGGGCTACCTTCTGCTTCAGGTGATGTTTCCAGGTGAGTCTTTGGTCAAGATGCATGCCAAGATACTTAACATGCTTAGCGCGAGGAATTTTAATCCCATTAAACTCAACTTGTGGACAAGACATTTTCTTCAGAGTAAAGGTAATATGGGACGACTTGGTCTCATTTACTTTCAGTCTCCATGCCCTCATCCATTTCTCGACTTTTTTCAGGTGGTCTTGCAATTCTCTACTAGCCGTATTTGGGTTTTTATGTGAAGACATAATTGCAGTGTCGTCCACGAATGTAGCAATTGAGGTACAGTCAGAAGTAGGTATATCCGCAGTATAGATTTGATAAAGCATAGGGCCAAGCACGCTTCCCTGAGGCACTCCAGATTGTATCTCATACAGATTGGAAGTTGCTGACTGGTGCTTCACCCGAAATCTTCTTTCTTTTAAGTAGGACTCAAAAAACTTGTGATACTGGTTAGGGAGCCTTTGTTGAATTTTGATTAGAAGACCTTCGTGCCAAACTTTATCAAAAGCTTGAGCTATATCAAGAAAAACAGATGAGCAGTATTTCTTCTGATCAAGTGCTGACTGGACCTCTGCCACAACTCTATGCACCTGCTCCACCGTCGAATGCTCAGGCCTACAACCAAATTGGTGGTCGGGTATAATATTATTAGTGTTCAGTACTGGTCTCAATTTCTGAAGTACTAATTTCTCACATAGCTTAGACAAAGTGGGCAAAAGACTGATTGGACGATATGAAGAGACAATTGTAGGATCCTTCCCAGGCTTCGGAATCATTATAATAGAAATTTTTGAGAAAATAGTTTTTAACGAGATTAAGCTAAGATCGAAGCCCCTCTGAGAAGAAATTATTGATTCCCAAGACATTGATGATTTAATTGTCTCTGTAGTTAGAAAAATCTGCTTCACTGGTAAAGTTTGCACAAGAGGGAGATTTTCAGTAGAAACTGGGCATTATTCTTCATTTTGACAATAAACAATTGCACACCACCTACAATATTGTCGAAAATCAGCGTCCCATTCATCCCCGTTCAGGTGTCCCAAACATTCCCGCGGATAGTTTTGATATTTAAAACCTTTATGTAAAAAACAAGAGCGTATAATCTCTGAAACTTTTATAAAAATATGTTCCCAGATTACACTGCTACCTAATGAGATAAAAAAGTTTTGATTATATATCGCTGATATAAAATACAAAGAGCAAAACTGAGAAATCAAAATATACAATTTTTATCAATTTTTAAGAAAGTGTTCATAGAATTAAAACTATAAAACTGAGGATATCCATTCTTTTAGTCAAGATACATTTCAATATTGCCTACGATTGAGTAGTGGTTAAATCCCATTTATTAAAAAAAATAATGAAAAAATCGCCTTGTCCCACACTACCCCTGTCCCAAACCTCCCCGGTCTCCCCTACGTATTTCCACATTGACTGTCTTTTAGAAAATTACTTTGCTTTTCTAAATAATTCTATTAAGTTTTTCAAAGTTTTAACACAAAGTATTGCAATAAAAAACGTTTTTTTTTATCATTCTAAGCCTGGGAATTAGAATGTGTAGCTTATAGGATTCCTTCCCTTTAAGATATTTTTATTTTTATTTACAGTAAATCCACATGGAATTGTCGGCTGTTGAAGGTGGTATTTGGGGTGAAGAGTATAATCAAAAGAGAAAACACAAAAAATGGGTAAAAATTGACTTAGAGTCGTTTAAATTTACACTGGTGCTCACGGGGGAGAACCCTTTTGCACAAGACGCACCCCTGGTTATATAGTCTCACAAGGGTGCACACGTGTTCCTTTATGTACACACGCATTCGGAGCACCCGCCTCACCAAACCCACTCATCTAATTGTGTACAGCGAACAAGTTTGAAAACACCATAAAATCACTCGCAAATTGAATTCCAGTTCCATGAACAAATGAGGACTTTCCTTTTTTTCATACGTTTTCCTCCATCCACGCAAAGGTTTTCCGCCAAGAAATGGCTTTTGGTGCTCTGAAGTGAAAAATCAATCGGTAGCGCAATTTTGCAGCTTTTCATCGCATCATCACTTCGACAGGGGACTCACCTGGAAACTTACTTATATATATAATACCCAATTACTGTCAGCTACTGCCATGACACCTGGGAATCAAATTCCATTCAATAATTTACCCCTTATTCATAGCACCAATTAAATGTTTAGCTGTGCCACATTAAAGTCCTCATATGTTTGCCTTTGCGTGAAAGCTCGTTTTATAATGTATGGAGAGGGAGAAGCAAATGTTATAAAAGTTATGGCAGAGTTTGTGAAACTTTCAATCTTCAAGTAATACAGCATTTCCATTTCAATTTTCTAAAAGAAGTTTTCCAGGAAAATTTTATTGCAAAAATTAATGTATTGAGCATTGCAAGGTAATACTTTTAGATATTTCACATTTTTTTTTCATTATTAATGTTCAACAAACAGATTTTATATTATTAGAGTTTAAAAGAAAAATTACAAAAATGCAAATTATGAAAGAATACTTTTTTACAGGGGAGAAAGTCTTAAATGTGCATAATATTTTGAAAAGTACTGTAATGTTAAGGAATCAATAGTTTATTATTGTTGTAATATAAATTTTGTACGTTTAATTTTGTTGGTATTAACAAAATAAATTGCTTAAAGCTTGTGATACACGAAAGCTATAAGTTCGAAATCAACTTACATACAGAAATTGTTAAACATTCCTCTCAAGAATAATTTTCGAAATAGCAATTTTGTTTAAGATCTCTTTAATTAAAGATATCACATTCCATTAAATATTTTATCCCAAAACACTTTTATCTCATCCAGTTTTTCTTAATGTTTGAATCATAAGACACTTAAAATTAACAAATTCTATTATAAGCAGACAATGTGATAGTATTAAAATATTTAATCAGAGGAAGATGTGGCCACTTTACGTACAAAATGAAAATTTGATTTTAAAAGTTTTTTTTGTTATAAATGATCATATATGAATTGAAGGAAAATATGATGAATTAAAGTTGAATTTTAATAAAAATAGAAAAATATTTGTATTTTAAGATGAAAATAATTGAACTTATATCGACTGTATACACTGAGAAAAAAAGAGGCTGCGATTAACTTTTTTTCGTCATAACTTTAACATTTTTTGGGTGTAAAAATATATCAACATTTTTTAATGTTAATTTTACATCCTTTAAGGGTAAGATCAACATGAAAGAAGGGTAATTTTAACCCATTATGCACCTAAAAAGGGTAATATTTACACCGTTTTCGGATCAATACTGCAGGGTAAAATTAACATTTTCGGAATGTTATTTTAACTTTTTCGTATTTCTCTCAGTGTATAAATAGAGCCGTTTTCCAAAAAAGAATATCAAATTTTTAAAATATAGAAAACCAGAATAAAGTTCTATATGAATTAAATATATTTTTAAGAAATTAAAAGCAGAAATATACAATTAGACAATAAATTTGTTAAAAAAAATTATACTAATCTGGTTCCGGAATTATAAACTATAGATTTTATTATATATTCCACGTCAATTACTTTATTTTAATATATTTTATATACATATCAGAACGGTCTCTTGAAGTGCTAAAAACTTACTATTTGAATATAAAATAATAAATAACAAGTTATTTTTGTTGGGAACAGCGAAAGGTCTATAGAGTCATTTGAAATTCTAGTTCGAGTTCGTCACAAAATCAAGATACACACCTTGAATAAATAAAACTGATTTTACAGGAGTCAAACAGCCTAGGCTAGGCCTCCGCTACCCCTTAATGATTTCATGTAATGTTCATTGAGTTGAAATATATACATACATTATGTACATATTATTAGAATTTCAAATGGAATCATGATTTCAAATTTACAGAATGCGAATCAAATGAAACCAGGATTATATTTCCGTTACGTAATCGTAGGACTTGGCATAGTTAGTTTACAATTGCTGTGCCATGAAGCTGTAATAGTTTAACCAGCATTGGACTATATTCCTGAATAAACCAGAAGTATTTCGGGCCTTTTGGATCTCGTTTCAACGCTGAAGTTATCGCACAGTTATCGGCGGTTGAGTGCTTTCATTCAGAATTATAAAGTAACGTTTAAAATACACAAATTCGTGTTTAGGAATAAACAGAATCACAAATGGAATTATTGGGAATCAAGAATAACGGAATACTGCGATATAAATTTTTAACATTGGTTCGCTCTGTTTTTAAAATTAAAAAATCATTAAATTACTTTAGAACTTGTTTATTTGAATATTAATGATATTACTCTTATAATAAATTAATACAACAAACATAAAAAAATGTTTCTTAACATTTTAAAAATTATGTTTTTTTGTTTTCTGAAAAATACCAATTTTTGTTTCTAAAATTGTTTTTATAGTCAAATAATGTAATCATATTGAAAGTTTGTAAGTGCTTAAAAATAAAAATATTAAAAAATAAGTTTTTATTTTTTTGTGTTTTGAACGTTTTCGGGCAAACATAATTATGAACATTCTTAATGGATATTTTGAGTTTTATTAAGTTCAAAGAATTAATTCTGATACGAAACAGTTTGCCCGATGAGCCCCTCGAAAATTATGTCTCATCTTTAACAGAACTTAAATAAAAATTTTCATTATTATTTAAAATTTTAGGTTTTGCTCAGTATACTTAGTATTATAATTATAAAATTAAAAAGGGTATTTTATTGAATCACGTAGTGAAATACTCGTTTCGGGTTCGAATACTTTTTAGGTCACTTGAAATTTTTCTGGTAGGGGAATGTAGGCATGGCTCGCACAGAGTGAACCTTCAAACGATGCGAATTTTCTCTTTGTTTGCAAAGAGCTGACCAACTATTTCTTATCTCGTTTCGTGAATTTAATAATGATCTATCTTATGGCTAAGAAATTACCATCTAGCTCTTTGCAAACAAAGAGAAAATTTGCGTTGTTTGAAGGTTCACTCTTTGCGAACCATGCTAACATTCCCCTATAGGTCTTCGAACTGCATTCATTGAGTTCCACTTCACTTGAAATAGGGCTTGGGATTAACAATCCCATTCTTTTTATAAGAAAATACAATCCGAAAATCTCGCTTGTTGCAAGTCCTAGTAGAAGTCCTACAAGCTATTATGAAAATATTGCATGTTACTTCAATAAATGATTCCTAAAATTATTGACAATTAAATAAAAAAAACTGTAATAAAACAATGAAAATTTATACGAAATTGGCTAGTAAGTTTATGATTCTAGAGAACATGGAGCCCTGATATTGCTTTAGTCGAATAAAAGTTTTAGTCTATCCTTCTTAAAGGGATTCAAAAAAAAACTCAAGATAAAACTGCTGTTGAATGTGGGGAAGTGGGGCACCTCAGAAATGAGACAGCTTTAAAATTAGGCTTTTTTCTACTATTTTTAAATAAAATTGAGCCTTTCATAATGTATTTTAGCTTCACAAATGGTTTATGGAGCTATATTATTAGGTGAGATTCCTAACAATCTCACCTATTATAATCCTAACAAAATTTCATGTCGTCCGATCGACCTCAAACTTGGCCACAATGTGTTTCGCCACTTACTGATCACGAATATATGGGGGGCTATGTTAAGTTCCCGGCCGGCCAGCCGGCCGGGATCAATTTTCTATTTGAAACAAGAGCAACAAACTCAATTTTAAAGCTGTTCCAATTCAAAAGGGATGGCAAAGCGACCCAGGCTTTGCGAAGTGCTTGAACTCGTGACTTAAATGCTATATACCTCAAAATTACTTTCGCATCATTTACCATTTACCGGTTCTCAACCGATTTGAGCCGATTCATAAATCATTCAAAAGATTCTACAAAATTGTTTAAAATGCAATAGAATTGATTTTCGGATAAAAATTATTTATCGGTCATGAACCGGTTCATTACCGGTGCAGAACCTATTGGAACCGGTTCAGTCTTAAAGGAAATTCCAAGACCTTTCAAACGAACCCAAACATGATACCATTCGCTTGATAAATGCGTTTTCTAGTGTCTTCTTAATCTTTCAATTTCAATTTTCAATTTATTCAAAATACCAACACAAAATAGGGTTCAACCCTCTTACAAGTGTGTGGCTACAAAAAAAAAGAGAAAAAAAAAATGAGAAAGACAAAAGCAGAACGCATCAAGCAAGCCTGGACTTGAAATAACCCTCAATGTTTCTCACAGAAGCGCGAGCATCACGAGGAAGTGAATTGTAAAGCGATACTCCTCTGACAAAGAGTGTGTGATAAAACGTCTCTTGCATCGCTCTAGGGACCAGGTATCCTCGAACCCTGATCGAACCCCCCCTCGTCAAGAGGGAAGCCAGGTACGCCGGACTCCCAGTCGTTATTAGGCGATGCAGAAAGATAAGGGCACGCATCTGCAAGAAGGATGGTAAGTCACAACCAACAAAAACGTCCCTGTGCGGAGATATGTGGTCACGTGAGCCTAGAGCACAGATGTATCTCACACAGTTATTAAAGATCACCGTTAAGCGGCGAATGGTTTCACCATCCGCAGAAAAAAAGAGTTCAGCTCCATAAGAGATTATGGGCAAAAGTAGCGCTCGTGAGAGAAGCAGGCGAGTGTCATAGGGTGTAATGTCCCGGTAGCGTCGAAGGGTATAAAGAGAATAATTAATTTTACGACAAATGGAAGTAGCATGATCTGACCATGATAGGGTTCTGTTGAAAATAATTCCAAGGTTTTTAACCTGATCTGTAAATGGAATGATTTCGCCGCGGAGAAAAAGAGGGCTTAAAGGAAAGTTAGCAGATCTTTTAGAGATAACAAGGGCCTGTGATTTTTTAGGATTTAAGAGAAGTCCATTACTAGACGACCAGTGCTCAATTTTAGATAAATTCTCATTCATCAGATCGAAAGCTGACGAAGGACCTTGAAAAACCGTTATTAGGAATGATTCAACGGTATTTTCGTATATAGACGAAATGTTCGTCTGGGAAATCTCTAAAACATATCCAAAAATGAAAATAAATCGCACTACGCGTTTTCGATTTTCGAGCAATCCCAAAAAAAAACATAGTTTTGGAGGGAAAGGGGAGGGTGGAGGAAAATGCCCCACTTCCCCCCTAAAGTCTATATAAAATTCTATCTATATGCATATATGAATTCAACTGTCCCATCCTCTACTTTAATCTTGCATTTGACACTTGGTCTAATATTTTAGTTAAATTCTCAAACTTGTATTAGTGTCTGATTTAATTTGTAGCGGGTCTAATTCTTTAGGTAACTTTGTAATAAACGTTGTAGGAGAAAGTGCGGCACCTTTGGATCTGGGGTATCTTTGAAATTTGGATTTTTCTCCTAGGTTTAAATGATAATGAGCCATATCATAATGTAATTTAGCTTCTCAATCTATTTGCGCAGCTAAATTACAGCACGATAAAGCTCAATTTTATTTAAAAATAAGTTAAAAATGCCAATTTCAAAGCTGCTCCTCATTCAAAGAGCCTCATTTCTCTCCCTAAGCATTAAATTCAAAACAACGTAGGTTTTTTGTGGGCGAGACATAAAATTATATATGGGCGGAGCTTAATCGGAAGGTGAATATAACCTTTTCTGTAGTTATATTAAAACAAAAGTTTCGACCAGGTAATCGGAATGACCTAGCCAACGGGAACAGAAAATTTTGGCTATAAACAGAGGGCAGCCTGAGCCATATTGTGTGGAAATTGCTGTGAGGGTTTGACTGCCTCGTGGCAATCTCCAGATTAACTTTCCACTCGCCAAAAGTGCCACAGCAAAAGACCAACCATCAACTAGAAAGCCCAATTATCTGCACAAATAAATACGAAAAGCCACAATGAGGAGTGTGGCATTTGAAGGGACACAAGCACACAAATTTCCAGAGATGGGGCATTTGAATAAAATAATAATGTGGATCTGACGGTCCTTCAAATGATTTGTTGTCTGTGGGATGGCATACAGTCCCCAAAGAGCTGCCCCCAAAATTTAACCCATGGAAGAAGGAAAATTTATATAGAATTTTCATTAAATTTATCATTTTATGCGCTCATGATTTTGGTTCGTGGTGGTTGTGATTTTATGGCCATGGGTAGGGGAGGATGAACGAGTTTTTGAGTGTACAAATGGGACAGAAGAGGTCTTCCTGGACTGAGTGGTTGGGAATGCGATAGAGCAATCATACATAAATTTTTAACTGGGAATTTGCCTAGTTGATCTTTGACAGGGAAAGGGTCCAGGGCCAGGGCCAAAATGAGAGTCAACTGATATAATTGGTCAGATAAAAATAAATTAAAGAGTTTTAAGCTCTCTTGATTCCTGTTTATTTCTTCATTTCTCATTTTACCATTTCCCACCAAATTATAATTTAATTTAATTTTAAGTCACATCAATGAACATCTCTATCTCTTTGTCCTTATTCTCCATTTTCTCTTTTACTCATTGGGAATTTGAAGGGGGTTACAAATTGATGAAATCCGGGCACATTGTCTTGCTATTCTTATTCATCTCGGGAAAGCATGAAAGTCCTTTTAGAGGAGGAATGGTTATTCTTGCAAATAAGTAAGGGAAAATGTGATTTTTGTTGGTGAAAGGAGATGCCAACAGAGCAAAAGACGTCGGAGGATGAGGTGAACAACTGCAAATAATTAGTTTAAACATCTTTTTTGCATAAAAATCAAATTAAACAAGTTTTAACTCATTCCATTGTACCCAAAATGTGTCTATAAGAGCCAACAAAATTGCCACCACAGAAACTTTGCCACCGAAAGGCTCCATTCCCTTCGGTTGTTGTGTTGTTTCACCTTCACCAAAAAAGAACGACGGTAAAAGGGGTGGAATGCTAAAGGCACATGCAGCACATCAAATAAGGTATATTTGAGATTTTAATTAAATTTTCACGAAAATAATTATTTACAGTTTAGCATTACATGAAAGTTTAATTTCAATCCCATTCCTCCGACTCTTTTTGCCACCCATCATCCAAATATACCCGCGAACTGGGACCCTTCCTCCCAGCATCTCAAATAACTGAACCGACCACAGAGTCGAAGTGGATAGGGCAGAGTTCACGGCGAGAAGGATGACTATTTCGTCATTTAATTTATGGCAAAAACGCGCTCAGGCTGCAAATAGCACACTTTTCTACCTGAAATTACGCTACGCAACATCTCAAGCAACCCCAAAAGCACATTAGTAGGTTAACCCTGTAAAGACTGATGGAACTATCAATACTAAATTTGGGAAGAAGATGTTGAAATATTAGATGTGTGCATAAAAGGTGATTCCACTAATTAATTGATTAATTGGTTAAACGCCTTATTCTTAAGACGGTTTTGAAACCGTTTCTGAGCGGTGAAATCGATATTAAACCGTTTTTTAAGAAACTTTAAAATAAAGGAAACTGTTCTTAAATTATATGTTTTAATTCTTTTTTGCATTCGGTATTGCTTTTTAAGTAGTTCAGTTTTTTTTAACACAGGCTACAGGTATTTAAGTATTTAAAATAAAGTCTTAAGTATTTAAATTTTATGATAAGTAAAATGGATTGTAAAATAATTTTAAGATGGAAATCTAAAATATTATTTTTATCATTCTATTTAGCCTAGATGTGTAGCCAAGTATATACCTATGAACCCTATGAATCTTCTGACCAGTTTGAATATCTGATTCAACTTTGTTTAAATACGCTCTACAGATTCAAGGATTTCTTCTTCGAACTGATCAAATCTTTTGCTTATTGGGAAGTTTATATCAAAAGGAAAATACGAGCCATGTAATAATGAATTGGGAAATTAGGTCAAATGTCAAATTCACAACTTTTAAAAACATTTAGTACTAACGTCAGATTTCTCAATTTGTGTAGGAACATGAAAATTTTACAAAAATCGAAATGTAGAATTTTTTTCGTGGTGATTTTAGACATATGTTAATTCTGAACTAGGCTAAATATGAACAGAGAATTTTTTCAATAAAAAATACAATAATAAATTTTTATATATTTATTTTCTATCTATAGAAAAAAACCAGTGCAGTGATAAACCCAGATAAGCTTACGGTAGCTGAGATTCTTTACAGTGAACTTCGGAGTGCTTGGAACTCAGCGTGCTTTCAACTCGGAATGCTTGAAAATTCGATTGTGAGTTGAATTTTGGGGGCAAAGAATCACGTCGAGCAAATTTTATCCATTTCGACCGACAAGGACAGTTTACTCGACGCGATCAATCGACAGCAATCGAACTTTCACAAATTCTGAGTTCCAAGCACCCGGATTTCCAAGTACTCCGAAGTTGACTGTAAAGAATCTCAGCTATCATAAGCTTATCCGGGCTTATCACTGGCTTTTCTATGATGACTGCTTATGTACATGAACATGTACATAAGCGCCTTAGTGCAAACAAAACATTATTCAAATTATTTTGGGCCGATCCATCTCAAGACGACCGAGAAAATCGCAAATCGCGGGTTCATGGTCTTAGATTTTTTTTTTGAATTTTACATATGTTAAAGTACACGATAAAATAATATACTCCTATTTTTTTTCGCCCAAAAAAAATTCCTGGCCGGAGACACATGGCGTCAAAGATGGCGTCTCGCGCTTCATTCGTCAATTGAGATTTTTGGCAAATATTTCAAAATGCTCTATCTCGCGAACGGGTTGAGATTTCTTCATACTCTTTTTTTTATTTGAAAGATAATTTTATACTCTTTAAAACGATATACTAGTTTTCGTAGTATCTGCTCAAGTTTTTTTTTGTAACCATCTTTTAAATTTTTTTGAAAAAATTTAAAAATTAATTTTTGTCAAAAACCCCATTCTCAAAAAATTTCATTTTTTTACTGTTGATCAGTAACATTGAGTACTACATTCCCTGAAAAGGCGAGCTTCCAATTTTGCGCTATTTTTTTTGAAAAAAAATATTCAAATTTTAACAACATTTTCAAAAAAGGAAAAATACCAGTTTAACTCAAAATTTTGAGTTCAATTTTTCAGGGAATACAGTACTCCACAATACTTATAAACAGTTAAAAAATCAAAAATTTTCGACCTCCCGTTTTTGAAATTTTTTTTTTTATTTTCAAATAAAAATGCCTTTTATTGACAAAAATAAAGCTTTAAATCATATTTAATAAATGTACTAATTATGTTTTTTTGTTTTCTTTAAGTTTCTCAAAAAAAATTTTTTGAAAAATTTTGGATTTTTTTGAAAAATAAAAAAAAAAAAAAATTTAATTCTAGTTTAAAAAAATTCAACATTTTAACACGAGTGTTAAATGTATCTTAAAGTTGTAAATTTGTCAATAAAAGGCATTTTTATTTGAAAATCAAAAAAAAAAATTTTTTCAAAAACGTAAAATCGAAAAATTTTGATTTTTCAACTGTTTATAAGTATTGTGGATGTGGAGTACTGTATTCCCTGAAAAGTTGAACTTAAAATTTTGAGTTTAATTGGTATTTTTTCCTTTTTGAAAATGTTGTAAAAATTTGAATATTTTTTTAAAAAAATAAGCGCAAAAGTGGAAGCTTGCCTTTTCAGGGAATGTAGTACTCAATGTTACTGATCAACAGTAAAAAAATGAAAATTTTTGAGAATGGGGTTTTTGAGAAAAATTAATTTTTAAATTTTTTCAAAAAAAATTTAAAAGACGGTTACAAAAAAACTTGAGCAGATAATACGAAAACTAGTATATCGTTTTAAAGAGTATAAAATTATCTTTCAAATAAAAAAAGAGTAAGAAGAAATCTCAACCCGTTCGCGAGATAGAGTATTTTGAAATATTTGCCAAAAATCTCAATTGACGAATGAAGCGCGAGACGCCATCTTTGGCGCCATGTGTCTCCGGCCAGGAATTTTTTTTGGGCGAAAAAAATAGGGGTATATTATTTTATCGTGTACTTTAACATATGTAAAATTCAAAAACATCTAAGACCATGAAGAGTACCCCTATGGTCGTCTTGAGATGGATTGGCCCTTTTAATGTTTTAGCCAATTTTTTGTTCAGCTTATCTCATGGTAAGACCCCAATGTTTTGCTGAAAATTTTTAATGTAAGATTTGTACTAATTTTCCGTGATGACTGCTTATGTATATGAATATATCTTTAATTTTTATATTAAATATTTAAATAAATCTTTAAGATCTCTATAGTTCAGGAATAAAGGGTTGTTTAAATCATTTGATTTAAAGAGACAATTAAAGTTAACTTTTGTCGATAAAAATTATTCGTTTAATGTTTTGAATCTTTAGTTAAATTTTATACCTTTGGATATGACTCAAAAGGTAAACTGGGGTACCACCGAACTCAAGGTAGCACTGTACACTGCGAGTTTTTAATCAGATATTAGTCTTCAGAGAACGAAACCTGTATGAATTCATACACACTATTATTTATAGTATATTAGTCCACTAAAAAATATTGTTCGTCGTAGTTCAAGTAGTTTAGAAATAAAAATCAATGTTCGGTGTATCTCGTATTCGGTGGTGCCCCAGATTCCCCTATCGTAATACATCACTCTCGAAAATAAAAAAATAAATTGAGTTAGTTTATTAATAAAAAAGTGCTGTAGGTTTTTATAATAAAATAGTGAAAACCCATTGAAATTCTACTTAGCATCATGAAAATGGAGCTTTTTTTAAAAACCTGCATGCTGATTTCTAGTCAATCTTTCCATAGTTTTTTAATGACATAGTTTAATTTTATTATTTAAGCTAATTGATAAAAATTGTGAAATACTCATGGATAAATAAGAATGAAATAACGTTAGGGCCTTGACAGAATTGAGGATTAGCTGAGAGACGGCTTAGCGTAATTACATTGCAAATAATAGTTAAATTCCTTTTCCATCATTTAACACTAAGCCGTGTCTCGGCTTAAGTTGTAAGTGTGTCGAGGGCATAAAGATCTTAACTATAATGCATTACTAATACATTGTATATTTCAGGGAGTTAACACTTTATATATTATGATTTTATTCAAATTTATAACCAACGTAACACATATTTTTAATACTCGTTAATGATTCCATAAAAACAGTGGTGCTTTGGGAAAATTTATGTAATCTAAGGGAAGTTCGTGTGAAGCGAACTACTCCCCAGTTGTTTCACATTGTATGAAATTGTTAAATAAGGAGGAGGACAAGTGCTGGAATAAAAGTGTCCCAATAATTTAGATTAACATCCACCTCATTATTTCAACTATTATTGCTGCAACGAGTAGTAACTATTAAATGTTACGATATGGAGTAAAACTAACTCTGTATGACACTAGGGTTTTCACATATTTTCCACAATTCCATGTGGAAATTCTTTTTGGTAGTTAGGGTCTTGTGAGTAATGAAGTGACCAAAGGTGGGATTTTTGCCAGGAAGAGATGTGGTAATTTTCTGCTTGAATTCTTAATCCAATTTCTCCTCTGGCGTTGTTCCGGAAAATGAGAATATATTCGAAATGGTATGATGTATATTTGTCAGGAAAATTGGGAGTAATTGGGGTGTGTGAGAAATATTTGGTTATTACTGGTTCAGTAATCAGAGATTTAGTGATCAACACCACAGATAATTTTCCTCGTTTGCAGGAAATTAGACCACATTTTTGAATGTTGTTGAACTTTCACTGAATATAGTATATTGATGCAATCCGAGTTGCATCCGCGACTTCCCTATCAAGCGGCTTTATGGCGCAGCTACCGGCCATGTCCAAGCGCTCTCGACAGGGTTTCGCCAGAGACTGACTTAACCCTCCCCTTACGAACTCGAGGCAACCATAGGCGCACACCCATAGTCTCCCCTTATGACCCGGTAGCTCGCTCCTAATCCGCTATATAGACGTAGGAGGAGAGAGATGATGCAACATTCGGCCATACTGATGCAGTGACGTCCCTGGCACTGGCAGAGAGTTCGAACGCGCCACGATCAGTACACCTACTTGTTCAACATCCCTTTGCACACGAACCCATTTCGACAATTCCTAGTTGGCCAAACAAGGAAAATAAAGGTTAAGTTAGTACTCAAGCCTTTAAGGGTTCCACACCATAACCTTACTACTCCAACTTTCCCATTTTCTGGCAGTGTGCGTGAAACACCCCTGCCGGTCAAGGACAAGTCAAGATAGTACGTTATGCCAAGTCGTACCATGACTCCATCAACCTGCGTGACACTCAAGGCCGCACACGCCATGGATCATCACTCGGGTACCAAGTTCATTCGCAGAATCACTACCATTTTCATGCATGGCGCGGAACACCAAGCTTGTCAAGTCGTGATCTCGAATCTGCATTAGGGATTAAGACACAACTTAGTCCTAATACCTAATCATCCAGTGGTTTCCATACAACAGACCCTTCACTATATTTTGGGGACCAACCAAAGGAGAAACCACCAAACCATCTGTCAGACCAAGTTGTCAATTCAGAGTACTTCAAATATATTGAATGCTAACAAGGGAATAATTCACATTTCATTTCGAATTCAAACTTGTGACAGATCAGCAGACTATTTCAATCTTCGGACGAAGAATCCACATCGAAGTCAACGAGTTCCAGGTCTGCTCGATTAGCCCATAGCTTCATCTTGTCGGCCGCATAAACCGACTCAAACGGCTTGTTTGTCAGCTGTGTGGCTGCGGTATCCACAACCAGATACCGATCATTTCCCATGACCTTTTCAACAGAATAAGGTCCTCGGTATCTCTGATGCATCTTCCTGCTAGACCCACTGGCAGGAGCATCCCATCGCAGCAACACTAAGTCACCCTCTTCATAACGATGAGGTTTCGGGTGATTCTCGTTGTGTTTTTGAGCTTTGTGCTTCTCTGCTTCAAAAACCTTTTTCGCTGTCAATTCCCTCAGCTCCGACAAATTCATCACTGAGTCACTCCCGACATCTTCCATGACAGCGTTTGCCACAACATTGCCCAAAATGTTCCGTGGTCGGTACCCAAACAGAAGTTCTTGGGGAGAATGCCCCGTGATCCGGTTACGAGCTGAGTTCATGTTCCATTGCACAGATGGTAGATGTTTGTACCAATCCGTACCACTTTCATTTTCATTCATAGCCTTCAGAGACTCTCCCAATATACGGAAACGTCTTTCCACGAGACCATTGGCTCGTGGGGTCTTCGCAGCGACCAATGCGATCTTAATGTCTCTCTCACGACAATACTCTTCGAAAGTATTCGAGGTGAAGGCAGTCCCTCTGTCACAGACTATCACAGCAGGATAACCAAAGAATTGACAAACCTCTTCCAAGACTCGAATAACTCCAGCCGTATTGGTTGTCTTTACTGGACGGAGGACAATATACTTGGTGAATGAGTCAATTACAGCCAACACATGTTCACATCCACCTTTTGCTCGAGGGTAGGGACCACAATGGTCCAAGTGGATGACTCGGAACGGCACAGGGGGTTTCTTGAATGCGTGCAATTCAATGTGTGATTCATCCGCACCTTTCTTAGCTTGCATGCAATTGATGCATGAGTCTACATATTTCTTCACGGTCTTCCTCATCCTAGGCCAGTAGAAATCCTTAGAAATGTGCTCAGCTGTTCCGTTGAACGCCGGATGACCATTCCGATCATGAGCCAAATGCAGGAGGTGTAGGCGCATGCCCAAAGGAACGTAGAACTTAAGACCATTTGGAGACTTAAAATACACGCGTTCCTCCTTCAACTCATTAGACTGCAAAATCTGTGCTGCATTTTCATGACCTTTATATTCTCCGTTGAGAACCTTTTTGATTTGTACAATGTCACCATCACGGGTCTGAGCAGCAGCGAGCCAATCCATTTCACTTATAATTTTCAAAACTTGAGCGTTCTTCGGTGGAT